>NC_140772.1:187665346-188268846 GCF_044657685.1 Stegodyphus dumicola | reverse complement strand
GCATCGCAAAATCCTTCGTGCTGAATAATGTAATACATTGTAAGTACGCATACATCTCGGAGTTTTACAGTTATTGATGTGACCGAATGCCTCTTGGAAATTCAACTAGTTGTCTGAGAGGTACTGGGGAATAACTAAATATCATACCTCTTATCAGTTATAATTTATGCTAAACCATTTTGACCTCTATAAAGCAAAGAGCTAACCTATATAATGCAAGGAGCTTTGGTCCTAACGGAATCAAAATGTCGGCAGATTCTGCCAATATTGATCACTTCATTAAAGATTAAGGGGACGCTGCAACGTGGACCCATTAAAGGAGAAGCTACAACGTAGTTTCGAAACCGAAATTGTCAGAAGATAAATTCCCAGAAAGCCCTAAGAGTTTCCAGTTATCATTACCGAATATCTTGATGCTGGACTTCTGTGAGCAGCGTTCTTTGAACTCAGTTAAGAATTCCGCGAAATTTGCATTCCGTTTTCTGTAATCAATTAAATCGAATATATTTCATTTCAGACTGATATTTCTTTTATTTATTGTACTTGTAGCTGAAAAACAGTCCTTCATACACATTTCTGTCATTACTATTAATCCTCTACAGAATCTATAGAATATCTTATTCCTCTATACAATCTATAGAATAACTTATTCCTATATAGGATTGATAAAATAAAATAATACAAAATAAAATAAATGATTTAAATATCTAGTAGTTAAAACGATGCTGAGGAAAACTATGGGCAGCCGTTTTTACCTTGCATGTACACTGCGAAAAAAAACCCGGGGGGGGGCAGTTCTATATCTTCCATTCTACAGAGCCGATTTACAAAATTCAAATTGCGTTTTTTATGTCTCAAAAGCGCGGCTTAGGATATATATTAGATTTATATATAGCATTGTTCTAAAATAGGAATTTTGACACAAAATCGGACTTTTTCTGAAATAGCATACCATTTTTTTTTCATATTTCGATTCTACGACTCAAATTATGCCTACATATTAAATTTTGGTACGAAATTTACGGGGAAATTCAAAATGTTTTCAGTTTGCGCCAAGAATAATGCACTTGACGAACTTCTTTAATATATGGCAACCAATTTTCCTTTCCCTTCCATTATGCGGAAGCGGAAAATAAAGCTCCTCGTTCCTAGCATTTTACATTGTGCATGAGCGGAAAAAAAAGTTACATCGTTCTTACTATCAATTAATTTTAGCTAAGTGTCTAAACCACATTTGATGTTTTATCGCTTTCAACAAATATATTCTTGGGAATTTTGTATCTCGCATCTTGGGAGTATATCTTGGGAAATTTTGAATAAAAAACTGTAATGATTTGCATATATGCTTAGGAATACTACTTTAAGATGATTGTAAAAATTGTATAGCTTATAATTCAAAATTATTTTTGAAAAATTTATAAAAATTGTTTAAAAAGGCAAATTTTAAAAATAAATCATAAAAAATGGGTCAATTTTATTTGGAATGAACCTGAATTTCGAAATATGAAAGAAAGAATCAAATAAGTTTGATAATAATTAGAGATTAATAAATGCATACCATACTCAATTAACATTGAGGAGCTAACATTTTGAGAGCTAATTTTTTAAAAGCTTCTCCTGCGATTTTTACAAAACTTGGTAGTTGGGCGTAATTTGAGTCGTAGAATTGAAATATGGTGAACCATTGGTAAGTTATTTCAGATCAGAAAAGGTCCGATTTTGTGCCAGAATATTGGAACAATGCTATACATAAAATCTAATACATATTCTAAGTCGCGCTTTCGAAGGATGAAAAACGCAAGTTGAATTTCGTCCATCGGCTCAGTAGAACGAGAGATATAGAACTGTCCTTTTTTTTTAGCAGTGTAAATATACCATCATCAGAATCGTATCTCGATAATATCAACTGATGATTCTTGCTTTCAAAATTTGACAATTGACCTTACTTCACGATACATATTCTCCACGTCAGCTGTGAAAGCTACTTTAGAGAATCAAGAATTGATTAAAATCTTGAAAATATTTATCTTTATTTCTGACCTACCGCTAAAAGTGAATTTAATGACATGTCATATTCAGATTTGCAAGGTGTATCAAATACTACTGTTAATCGTATAATTGTGCATTAGGGTTTAATGACTATATGATAATCAAGGTAAAATATTTTCTTCTTCCGAAATTTCAGGTAAATTATAACCGATCACTAGCATATGACTTAACTGCAGATATTGATAAATAAAATCACTGTGCAGTTTTTGATTTCCAAATATTTTTTAAAATTTTTGTGGCATGAAACGTAACCGAGAAACTGTTAAAGGTTTTAAATCACCTGGTTTCAGATGCGTTTTATAAAATGGATGTTTTACGGAAATTTTTATTCTGAATTGGCACGAAATGGGCTATAAAAAGGCGATTCATAAAATTGTTCTCCTTTAGTCAGAGATTCCTTTTCTGTATCTAAAATTTCCTACCTTGTCCAGAAACGCTTGCATTTGCACTCAATAATTAATTCATAAATATTTAACAGTGAGTAACATTTAGCGTAGCCTTCAGTAGTTTTCGGGATAGAGCAAAATTTTGAATTCTCCCCGATTAATTATTTCGGTGATTAACAGCTTGATCTGGTAATGAAATAGAAAAAATATTATCTGAGCCTATAATCATGTCAATGCAGTTTAGCACCTCAAAGCGAAAATCGCTTGTGAAATGTTCTGAGAATAAGAAAGAATTTTAGATTTAACTTTTTAGCTGGAAGCGGAGCAGTTAGTTTGTGTAAAATGAATGCTGTCAATATAAGCTGAAGTTTTCTCATTAAGATTCTGAAAGCTCTATGCAGTCTTTCGTGATACCAACTTAAGAATTTGCTAAATCTAAAATAGGAAAGATAGAATTTTTCTTAGATATATCTACTGTGTTTGCCCAGGCTTCAGTTATGAATGTTTCTATTGGCTGCGAGTCGAGCGCCCTTCTAATTAACCTGATCGGATGAATCGTTCTCTAAAATAAATGCCGTCGGTAGAAGTGAATAAGCCGAATCTACAGATTAAATTGAAGCATTTGCATTTGTTTATATAATCTTCTTAGCTGATTTACCCTTAAAGAGCTGAGAATGTAAGAGTATTATGAATTCGCATTAAATGCGGACATGGCATGCTTGTGACTGTTATTCTCGTGAAAATTTGAATGATATTTCTGTTTACAAAAATAATATGCAAATCTTTAATTGCATTCAAAATCCAAACGCTTTTCAAATAGACAGTTTGTGCATAATTTGTTTTTGGCGAAAGAAGTGTTTCCTTTCTTTAGCGTGCAATTCTTTAAAATTTATATTTCATGATTGTTTTGATAGTTGAAGCACCATTTTATTTTAATGATGCAAAATTTTTAATCTTCTAAATTACTTGTGCTGGATACCGAAATATGTTTTGTAGAGGCATTAGGTATTTTTTGGAAGCAGGCAAGATGAAAAATTAGTAACCGCCTTTGTCAGCAATCGAACCACGGACCTCTGAAATACCGACCCAGCATGCAGAACCACCACACCATGAAGGTGGGAGAAATACGTTATATACTTCCCCTTTTAAAGGGCGACTAGGGTTTGGGGGGGGACCTAGTCGCCAAATCCTAGGTGGGGAGAGTCATCATCCATCACTCTTTTAGTTCAGGCGCTACCGTAGAGGCATTAGGATAATTGGAAAAGCCGGACAGGTGAAAAAGTAGCAACCGCCTTCGCCAGGAATCGAACCACGGACCTCTCGAACAGCGTCATAGCGTGCAAATCAACTACACCACAAAAGCACGCGAAGAAGGTGGTATAAATACCTTATAGTTTGATTATCGATTATGACACATCAATTAATGATCCTTTCATATAATGAAATTTTTGTATTTTAGAAGTTGTTTCCCTTTTATGAATACATGAAATATAGAAATCTTTAACTGATGTCCAGTCATCATATTTACCACTGAAGGATTCAGTTTTTAAGCGGGGTAATATAACATTACTATTTCTGTATAGTTTGATCACATGGATCAATAGATGCTCATGATTCGTTTTAACTTCAAAATACTTTGCATTAATCTTCCATTTCCGGTAATTCCTCAGATAACTACGAGTCTGTGACATAAAATGTAGGGTAAATGATATCTAAATTCGGAATTTAAACGATTAATTCGTTTCTGCTAAGCGATGCGTACGACTTTGTCTTCTTTTAGAATCGAATATTCGAGTGAGTGCTAATTTAGTTTTCCCAAGAATTTTCTTTGCATGTGCTTCAACCATATTTCATAGAATCAAAATACTAAAGATAACTTCATATTAATATTAATGCGAAAATGTAAAGTAACTGAAGGCTAAAATAAACGTATCTGTGTCTTGATCTGACGAATTCAAAACATCTCGACGAGCTGCCTCTAGATATATACCGTCGATCAGCACACGCCGCACAAGAATTTTTTGACACACGCACCATACATCAGAGATGAACTGTTTACAATATGCAGATGAAAGCAGAGCTGCATTTACATGTACAGCGCGGCAATACAAACGAGTATAGCGATATTGTAGAATATTCTGTTAATTAACCTGTGTTTTAAGGTTAAAACCTTTACTTAACTTCTTCCTCTTCATAAGAATTTAAATTAGTTAATGTGTATAAGCCGAGGTTTTGGAAGTTTTAATGTTAGAACTTTTGGCAGCCTCGCATTACAGTTACGTACTATCGTTAGCTATTTCAAAGTTATTCCGTCTTTATTTATTGCTAGTCTATGCTTAAATTAAGCGCCGTTAGTTATCCTGAACAAGTTTGTGTAGTCTATTTTGAATGTAGTCGCAGATTACGTGATCTAATACTGAAAATAACTACATCTGATGTTATGTTAAATACCCATATGTACCGTGGATTTGTCCGTAGCACACGTAGTGCCTTCGTTTCATTTATGTGTTAAGTATAAAGGTCATTTTAACCTTTTTCCGGCTTGGTCATTTATTTTAGACTAAAGCGACAACTTGCTTTTCAGTCTACTAGAGTTTTATGGACTTTGCGTTAAAATTGTAGACATAGCAGAGCCCTACATTTGCTCCCAACTCTATAGCGAACCGTGCAGGAAAGCACTGAAACTTTTATCCAGCCTCCTCCCCTTCAAGGCTCCAAGTTCCAGCTGTACCAACAAGTCCTGCATAAAGACTCGGATTTATTACAGACACTATGCGTACATCGCACATGAAATAATCAAATAGTTTTTGACGATAGAAATCTGGTGTTTGCGTTTTCAGAAAGCCAAAGAACGCATTTTGTATTATTTGGAAAAGTAGAAAACGTAGCCATAGCAACAGCTGTGATATGAGATCAAGTACTGAAATGGTATAAAGGCATTGAAAAAATATTTGCTACTCGAACAATGGTGTAAAAATTATGAGCTTGATGCATTTAAAAACTCATTTTTGCGAGCATTCCCCAGGATTAAATACTCATGTCCAAAATTATGTTTACATGCATAAATTCACGGATTTCTCAGAGACTATGACTTAGAATTTAATGAATTTTCGTGGAATCATACATAACATGATGACACATAAATGCAAAAGAAAAAATTGAAGATCACCTCATATGATATAAAATTGTAGCATGAAACAATAAAAATGGTAATAAAGTGTGACAAAGAGAGTTAAGAATAAAAGGAATGATTCAGAAAAAGAATTAAGTCTTACGAATTTAATATGGAATATGATCTCCCCTGACTTGTACACACATATCACAACGTGTTTTAAGGCTGGAAATAACGTTGTTAACCACAGTTTGGGGAATTAATCTCCACTCTTCCAGCAATGCCGTCTTCAGAGCATTTACATCTCTAGGAGGAGGATGTATACGTGCAATTGCTCTTCCAAGGTAGTCCCATAAGTTCTCTATCGGGTTAAGGTCAGGAGAGTTTGGTGGCCAAGGTATTCGCTTAATGTCTTCACTTTCAAGGAATTCATCAACGAGGTTTGCTCGATGTGGACGGGCATTATCATCCATAAATAAAAAGTCAGGTCCATATGCACCCCTGAAAAGTCTTACATAAGGATCTAAGACCTCATCTCGATATATCTGGCCTGCCACAGATCCGCTGCTGAACACGTGTAGGGGCGTACGTCCATCGATCATTATTCCACCCCATACCATCACACCTCCACTACCGAAACGGTCACGTTCCACAATGTTCGAGGGATCATTTCGTGTTCCTGACTCCCTCCAGATGTAAACACGTTTAGAATCACCAGTTAAACTAAACCGCGACTCATCAGTAGAGAGAACATGGGACCATTGATGTTCAGTCCAGTTTTGATGTTCTTTACACCAATTAAAGCGATCCCTCTTTTTCTGTGAAGACAGTAAAACACATACCCTTGGCTTTCTGGCATAAAGGCCTTTTTCATTAAGCCTTCTGTATATTGTTTGCCGTGATGCAACAGTTCCAGTGGCGGCTGCAAGCTCTGAACTTAAGTGGCGAGCAGTAGCCTTTCTGTTACGATGGGCAGTTAATGCCAGATACCGATCTTCAGAAGCAGTTGTCATTCGTTTCCGACCTTGTCCAGGCCTCCTTACAACACTTCCATCATTTTGAAACTGTTTCCATAGCTTAGAGACTGTCTGTCTTGAAATATTCAGACATGTGGCTGTTTCCATGATTGACTGCCCTGCTTCTAAACGGCCGATAATTCGCCACTTTACAGATTCTTCCAAATGATACTTCGAAGCCATAACAGACCGCTTTGAGTCCCTACACACTGAAATCATACGCTATGTTGCAGAAATTCACTCAAATATTCAGTTTGCGCAAAGCGCTTGATTCACCTTTCGATGACGTAACGCCTAGATTTGCATATCACAAACCGTTTGATTACTTTTGATTGGATAATGCTAATTAGGCTTGGTTTTCACACATTCCCTGCAAATACGGATCACATTGATTCGATATTTCATTGAATATCATCATTTTTGGGTATGTAAAGATAATTTTGGACATGAGTGTATAAGACCGAGTGGGAAGTGGAAACTTATGGTAAATACAAGACTAAGACGGATGAGCTAATTGATTTCATGCTAAGAAATGTTGCGAATGTGATATATGGAAAAAAATCCGATTTAGAAGTTCTTCATATAATATTATCTAGGTTTTTCCCACCTGTACAGCTAAGAAACGCTAGCAGGTTAGAACAGCTTTTCGAGTTAACGGTTAAATTTGAAAGACGTCAAGTCTCGGTGAATGTGCATAGGTGGGAGAACACTGACTTATAATAAGTATTTAGACACCTGTGATAGATAAGAAAAACTAACTTTGTTCAAAATCAATAGTTGGTAGAGCCTCCACGAGAGGTAATTACAGCGTGGACCCTCCGGGGCATACTTTCCACAAATCCTTGTATGACAGCTAGTGGTATTTTCTTCCACTCGGAAGAAGACATAGAAGTTCCTTCACCGATTTTGCACGGGTAGTGCACCCTGAATTCGGCGATGCAAATCGTCCCAGAGGTTCTCGATAGGGTTCAGGTCTGGACTCTGGGCAGGCCAGTCCATTCGATGAACTCCATTGGCACCATACCAAGCCTTGGTTAACGTCCAAACATGACAACTGGCATTGTCGTCCTGAAAGTAACAGGGGTCCAATCCATAAAACTGCCACAACGTAGGAAGCACATTGTCATCCAAAGTAGTGCAGTAGGCATCGGAGTTGAACTTACCATGAATGGGGACCAAGGTCCCAGCCCATAATAGGAGAAACACCCCCAGACCATAATTCCACCTCCGCCGAACTTGACTGTTGGCACAATGCATGCTGGCAGGAGACGTTCTCCAGGTAGACGCCAGACCCAGACCCTGCCATCCGAACGGTAAAGGGTGAGCCTTGATTCGTCACTTCAAAGAACCCGTTTCCACTGATCTACGGCCCAATTTCAATGTACTTTGCACCACATTAACCGAGCAGCGCGGTTGGACTTTGTGATCAAAGGCTTATAGGCAGCAGCACGACCATGAAAACCAAGCAGATGTGCTTTCTTATGGATGGTATTCATTGAAACAATACTCCCGGATGCCTGTTGAAACGTACACAAGAATCATGCGGTAATATTATGTCTGTATTCTGGGAAGAAATTTTCACCAAGGCTAATAAGATGGGATTTCAAATTTCAAGATTAGAATTTAAAAGGCAAACCTGCCCCCAGCGAAAGAAAATTCTATGACAGATACCCTATGAAAGATTAAGATAAATGACGAGGGAAAGAATTGAAATATGTTATGTCGACTTAAAAAAATTTCAGATTCACAGAAAATAATCATTCTATAATTGCAAGCAGATCTATAATATAAAAATATCTACACGTATTTAAAAGACCCCGGTAGCTCTGAGCTTCATGACATAATTAAACGAGAATTAGGAACAAGCTACAAATTCTGAAATCATTGATAACCTCGATAGGAACAAGCTAGAACGATGAATTGCGACTTGTTATTCCAGCGAAGTTAAGATTAAGTATTTTACATGAATTACGTGATCTACCTCTTAAGGTAATTTTGGAATAAGAAAATCAACGTAGAGGATTAAGGAAGCTATTTATCTTTAACAGATATTAAGATTTGTAGCTGAATATTTCATGTCCTCTAACAATGCTAATAAATTAAGAATATTAATTTTAGCTTGGTTGGGTACCTAAATTGCATGTAAGTTTCATTCTGTTATGAAATCATAGAAATTGATCTGTTAGGCTCTTACCACAGAGTAAAAATGTAAGAAGAAGTATTTGCTTGTGATTATGGGTCGTTTTCTGAAGTGGGTACAAATAATCCGTCTTAAAAATAAATTTCTGAGGATAAACTTTTAAATAAAGTTATATTAAAATAAGAAGTTCCAATAAATGTAATCTCAGATAATGGCCCGTAATTAGTAAGTTAAAGTTTTGAGAAAGTGTTCACGGATATTGATGCGAAGAATTTTAAAATGGTTTCTTATTGGTAACATTCGAAAATCATTGAGTGAATAAAAACACCTAAAAAACTCTTACCTCAACACAACAAAAGGTACACCCTTGTTTTAGCATATTATAAGAATTATGTTCTCATTCCTTTCTCTCCATCAATTAGCTATATAACTGCAATATATTTTACAGAAATTTAACTTTTGAGTTGTTTATTCTCCTATCAATAAAATTTCGAGTTCCATACTTAGAGACCCCATTTCGGATATCAATTCCTGGGATATTTACAGGATTTCTTGCCAGTGTGATTTAATTTAAATTGGTAAAACTAAGACAGCCTTAAGATTTCGTGTAAGCGAACATGACGCATACGTTAAGGAAAAGAAAACACCGAAGTCCTCTGTTGCCCAGAATTGTACGCCCGAAAATCACACTTCCCCATTTTTTTACAGCCAAAATTATTCAAAATACATCTATCCTTGGTCAATTAAATTTTCTAGAAGCCTTTCAGGTTCAACAAAACTTTTTTCATCGAAACTAGTCCTGTGAAAATTTGCAAATGTAACGCTGATTTTTGTTGTTTGACTTCTAAATTAGAATTTGTTCGGCGTTTTATTTTAACTTAACAATGTATCAAATATTCTACATATATGTTATTTTTAAAGAATTTGTGACCTGGCTGCTGAATTTTATGTGGTGCAAGTCAGATAAAAGTGATGCTTAATTAAAAAAAAAAAAAAACGTTCTTTAAGTCATTCGATTAAAAAACCTAAACATTGATATGATGAACTGCATAAAGTTTCGAAATAACGGAAGAAGCATGGTAAGATTCAATATCCTATCGTGTCAATTCTACGAATATGCTGATTTTAAAAATTATACGAGTTCACTGGTGAATTTTAAGTAGCGTAACTGCGAGGAAAGCGAAAGTTAAAAAGACAAAATGGCTTTGTTAGCAAGACTTACTTCAAGAGCAGACCGGTAAATTGCGATCTTAGCAAGAGCATAAAAAAAAAAAAAAAAAAAAAAAAAAAAAAAAAAAAAAAATTAAAAAAAAAAAAAAAACTTTTGGTGCGACATCAAAAGCTGAATCTTTTCAGATTTTTTCCCCTTTTCCTTGTTATTAGTGTTAACGAATTTATTTTTTTTTCTGCCATGCTATCTTCTTCTTCCGCCGCCCAGGCGATATAGTGGTTACTGACAATGACTACTCCCGGATTCCAATACCGGAAAAAGCATGGCTGTAGCAGTCGTCCCTTCATAGCAGGAAACAATGACCACCTATTAGGTGTTTCCATAATGAAATATAGAAGCATCTAATAGGTAGTCATCGAGGCCAAAGGGCAACAGCCAAGCCCTTGTAGTGGCGCAAGGCTAACGGCTATTAAATAAAGCGTTTCACGGTTATAAACAATCTTCCTTTTCAGGTCGCTATCCAGTTTATGGCAGCATTTTTTGTAAGATGATAACCTAAGCAGGTGTAAATGTCTGCTTGGTTTTTTAAGCAATATGAATAAAGTATGAGCAATTGACAAGGGAATAAATTAAAGATTTAAATTCTAAATTTCAAGTTCCAGTTTGTAATGAATTACACAATAAAAGTTTTGTTTATTATCATATCTTATCAGAGGTAAGATAAAGGTGCTATATTTCTACTGGTAACAAAGATCACAAACATGCAGTACAAAAATGTTAACAAACGCATCATTCAATGATGATAACAAGAACACAATGCATGGCCACAAAACTGCGTTTCTCTTCCCTTCTCATGCTGATAAAAGTATTCTTAATACATTTCTAGAAATTCAATTTTAAACTCCCTAAAGTAAATTTCTGAAGAAAAAATTTATCGCTACTAGGTATTATTTCTTTTAACTGTCAAAAATATTTCACAGGCGGTTAGAGTTTACTCATTCTAGCTTTTTCCTCCTTATATATCTCATATTTTTTCCCTTCTTCCCCATCTCCTGCTCTAGCACATAGACGAGATAAGGGTATGCTCATGGAAATAATACTGCAAAAGTTTGGATCCGAAATGTATTTTATTTGTTACTGAAAATACAGGTTGATGCTGAGTGTATTATTGGCATTTTCAATTCCAAATTTTAGTTGTATTCCATGAGTCTCGAGTTCTATACCTGCCAAAGCTTAAATCAAAGTCGAAGCGCTTCTAGGGATTATATATTTGTGTATTTCCGTCGTATAGGTTTTCCGTTTTGATCCTAAAATGGACGTTAGTCCCAAATGGGATATTAGTTTCGAAACGGTATTTTGCTTTGAATCACTAAAATTTTTCGTATCACTTTTCAAAGTGTTGCCACTAAAATATTACCGCGCTGTATTATATGTAAAGGAATCAAATAATGAAGAAACTCCATGAATGTATGCATGTTTCTTGCATTGTAAAAAAAGCGGTACATAGAGTGATCAAATGTTGCTTTAATATCCATTTCATATTTTGTAAATCTTTATAACTTATTTTTGATTAACAAAGTCCAAGATTTCAAAGCGAGAAGTGTCAACACTGTACGGAATAAAGCATTTTTATCTCCAGCGAGCGAAACTGCCTAGATATGCTGTCTAAATAAGACTAACTATAAGACTATCTAAAGATATGGCTGTTTCTATGCTCTGTGATTTTGCTGTTAAATTGAAATTTATGGGCATACGTGCGAAGAATGTGATATTTCATAGCTTATAAGTTAACACACAAAACATTAATAATAAAAGGACAAAAAAGTTCTGTAAAGTCATTTTATTAAGAAAACTGAACATTAATATTATAAACTGAGAAAGAATGAAAAAATAGAAAAAATATATTCTGACACTTAACGCTGCATAGGTAATAATTCTAAACATATGCTGCTATTAAAAGTTTTGCAAATTTGCTGTTGAATTGTGTACAGTGTATGTGAGATGCTTAATAATAAAGCTAAAATGACAAATAAAGGGTTAGCAGGAGGGAGTTCAACAGCAGACGTGTAGACTGTTCAACAGCAAAAAACAGTAGACGTGTAGCTCAGCGAGCGTGAAAACCTAAACAAGCCCTTGGCGGCGACCGTTAAAATCTGAAACCTTTCAGTCTTTTTTAAACGCAGAAAGCAATTGAAATTTTTCATTGAATCTTCTAGATAAAAATAACGATTTTACGCTCAACGCATGTTTCTTCTAGGAATCATGCACAGAACATTTTTTTCAGAATTTTCCAAGTTTGTTTCAAACGTTCAGGCTTTTGTTTCATTCAAAATAATACCTTGCAGATAAGCGCAAGAAAACTACCGGCATACACAAATGCATTTCGAAATGCTGCAAAACTTAATGAGTAAAAAATGGGTTTATTTAATTAAACTAAATTTATTTATACTGAATCAATCATAAAAGGAATAATGGGAAAGAAAATTATGTCATTAAGTATTTAAGCCCCAAATCTCAAATATATTTAGTTATAGGGGAAAGAAAAGATTCGTATGGGAATGTAAGAAGGTACAAAAATCCCACAACATTCAAATATATTGAAGTTAGACAATAGTTAATTGATACACGATCATACATTAGATCCTACAGGCATTTATAGGTCATTTGATATCACACAGGAGAAGTCACCTAAAAACCATATTGGAGTAAGTCATTATTTGAGTTCTAACTTCTTGAATATTAAAGACCTTTTTTAGCCCAAATGGATCTTGCTCTAGAAGGGCTATTAGTCTAGAATGGCATTTCGCGTCGAATCACTAAAAACGTTGAATCACATTTCATATTGTTGCCACCAAATATTATCACCCTGTGTTATATTTAAAGAAATTAAATAATAAAGAATCTTTATGTGTGTATGCATGTTTCTCGCGTGATTAAAATACGAGGTACCTATAGCCATCAAATTTGAGTAACGAAGTCCTCTACCCGAATACGGTGGCCTGGAAGCCCGAATTTTTAATTTCGAATTTGTATTATGATGTATTCCATGTTTTATAAAACTTAAACGAATTTTTGATTAACAGACTCAACTGTTTCAAAACGATCCTCTACGGAATAAAAAATTTTATCTCCAGAACACGAGGCTATCTATTGGAAATTCTAAAGGTATGTTTCTATATTTTTTAGCTCAAATGCTCTCGAAACATATCTGAGTGTGTAAATGGAGAAAAAAAAATTCTGAAAGCTTTCAGATTTTCTACTACGCCCAAAGAAGCGTTTTTATAAAGTTTTGTGTATAACCTTTATTTATTAAATATGTTCTTCGCACTTAAACCATAAAATTCAATTCAACAGCAATATCACAAAATATTCAAAAGAGCATATCTTTAGAATTTCTGATACAGTCTTGCGCGCTGGAGATAAACATGTTTTTTATTTCTTGTATAGTGTTGAAATTGTTGATTTTCTTAATCAAAAACTCATAAATGCTTTACAAAATATGAAATAGATAATAAAAGAAATTCCAAATTTGGGTTTCCAGATGTTCATATTCAGGAGGAAATTTAAATTAAAATAAAACAATACTTTAAATTTTTTGTAGATTTTTACATTAGAGTCTAAATTAATAAAACACCGTGAAGATATTATTCACTTATTTTTACATTTTGAAAAATTAAAATACGTGTGTAAAAATTATTTCGGCATACCATTTCTATTAAAATTATTAAAGAATGTTACACATTAATAAATTTCAGAAGACAGTCACTGAATGGCATTTAAGGGAGAAACTAAATCTCGAAATAGTCTAACTTATTTATTAACCGACTCTAATTTATTTATTAACCGACTCCAATTTATTTATTAACCGATTTTAATTGAAATTGACGTCATATATACAAAATTTTGAAATTAAGTAGACAGGTCAATTTTCTTTTGTACAGAGGTCAAACTTTTTACTTTTTATAATTAATGTAAAATTTTATAGGAAGCAGGAGACAACACAGAGTGTTAGATTTACTGGTCACGTTTACTAAAACAACGGCCGTGTAAGGATTATTGTAGACATAATGCACAGCGACAGAAAGAAAAAAAAGGGACAGTTCTATATCTCCCGTTGTACTGGGCCGACTGACGAAATTCAGCTTGCGGTTTTCATGTCTCGAAAGTGCGAATGTGGTATATATGTATTAGATTATATATATATATATATAGAATATATATTAGATTTATATATAGTATTGTTCTAATATAGGTATTTTTACACGAAATCGGACTTTTTCTGAAATGACATATCAATTTTTTCCATATTTCGATTCTGCGACTCAAATTTGGCCAAATTGCCAAGTTTTGTAAAAACCGCAGGATTAGTTTTTAAAAAAATGGCTCACAAAATTTTAGCTTCTTAGTTTTAATTGAGTTTAGTATACATTTATTATTCTCTCCTTTCTTTTATTAAACTTATTTGATTCTTCCTTTCACAATTCGAAATTCAGGTTCATTCAAAATAAAATTCCCCCATTTTTTATGATTTGTATTTCTAAATAATTTTTATAACTTTTTGAAAAAAATTATATTATAATGTATAAAACGTTTACATTCATCTTAAAGTAGACATATTTCTAAGCATACTTGCAAAATCTTACAGTTTTTTATTCAAGATCTCGGAAACTGGTGAAGCTTCGGCAAGTATATTCGAAGATATACGTGAATTTATATATTGGCGCGTTTTGAATTTGACATGTTTGTTGTAAGCGATAAAACATCAAATATGGTTTAAACACTTTGTTAAAATTATTTGAAAGTAGAAACGATGTTTTTTTTTTTTTTTCCTGATCGTGCACAATGTAAAAAGGTAGGAACGAAGTGCCTTTTTGTCTGCTCAGGCATAATAGAAGAGAAAGGAAAATTGATTACCCTATATTAAGAAGTTCGCCAAGTTCTTGGCACAAACTAAAAAAATTGGACCAAGATAAATTTTTGAATTTCTCCGTGAATTTCGCACCAAATTTTAAAAAAATTAATATCTGGGCATAATCTGAGTCGTAGAATTGGAATATGAAAAATAATTGGTATGCTATTTTAGAAAAAGTCCGAATTTGTGTCAAACTATCTATTTTAGAACAATGCTATATATAAATGTAATATATATATCCTAAGTCACGCTTTCGAGACATGAAAAATGCAATTTGAATTTTGTCAATCGGCCGAGTAGAACGGGAGCTATAATAGAACTGTCCCTCCCCCCCTTTTTTTTTAAGGGAAGCAAGTCAGTTTCTAGGCCGCAGATAGCAAACCATTAAGTAATAACTGAAAACGTCTAACGACAAATTGGAGCTTTGCGAACATTGTTTTTCAAGGAACTACGAAGTTTTGTTAATAAAGTGTTTGTAAGAAAACACTGAAATAATTAGGAACTTTTTATCAAGTAAGTACTTCCTTCTTTTAATTCAGCGCATTTTAGTTATTTTTAGAACCAATTTTCGTTGATGATCATATTTAATTGATGAAGGCATACTATTTTAAATAAATTTATTTTAAACATTCATCGCGTCGTATGTGAACACTGAGACATTCATTACGTTCAAGCATGCAGGGAAGTGATGAATAGTACATTTTTCAGTACTGATAAATTACAGTTTTAGGAAACGTCCGTCTAATATCAGGTTTTCTGTCACGCTAACTTTTCGAGCACGCGAGTGCTAGCCAGAAGAATAAAGATAAATCTTTATAGAGCGTGCTATATTCATTATAAATTCAGGGAGTCAATTAATGTTATTTTGTCACACAGAGTAATCAAGAATATATTTATCGATTTTTTTATACAGGATTAAACATATGCCCTTATTTAGATGCTTTCAAATTCGTCATTATATTGCTCGCATCATTCTGAAATTCATTTAAAGACATTTATTCCCAATTTTCTATTTAACCGAACTTTTTTGCCTTTACTGTAGTCAGCAACTGATGCTTATCTGCTTAATGATTATGTGAATAAAATAATACACAGTCAAAAAATATCAAACTAAAACGGACAGCACATATCTGGCAAACGCATGTGTTGTGTAGAGAATTTGTCTGATAGCGTTATAAAGACTAGGTGAATGATTTTCTGATTTATGGAAATCTTAATTTATTTGATTCTGAATTATTTATTTTAATGCTTTAATTTTGGGGAAAAACAGATGCTTTTGGGAATATTAATTAGTTTAAAAGAATATTATTTATTTTTCTTTTATTTGCAATTTTCGTACAAGCTTTGATTCATTGTGAAAAGAAACAGGGAAAGGGAGGCAATTTTGCTAAGTCATGATTTCGCGCGCTTTGTCCTTTAGAATGTTCTAGAAGGAATTTCATTGTGCAGTTGACCTTAGGACAGGAAGTACGTGACAGAAGGGTCAGAGGTTGCCACTTGACTTTCGATGTAAGTCATTCAGGTTTTTGGCGATTGAGGGTCCGGTTTGGCTAAGTGAAGAAGGGCGCGCATGCGCGATCATCCTTATTTCCGCATTCAGGGGTTGAAAACGCAAATTTTGCCAAAATTAAGGGGGCGATAATTGAAGCCATAGTGGGAGCCCGCGTTTGTGAAGGAGAGGAAGAAAATTCGAGTTTGAATCACTTTTTTTTTTCGTGTGAGACTTTTCGTGCGAGGCTTGGCGAGACTTGCTTGCGGAACTTACTTTGGACGTTACTCTTGAAAACTTGCTCTGGGATTAAGCGTTCTGAACGATGTAATTTACGAAGAGAGATGCTCCCCGGCCGCGTTTTGACTAAGAGGCGAGAGACTTTACTCACTTACTCTTCTTACTCTTGGAATCACTTACTGGGTGGACTTACTTACTTTTAACCTAAGACTGTAACTTCGAGCTTGCTCTTGGGATGAGCAAGAACAGGCGAGCCGTAATTGCCCAGAGAGACGTTTCCGGCCGGGAGCTGCAAACATGCTTCCTTGCCGCGTTCTGGTTAAAAGGCGAAATTGAACCGGGCGAGTGACTTAAGACTTTCAAGACCAGGCGGACAGCCGTGCTGGGCAGCAGTGCTCCTGTTTCTGTTTTCCAGTGTAAAATAGCTTCGTCGTTATGAAAACCAGTTAACCTGCGTGTGTGTTTCGCCAATAGTGCCAGGACAGGACGATGTCTTCTGAAACTTCCATTTGTGACCTTAAAAATGAGCCCCGCCGATGTCAACGCTTATTAGGATACGAGTCCTCCACTTCAAGACGTCCTTACAAGATAAGTTATATTTTTTTGTGTTTGAACTTTAAGTAAGGTTTCAACGACTTCCTTGGAATGTAAAATAACAACGTCGAATCTTAAATTAATTCTCAGGCTTTCAATTGTTTCCCTTTCCCCTTCTAAATTGCCGAGACAATCCTTAAGGTTTTTATATGAATTAGGATGTAATAATTTAAGTTGTTTGTGTAATCTTCCTTAGAGCATATGTGAATTGCAAATAATATGTTCTCCTTAACCTCTTAGAAATTATAGATCGGGTACCCGTTAAATTAAAGAGTCATGTAATAGATTTGCAAATCATGAATTTAAATGTAACAAAAAGTAAATGTCAAATTGAAGAATTCCCCTGTGTCTAAAATAAGTAAATTAAAAGGTAACACAAATAAGAAATTAGACTATTTGATGACGATAAGATTTAATTTTTATTGTGAGGAATTTGAATAAACTGATATTTAATCTGGAAACCTATTACTTATGTGTTCTTTATATCTGTTATGTGTTTTTCTTATATATATATTGATTTTACATGTTGTTTATTCGATCCTCTCACGGCGCGAACCCGGATGCATTTTCACAACGCAATGCATTAAAAATTCACTTATATGATCACTAAAAGTTTGGTAATTAGCAAACTCTTAAGAGTTTAGTTTCGCAGTTGATATTTAGCTAGTTACGGTTTCACCTGTCTGTTTCTGCATTAGTTTCCTCCCTAAGAGGAAATAGTAACACAGCATTGGTGCCCATGATTTTTTCGGCAAAGTATGGTAACAAAGCATAGGTTTTCTCTCATAGAATCAGAACATAGGTTTTTCTTATTTAACACATGGAACTGAATTAGTGACCTCAAGTATCCTTTATAATTCGAGCCCAGTGAACCGTAAAATTTCCGTTATGGCCCACGTAAAAATTCCGTTATCAAGACTAAAAAATTAATGTGATTAGACATAAAATCTGCCCGACTTGTTAATAAGATTCCTTACTGAGATATATTTTCTCATCAGTTCGGTTTTTATTATAGCTAATAAACAATTAACGTTTATAGGCGCTGCATCAGATTAATAGAATATAATAAATGTTTGCACGCAGCGCAATCACAAGCAAACAAATGTATTTCTTAGAAGGTCCAGCACTTTAATGAATTGGCTAAAACGTTACCTGCCTCCATATTCTTATATACTGTTGCATTTCTGTAAATTCTTTCACCTATATCTGCATACTATTGGCCCAAAATACAATTAAAAATGCATAATAAAATTTAAAAATAAAATAAAAAAAAATATATCTGAAAAGTTTCAAATTTTAAATTACGTCTAAAGGGACATTTTTTAACGTTTTGTGTGTTACCTTTATTTATTAAATACCATGTTCTTTGCACTTAAACCATGAAATTAAGTTCAATTGCAATGTCGCAAAATAATTTTAAAATGAGCCTATCTTTAGAATTTCTGACACACAGTTCCGCGAGCTGGAGATAAAAAGGTTTTTTTTTTTTTCCTCCGTAGAGTTTTGCCATTTCTCTCTTTCAAATTGCTTAGTTTGTTACTCAAAAATTCGTTAAAGTTTTACAAATATCAAATCGATAATAAAACAAATTCCAAACTTCAAGTTCGGTCTTTTACATGCCCATATTCGTAGGAGGATTACGTCATTCAAAATTCGATGGCTCTAGGCACCGTGCTTCTATCACAATGCGAGAAATATACCTACATTTTATGCAGATTTTTCATTATTTAATTTCTTCAAATATAATTCAGGACTCTAACATTTGGTGGCAACAGTTTGAAAAGTGAAACGGACATTTATAGTGATTCAACGCAAAATCGCAAAACGAAAACAATAGCCATTCAGGGACAAAGTCCCTCTGGACTAAAAAACTGATTAAAATGTAATAGATATGTAACGGATTAATCAACTTATCGGCCATTATGTATTGTAAGCATTGTTGGGCAAGAATCATGACTCACTATAAAAGGCTTGTAAAAAAAACGGAAAAGTTAATCGACCGCTAGAGATTGCTATTTGTTGCCATCTCCCTTACAGCTTGCGAATCTGTGAATAATACGAGGGCTGTAAATTATGTAATGGCAACATAGGTATAAATCAATTTTTAATGAACTTACAAGTACAATTGCATTAAATTCCTTCTATGTAAGAACCAACAAAGCTTATAACCTTTTGCGAAATGTCGGGAAGCCGTTGTAGACCAGTGGCAAGGTGTTGATTGTTGATGTGAGCGACCGAGCGTTCTACTGCGTGGAGTACAGATGAAACGTCAGGAAATCGGTGACCTCGGAGGGGTTCCTTCAACTTCGGAAACAGATCGAAGTCACAAGGACTCATGTCGGGTGAGTAGGGAGGGTGTTTCTGGATTTCCCATTGCCACTGTAGCAAAAGGAGAGTGGCATTGTGTGCGACATGGCAACGAGCGTTGTTATGCAATACGATAGGGAGATTGTTGTGCAATAAACGTGAACATTTGCGCCGCATAGCGGGTGGCAGATGGTGCTGTAGAAATCGGCAATAGTAATCTGCGTTGACAGTTTGTACTTCAGGTGCAGCATGTGTAAGAATCACACCTTCCCAGTCGTATGCCATAATCAGCATAACCTTCACCCGACTGGGTTCCTGTCGAAATTTCTGTGGACGTGGCGAACATTGGTGACACAATTCATTTGATTGACGCTTTAATTCAGGCTCATAGGCTCTTGCCCATGTCTCATCAATGGCGACAATACGCTGCAGAAATGCGTCTCCTTCATTGTGGTATCCCTCCAAATGGGTGCCAGTCAGTGCATACCAGTGCCATTTCTGTACTTCGGTTAGTCGATGTGGAACCCAGAGGGAAGAAAGTTTCCTCATGTTGAGAGATTTCTTCATTATGCGCCACACCGTTTGATGGCTCAGACCAACATCTAAGGATAATTCTCGGACAGTCCATCGGCGGTCTATGGTAAGGAGACCGCTCAGGATGTCAGTCTGCTCTTGCGTAATGGAAAGCCGACCTGTGAGTTGCAAATCCGCAATCTCATTCCAAACCGAACGAAATGCTTGAACCCATCGTGCTACTCTCCTATACAATAAAGAATTTGTGCCTTAGGCTTCCACTAATCCTCGATAGCATTCTGTTGCATTTTTGTCACGTGCAACTTCGAGTTTAAGCCACGACCGTTGATCACCTTTTGAAAACATGCTTTAGAGCGATGGGAACGAAACTCCTCACTTTAACGCCACACAACAACTACCCTTCTAAGCAGATCGACTGTTTTTTTGCACTCTACACATCGACAACAGAGCCACCTCACCGCTCCCATATCCTATTTGCTCATGCCCGCTTTTCTGCGAGTTTCAAGCTTAAGTTGCCACTATTTAATTTACAACCTCGTAGTTTACGGCGATACCCCGTCCACGTTCCTCATCCTCTTATCACTCCTCTGCAAGGCAAAACCATTTACTGTAGAAGTGTAATTTTGTAGTTCATTGTCTAACTAATCTCTGCTGGGAAAAAAAAACCGCGAACACAGTATTTGCTCAATGTTAAATTGTTTGCTCAGTTCTGAATTTTCACATCATGCCGCTAAGTTTCAAAGCTAAGAGTGAGCAATAAAAACTTTGCAGAAGCCTTTTAAACATTTTATTGGTAGTTGAAAGATGTTCAGGACTGTTATATTGTTTGTTAGGTTCTTTTAAAGGAGGAAGGCATGTTTGCTGTACCATATGAAGGAAGTTAAATCACTTTATGCTGTTACAAATGAAAGGAAATTAGCATAGATTAAAACTATCAGTTTGTAGCATTTGGCATAGGCTTTGGTCGATTTCTACTATTTTGTTCGGCCATTCGATTTAAAGCGAAAGCTCTGTTTAGAATGTTATGAGTGCAAACTTTCCCCAGGTAATTGTTTCAATCTATTATTTCTATGCCGGTTATATTCATGTGACATTATAGGGCCTATTAATACACTTTTTTGGATGGTATTAATCCCTTAAATCCCTTAACTTGGAAAATAATACGCTGCTTGCTGTTCTGGAGAAGAAAAGTCCAAATTTTAGTGATTTTTTTTCAAAAATGCAAGAAAAATACAGCAATAACAGTTAATTTATATCCTTGTTCATAAAAAGTAAGAGGACGTATTGAGAATTAATCAGGGTTACATCAAACGAAAGCACATATGTTATGAATGTGTTGTTATGTCATTCGTATCCATATTTGGAGCTAAATCGCTCTGCTTGGAGACTCTTTTGTCTTGATAATACTCAAGTACCAAATAATTTTTAGCTTTCTGGGTTAAAAAGCAAAATCAGCTACTTTCTTGATTTACTAAAAAGTCAAATTTTCTTTAGTTACTAAGATTCAAATTTTTCATTATTAATAGATTATATATTTTTAGCTGCAAACTTTTTGCCGTTCATTATTTTTGTACTCAATTAATAATTTTAGGAAACATTAAATATTAAATATATTTATAATATAAAATACTATTCTCCATAGAGTTAAGATATGAACATTGTTAAAAATATATGTTTGAGAGCAGATGCCTTATAATGTGTATGACTGCAACTTTATTTTCTGTGTCAATGCAATATTAATCCATGTAAAGCCGGGCAATCAGACCCACTTCCATTATGAATCCGTCTAAAACTCATATTGAAAGAGTATAGTATACCAAGAACGGCAAACCTAAACCATACAAGCCACTAGATGGCACGCGAGAGGTGTTTTGGTGGCACGCCGCATGTGCATATTAAATTTCTTTTATTTGCTTACATTCACTGAAAACATTTAAAAAAATAAGAAAAGGAAAATCTTCAAGACTAACGACCGTCAAAGTTGGATTCAGAAACGAGCACGAGCATGAACAACATTAATAACTAAACAGTAAGTTAAACAAGGAAGTTAAAACCAAAATAGCAAGTTAATAACTTAATTTAATAACTAAGTAGCAAATTAATAATTAAACAGCAAATATAGTTACAAAATATAATTCGACAATTTGAAACCAAAGCAGGGGTTTAAAGATTATTTTTAGAAAGAAATATACCAAATGGCACAATACACACCTGAAACCGTAATTTAACTGGCACACTGATCTAAAATGGTTCTCCGCCCTTAATATGTACCTTATCTTGAACCTAGCATACATTCATTTAAAGATGCAGAAGGTAACCCTACATTTTTTTCAGATCATTTTATATTATATACGTTGTCTTATGCTACAAATCAATAAAAGTTCTGCTTGGAAAAATTCATTAGTACTTTTTGACTAGTTTTATTTAAAATATAATAAATTCCAAATTCGATATAGTAGTTTCGACTTCTAAACTATATTCAAAATATTTATTCACATCATAATTTAAGTAATTTTAGACATCAAAGTTGCAAGAGAACGAAATTTTAAATATAAGAGCACGAAAAGTAAAATGATTTATTATTTTGTTATAAACATATATTTATTGAAGGTTTATTATTTACAAAGTAGTACAAAATATTTTGCCGTTTTCGACATATATTTGTAGGGTATTAATTATAATATCGCTATTTGAACAGGCAGAGTATTACTTTAAAATGAAGCCTAATCTATCTATATGTAAATCAAATAAAGTAGTGAAACACATGTGTGAAGAAATGCTCAGTAAGATTCATTCTTTCATTTTAAGAATGAAAGAACAGCGTTTAAATTTAAGTTAGAAATGCAATATTATCTGCGCTGAAACTCTAATGGAAGCCTTGCGCAATAAATATTCGTCGGCGTAACCAAATGTAAATTTTATTGAGAAAATCTCATTCCATCCTCGTATGTAAAAGAAGTAATAAAGCCAGAATTTTAAGTTACTTTAAACTGGTGCTCTTTCGTCTTCGTTATAAAAGTAAAGTTATTGATATAAAAGAGTTACAAATCCGTAGCGAAATCTAACATTTGTGCAGTTTTTTATCTTTCTCGAGGAAGGATAAAATTACAACTACGTATACTAGAATTCCTGGCGGCTATTAGCTTTACAGGTCCTGTGGCTCCCAGAAGGGTCGTTTGAAAATTCGGATTCAAGAACTCTGCCTCGTCTCTAAGAAATATATTTTAATAAAAAAAGACATTAAAGGTCGACATGCGCGAATTTGAAATAAATATGCCTTAGCTCTTTTAAATTTCTAAAAGCGAGCCGTAAGATTCTTATATCTACGTCCAAATTATACTTTTTTGTAAATTATTTTTATTGGTTTTAAACATTTGTTCAATGTGTAATGCAGCTGAAAGGAATTAATTAAAACATTATCTAGCAAATACTGATCTTTGTACAAATAAACATGTATCATAAGAATAAATTTTTAATCAATAAAAACAGAAAATCTTACTATGTATGATTTGATGAATGTATTTCATTAAACAGCAACAGCTACAGTAAATTCCAATACTTGTAGACATATACAGATTTGCATATTTATAGCATTATATTAATTATTATATCATTCACTAAAAGTGAAGCTCTTCTACTCTGAATTAAAAGGAATACTGAGCAAGAAAACAAGATATTTAAGAAATAGCATATAGTATGTAATATACATTCATCAAATTAAGGGGACAAGAAAAGCTTTAAACTAACTTTATTAATTGTCTATAAATTAAGTTTATAGACATGAAACTGTAGAAAGGAACATGAAGCGTTTAGCGTTTAGCACAACAAAGGCCTATTTCGATAGAAAGATGATTATAGTAGAATCAAGACATCAGAGGTTGCCCGAAAGCACGTGAAACATCTGCAGTAGGCGTGCGCAGACCACGTTGATAAGCGAAAAGAAGATGAAAGTGTTTATTGAAGACGTTTGTTGCAAGCAAGTTCTATGTGTAATGTCGCTGAAGGAGGCCCCTTGAATGACTTCATATACCAAAGGATGTTTGATAAGCTTGAACAAGTGCATAGTATGATAAGTGAAGCCTCAGAGTTTGATATCGATCAGGCTGCCTTATTACGTATTTCAGACCTTTTCAAAGCAACTGTACAGCTGTGAAAAAGGCTGATGGTGGTTAGCTAGGAAACACAATGTCAATGAATTATAAAAGCGAAATGACAATGACATCAGTCCGCGGAAACATTGAATATCACCAGCTTACGATAACTAGGGTGTCATCTATAACGGTTTACTATGGTCAGACGTTTCTTAAGTCGTTCATTCCTCGGTCGTCCTGAGAATTGCATTTCATTGATGGCTGTCTATAGGTGCGCCGTTTAAAAAAGGAAAAAGAGCACAAAACTAGATCTATCATCAATGTAATTACTAACTTCTTTCCAGCTGAAAGTCGTATCAGAATCGCGAACGCTTAGTTTTAGTACGACAATATATAGAGAGATATAGGACCCTGCTTCTTTCCGGCAATAAGAGGGAAAGAGATATTTAGATGAATTGGGAGCACTTATTTGTTGAGGCATTATGTTAAATATTTGCATTGACCTTAGATTTCAGCGGGCATGCTATGTTAATGGAGATCTCTGTTATCAAGAAGTGGCTCTTCCCCATGTGCGTCTGTTCCCAGGTGTTGTTGATTCAGATTTTTTTAAAATTATGTTAAGGCCAGAGTATACCAGCCATGTGCTTTGAAGGAGATGCTAGAGAAGGAGAATAACATTCGAATATATTGGCCAACTTATTACCCTGATTTAATTCACACAGATCATGGCGTGAAACTCCTTAGGAAGATGTCGTTCCGTATGATACGTTCCACCGTGCGCATGCCAATATGGCGAAATTTGGTGCGTACAAAGTTGCGTAATACCATAAATGAGGAAGCACGCAGCAGAATCATCGCAATAATAGACACACGCGTTCAATAATTTTGATAACCTGAAAGTTGTCATGTTAAAGGTATAATCAAATAAACATGCTTTTAAAGTTAATTAGCTTCGTCTTCATCAAATTACATGCAATTTAGATTGAAAAATATATTAGTTTTATTTCAAAACGGCTTTAAAATATGTTGCGCCATAATGTGTAACTAATATCAATAGCAATAATTTATTTACATTAAGCGATTGTTTTATATGTGTTGCGTCATATAAAAAGTCTCCGAGGTTTTTTGGTACATTTTAGAACAAAACTTTTCTTCATTGAAAACCAGTTTTAATCAAGTACATATTGACGATTATTATCTATGATCGTTTGCCATTTTTCGGTTACCTTCATAATTCCATCGGTGTAGAGCTTCTGTGGTTTATCGTCGAAAAACTTGGGCGAGTGATTTTCAGCGACTCTTCGGTCGACCAGTTTTTTACCATCAACAGAGTTTTGCAGAGACCAAAGAAAATGGTAGTCATACGCTACAAGGTTCGGGCTATATGGTGGATGCATCGAAATTTCTCAACCAAGTTCCGTCAATTTGTTCTAAGTCATTAAAGATGCGTGTGGCCGCGCATTGTCATGATGGAGCACAGTTCTGTTTCTTTTGGCCAATTCTGATCGCTCTTTCTGTATTGCTTCGTTAAAACGTCGAGTTGTGCACAGTACAGGTCCAAATTGATGGTTTCGCCAGGTTGCACCAGGTTGCAATTTATGTGGCACCCAAATATTGAGCTTCGTTTTGTAACCTGCTCTTTCCAAATGATTACAAATTGTCATATTATTTAGTGCCTCTGCTATTTCCTGACAGCTTACGCGCCGGGTTTGCTCTACCAGTTACAAAATTTCATCGACTTTTTCAATGACTGGCCGACCAGAGTGAGGTGCATCTTTGATATCGAAATTTCCGGAACGGAATCGAGCAAACCCCTTCTGGGTCCTTCGTTCACTCACAGCATTCTCACGATACACTTCACAAATTTTTCGGCATGCTTTTGCAGCCTTTTTACCTTTTTTATAGTTAATCACCAATATAACGTTTTACACAAGCAACGAATTAGAAAACTATTTACACAAACAATGGAAGCTGAATGTCATCTTTTAAGCACATGTTTGTTTGAGACAATCGGGTGAGTGTTGCCGGATATATCAACACTATCTAGTGGCAAAAAAACGCGGAGACTTTTTATATGACCCAATATATTTAGGCGATTAACTTTGACTTATGGGATCGCAGAAGTAGTTCTATCATATCTTTCCTAACTTTGTATGAAAACTACAAAATTTCATAAGACGTTAGGGAAAAAATAAATTTTTTAAGCTATCAAGAAGTATGTGTCCGTTTAAATTCTGTGAAATCCGATATGGCTATTTTATAGAAGTTCTAAAAATGTTTATTGATCATTTTATTTTATTTTAATCAAATTAATTTTAATTAAATTAATCTTAATTAGTGCTTTCGTTTATTTTTTTATTTTGAACTGTTTCATGAATTCAGAGTCATCTAGATATAACTCAGAATTATATATTTATATACTAGATATAATTTTGTGACTGTGTTCAAAATTCTTCAGCTGCTCGTTGAAAAATGACAAGGAATTTTCAACAGTTTTGCATATTTCATACCCGTTTTATTACACTGTATTCATACCCGTTTTTTTGCACTGATTGTTATTTTTCAATTTTGATGCAATTTATGCGCAATTCTTGCTTGAAGTTTAAAATTTAAAATTTTTAAGTTTTTAAATTTTGATTTCGTAATTATCTTTTGGTCCTACGTGCATATATATGTAACTGAAAAGTATTTTGAAGCTTCAAACTCAATGATGGAAGATTACCTAATTCAAAGAAAGCAAACAGTCAACACATGCAGGAAATTAATCTCGAAATAACAGCAAATTAAACCATAAGTAAAAAAAAATTCAATTAAATTCATAATATTGCTGCTTTTTTGCATGGAGCTACGAAGAGGAATATCAACGAGATGTGTTTCTGAATTATATTTGAATGAACTGCTAAAATGAAGCTGTAACTTTTTTTTTCAGATTCGAAACTTTATAAAATTTTTTAATGTAAACTCAAAATAGAATGTTTGAAAAAAATTGATAAACACTTGAAACATTTTTTACAAAATCATTATTGAATTAAATTAATAAATCCAGTTAAAACTGCTCCGTTGAGAATCGCAAGAAAAATGTGTTTTCATATTTACCATTACAAGTTAGAAAAAAATAGGAAATGAGTAATTCCATGGAAAAAATACAATATACAATTCAGTCAAAAAAAAAAAAAAAAAAAAAAAAAATTAATATGAAAGTTATTACTTCTTATATTATTACTTCTAGTAATAATATAAGAATATTCTTCTTATATTATTATTATAGTTATTACTTCTTATCTAGTATGAAATCTTCTATGAAAGTTATTAGGCTCCAATCTATCTTATATGAAAGTTATTAGGCTCCAAGGACCAAAATAAATTAAGGCTGTTTTGAGCAATTATTACAAAATGGTGTCTATAACCAATGAAGAAAACGAATACAGGAACTTAAATCTCCTGCTAATTAAAAAAAATTCCAAAAGTTTCAATATAATTTGAAAAAAGCAAAAGGACAAATTAGCCAAGATGCAATTAATGTGGGCATTTGCAAGTTATTAATAGTGTTACAGTATATTAGTATGTACAGTCTAAAAATAAAAGTATAATTCTAAAATAATATAACATTTTTCACATCTCCTTCAAAATAACCTAATAAATCTACGAGTGAGCTAGAACTAAAAGGTGGGGGACGATAATTCTTTACCAACAAAATCTGGAAATTGAGTCCCCTCATCCCTAGTCGCCCTTTAAATTGGGGGAGTGTGTGGCCTTCGTAGCTTAGTTGAAAGTATACTCGACACGTATTCGGGAGTCTAGGGTCCGGTAAGGGCACTGCATATTTTTCATGGTTCGAGCAACAGGAAACCTAATGACCCTACAAAGCTAGCAACAAAATGGCGAATAAAATATTGCCCTGGCTTATAGCCTGAATTATTAGCCATAAAAATCGATTAGAAACTGTAACAATGCATTAAAATTAGAAAATCAATTCAGAAGCAAAGCACCTGAAAGCATCAATAGTCAAAGTAATGAGTAATAAAAATAACCAAAGTAGTATGTTACCTGCAAACACAACCAAAACCCTTGCGCTGCAATTCAAAATAACTGAATTTAGCTAAGTTTGAATTAAAGTAGGAATTAAACCATCTCCAGGAGTATTTAAATAAATGCACATGGTACTATATACTTGCGCAAGATACATTTGAGTATACATATGAGTGAAGTGTACGGAAAAATGGTAATATATAATTCTGAAATTTGAATAAATCCATTTTGCTCAAATAAGGTAATATGCTATTTTCTACAGGTGATTAGACTTTAGGTTTTTTCCAAACATTCTCTGAATGCAGCTCTGAAAATTATATTTGAGAATATTTGCCTAATAGTGTAAAAGACAAAACCCAGTTTTATGTGATTCAAGTTATGCATTTTTAGTAATTTAAGAAAATAAATCTTCTAAAGGAGCTAAAGTTTGGCTTTAAAAGTACAAAAAGAGATTTAGTATCACTTATCTGTTCCACTGATAATTACAAATCGTACCAAATGCATTTTTATAAAATGCTCTTCTTTAACGTTTTAGATGGCTACTATACAGGTAAAATTTTCTCCGAGTTTTTTTTCACCCGAGTAATTGAAGGAGAATCTGACAAAATATAATTAGGATATTAATTTCTTAACAGACTGTTTCCCAGACATATTGGACAACATATCATAAATCATGACTTGATAAATTGCTTCGAGAACGAGTTAGCAACTTTCAACGTTTTTCGATCTGTAGTTATCTTACAATAGTGTGACATTTTCCAAAATTCACTCGACCATTAATTTTCTTCACATGTAATCACTTTACTGCAGTTAGTAACTTACGCTTATCATAAAAAAAAACTTTTAAACTCTACTGAAATTTAAGAAGAAAATTTTAGATGTGGGAAAGTCATAATTTTAAACACAAAGGATTTGACGATGTAACCAATTTTTAAGAAATCCAGATATTTGGATTAAAGTATTTTCTTTTTAATTTTTAAATTGCTTAACTTACTATGATTTTGGATATTTGGGTTATAGTTCTAAAATTATGCATAGATAACGTAATTCTGATATAATTAAGCAAAACCACGCAATAAGCAAATTACATTTAACCCTTTCGAGACGGCGCGCTTTTAAGACGGGACGGATAACAGTGAAAGGGAATCGTCCCACAGGCCGGGAATTTTGCGTCCGCTAAGCCTAAATTTAAGGAGGAAAAAACATACAAAAACGTTTATATCCTTAAAGGGGGGGTAATAAGTTATGGTATTATTTTAGATTATTACTTAACTCTTTGAGGGGCAGGAAAAGGCAATTGACGTTTTTCAGCAAAACTCTTGTTTTATTTACTATATGAGGTGATACAATGAAATTATTTGCGACAATTAGACATATTTTGTCCAAGACCCATGAAAAAAATGAACACTTCTGGTAGTTAGTGTCAGGGACCATCGCCCACTGAACACATTCCTACAAATCAGTCTCTATGGTAATCATGGAATTTTTTTCTTTTTCAAGCACTTTGCATGTGCTGCATTTCCACACTGTTCTTACAGGCTTTTCCTTGGTGCTGCAGAGTGCACATCGTCGTGATGTTGTCTTCGATGGCTGGTGCTTATTTTCTTTAAGACGAATTGCAGCATCACTACTGGCTTATATTTCTTGATTGCCATCTAGTGAGCTACAAGGAAACTTCAGTAACGGTCAGTTTTGAAAACCGTTCACAGGAGTGAGTAATATGTTCAATAGAAGAGGTGGTTATTGTAGATATCCACCGCCCTTCAAAGAGTTAAGCTATCATATATATTTCAAAATTAGCGTTTAATATTCTTTTCCTCTTACTTTACATGTAAATATATAAAAAGAATTACTTATTTACTTAGAATTACTTAAAATTAATTTTAGAAATAATTTTTGGAAGCACTATTCAAATTATTCGAAGTTTTAATTGATAAGATACATAAATAAACTTTTAAATTAATAAAAAATACAAGAAAGACTGTTTACAAGAAGAAGTAACAAAAATTTTTCACGTGATCTGCAAGGCAGACAAAAAGCTCAGTCTCTGACAAAATGCCCATATGAGAATCACTACAAATATCGCTCTCTAACTCTTAAGAAAATAAATCATCACTCTCATTTATATCACTAATCGGCTCATTTACCATTCGTCTGATAAATAACGCTTAATCGCTATAATAAATTGAAGTCAAGGCTTTCCGAAAAAGGGAACTACGCGAAACATAAGCGATGAAAGCAATGCAAAACGTAATAAAACATCAGCAACTCTAAAAGACCCTGGAATGTGATCAAATTGAAGATCAGAATCCTAAAACTATATTCATATCAAAAGTAATGGACACAGGACGAAATCTAGTGATTTTTGAAATGTTCCAGGACACTGGCATAAATGTGTGGCCGTTGGGGGTGAATGAAAAAAGACTTGAAAACGAGAAAAAGTTTTACGTAACTATTGAATTTTCGTTTTCAAATTTGAAAATACCCTGCATAAATTGGGCTCATTTCTGTTCTCCGCTACAGCCTAAAAAAGTACAGTAGGTTTGTTTCTATTGAAATCAGAGCCTTTAAAATAACTGCGTGTCAAAAATTACAAAAGTAATATATGGAAATTTGTAATTTTCAGTTATTATATTTTGCAATGTATGATACAAGTAATTTCAGCTGTTGATTTCAACAGTAAATGTTTCTGGAACTAAATATCGTGATGATTTGTAAGCAGTCAATTTTAATTTAAATGTTAAAAGCTTGACACAAAAAATAAATTACTGAAATAAATAACATGAAAATAAAATGTCAAGTGGGTAACAATTTGTACTTTGTAAATCATTCCTTATTATACAGCACTAATTTCTATGAAATTTGAGTTTTTGCAACTTTTAAATTTCTGAATGCTGAACTATGTATCTCTTACTCATCTTTCTGATTTTGAGGATTACTTAATAATTATTACACGCCATCTACAATTTTAAAAGTGATTAAATGTGTGTGATGAGTATTATAAATGATGAAAAAGTATTGCTTTGGGAATTCTTTATTTTTGGAGAGCTTGTTAATATTCTAGATAAATTCAAGTTACTTTTTTGGCTAGATCTTTACTTAAACTGGGAAGGACTGTTCGCTTAGTTCAGCACATATCAATATCAGAACGTGGAAAGGGTGAAGAGACTCTTTTATTCAACTCAAAAAAAGTATTTACAGTCAGCACTCCTGCTGCTTACAGTGTGAGCCAGTATGTTCGGCTATAACCCAAATAGAAATACAAAATCAAGCCTAAGTTTAAATAAAATAAGCAGCCAAAGCTTCACAGAGATAATTAACGCGAGTTGGCTTTTGACCCTACCACCGACGTAGACAAAACAGCAATTAATATGCACAACCGTAAAATAGCAGGGTTAACTATCAGGGAAACGGCAGAACAGGCTCTGTCTGAAGCAACTCAGACACTAGGTTCAATGGAATCTTTCTACGGTACTTTTCATAAGGCGCGAAAATGAAATATCATTCTGGCAACAAATTGTGGGTTGGAAACAAAAACAATAGGAAAGATTGCTTCAAAATAAAATTAACTGTTAAGTAAATTTAGTAAATCTTCAGAAGCTAATATTTAATTTAACATAAAAAGTGCTTTATAAACCAATATTTTGCTCTGGGGCATTTTATCTTAACGTTTCTTTAGTCTGAATTGAATTCATTAACTGAATAAGAGGAATTATAGATGTCAATAAAAACCAATTCTTATACCACTAGTAGGGAAATGTTCAGTTTATAATATAATGAAACGACCCAATAAAGGTTTTGTCACAAAGTTTAAGTTCTACATATGTCTGTATGTTGATTTGAGACAAGATCTCGAAGGTTTGTTGTTAGCAAAAATGGTTAAGTGCCAATATTCTAGATGCTACCTACGCCAATGTCATCTATATAGTAGTTTAAATTACATGTGTCGTTATATTTGTGGAATTCCTCTTCATCGTGATATTCTAATCATAGAATAAGGCTTAAATTTAGTAATGTCTAGCGGAACATATACACTGACTCCAAATGGAAATTAACTGGGTTTTAATGAGGATTTTCAGATACATATGAAGTAGAAAGGAAACAAATACATAAGTATATATTTATAGATCAGCGGTAGTCAACCTTTAGAATATCACGAACCACTGCATATATAATTTTATATTTGGCGGACCATTAATATGAATTAAAAAAAACCCTTAAATCAGACCTTAAAAACAACATATTAATACGCAAAAACAATATGCAACTTTCCAATACATGTAATTCTAATTTTCATTTGTTAATATAATTTTCGAAACATTTGGCGTTCAGCAGCATGCCTTTATGGAAATTAACGCCCTGATTATGAATAACAATTAAAACACTATTACTGATACACATATTTCGTTCACACTGAAAAAATATATGAGAAGTACAAAAATTTTACTTTCTTGTTACAGAACGCTTCACATTTCCATATCACTGAAAAGGAACTTCACGAACAGCAATAACAAACAGGCAAACGCAAAGCAATATTAATAAACTAAAAGTGTTATGCCGTCAATTTTTAATTATTAAAAACGTAATAATATTCGCTTACTCAGCAATGGCGCCATAGATCAACAGTTAGAACAAACAAAATCGGAAACTTCCAGTGATGCAATTATGAAAAAGAATGCAGATGGTTCTCATAAAAATCCATCAATTTGCCTATTGACACGGATATAAACTGTATTATTAACGACTGCAATAGCATATGTTTGTAATTCAAAGGAAAAAGAAGTCCAGTTCGCGCTGTTATCGATAACAGCAACATATCCATGGATGCCAACTCTCATTTTCAAATGTCACTAGATACACCTGCAAAAGAAGCTAAAAATAGTCACTAAATTCAGAAGGAATTTCGCTAAAAGTAGTAGCTAAGATAAAAGAAAAAAGTATAATCCATATTCCATAATAGATTTTGCTACTCGTCATTTTTTAAACTGAATCTTCATAAAAATATAAATAATGTCCCAATTTTTTGCGGACCATCAAAATGTTTTCACGGACCTTCGGTTGGCGACCGCTGTTATAGATGATTTGTTTCACTAAATTAAAGTTGGACGTCTTACCATTCATGCGCATCATCTCTTTCGTATGTCTTCCCTTTGTGCTACCGCGGCATCGTCTGTTCTCCTTCAGCTTTGTTTGATGGCGAGGAGCACCATTTATCCGTGGTGGAAGATGCCATTCTACATACTTAAGTTTAAATTATAACAGATGTTTTCAGTTTATATTTGTGAGAAATTTTATTGTCGATTTATGTAAGTTTATACTCCGTTTCCAGTTAGACGTTAACTCCGTTTATTGCAGTATACCCCGTCTGCAGTTGCCTTTATGCTACCAGTTTCCATTTAACTGTAACCTTAAACAAAGCTGTGATTTCTGGTGACGTAAACGAATTCCCATCACTGCGTTTAGCTGACTTTCTCAAGTGTAAAGAAACGAAACCTGAAAAAATTCGAAAACGATTCTTTATGAAACGTTTGTGTGGAATATTTGTGATGACTGAAGAATAATGTCTTATATTATTCTATTTACTGCTTTATTTACTGAGAGACCTCTCAAAATGCTGTTATTACCTTTTGGAAATAGAAACGCTGAAGCAGAAAAGAACACTGAAAATCTCTGGCTCAAACGTGGGTAAGATATGTTTAATTTCATCAGCAAAATATTTGTGGATCCTGCAATGCCTACTTATCTCTATTACAGCGCATTAAGCTGAAGCGATTTTTTTTAATGATCTCGTTATAGTGGTCTCGCATACCTGCGAAACAGTTCTACTAACTTTTTCTTAACATTATCGGTGGTAAAATTACTTTTGTAGGTTAAGAAGTTAGAACATTTTCTGTATTAAAAATCGGGTGTCCTAAAATCTATTTGAGTAAAGTAACATGATAGTCTTTCAAGAATTTTCGCAAAGCTATTTAAAAACGTAAAGAAAGAACTATACTATAGTGAACTATCCTTTGAGTAGCAGATGGGCCGAGCGTTAAAAGCTCTGAATACTAGTAGTTCGGCCTGTGATCGAATCCCGGAAAACGAGCTGGCATGGTTGATTGTCGTGTTTTTCCCATGTGTAACATGGATACGAGCCGATATCCCTTAGAAAGGCGAAGATTTTCCTTCCCATAGGCAGATAGCCCTTGCGTGTCTTTGCCCAATCAATTAACCTAACCTAACCTTTGAACAGTAGATGCTTTAAAGCCATAAGACTGCAGTTTGTCTTTAAAAATTTCCTTTTTGCGCGTCCACCTAAATTCTCTCCAATTAGTTTTCCAATATGAAAAATGAGCAGGGTGAATATTTCAGCGGGAAAATATTCAGTGTCGAGGATGAATAATTAAAACTGTTGGAGTCGCAATTTGTTTCCATACCTCTAGGACGTCATGAGAGTTATCTCTAAGGCCACGTGACGCAGAAAAATGCATGTTGTCATCTTTCAAAGATTTTCTTCGTAAATGTATACATGAATTCAGGTACTCTCATTTACGTTTCAACTATGTGTCATAACAAGTTCGTGTTTGACAAGAAGCTTTCGATTATACATTTCAGGAAAAAGCGACAATATTACCAGCCTTAATATATAAGGGTCTCATGAGAGCACTTTTTAAAATTTACTTCTAATAATATGCGAACTTTCTTTTCGTTTAGTTTCTTATTTTTTCGAAGAAAAAGCCTGACTTACATTCACTCATGGACGTGATCTGAAGTTATTTTCTGACAAATAAGATCTATCAATACTTTACATCTTGATTAAATATTTGGTTCAATACATTATATGATTGTCTGGGATTTCGGTGATTCTTGCCCACCAGTGGCCGAGTGGTAAAGTCGTTGAACACTGGTCGTTCGGTCTGAGGTTCGAATCCCGCAAACGGGCTGGCTGCATGGGCGGTTTCATAGTTTATCCCATGTGTAACGTGTATACGAACCAGTTTCACTTAGAAAGTCCTCCACGAAGGCATCCCTCCCCTTAGGCAGATAGCCCTCGAGGCTTTGCAATAATCACACACACATTCGGTGATTCTTTCTCTTTTTGTCATTTCTAGCCTCTGATTAAAACTGATATACTTTCTGTCATTTGAAGTAGTTTTACGATCAAAGCCGTTTCAGATATCTCTAAAATATGTGTACACGTTTTTAGATATTGCTACAATTGATTATTTATATACAAAATTTAATAAGCTCACCAGTTCTTTAGGGAATAAAAACGACTCAACAGATGAGGGGCCTCTTCCGAATCGAATCAAATAGGATGATTGCAGAGGTATTTTCGTTGTATTTTTCACGATTAATGTAAAACCTAGCGAATTTTTATGTAAGAATTCTTCCACAGAAGCCTTCATTTCTTTCGGCAAGTAATTCTCGCGTTCTTTGCTAAATAAAACTAAAAAAATAATCATATATACCGAATATTATTATGGTAATGCGATATTTATGGATATGAGAAATTTGTGTTCTGTAAAATTTAAATAGCGGAAAGGAATTTTTAAAGACTTACTAATAAATGCAACTAATATTTATTGGCTAGTGTGTGAATATTATTTGCTCTAATTAAGACATCATATACAGGAAAGTCCTAGAAATATTCGGAATATTAATAGATGAGACACAAGGCAAGGATTTTTACAAATTTTTTGATTGTAAAATCAGTTATGTTTTCATATATTAAATTCTTATATCTGTGTGTCGACAAATATTCATGCAAATACATGACAGTCTTTCAAATTCCAGTCGTTTCCTAAATTGCACTTCATTTGACTTAATTACCTTTTCCAAAAACCATTAACTTTTATTTCTATCCATAAAAGAATTAAAAATCTGAAAAAAAGCATCAAACATCCAATTAATTTTAAAAATATGAGGAAATATTCTGCTGCGCTTCGATTTAAAAAGGAAAACGCATATGAGAGAAATCAAAATTTATCTAAGAGCCAAAATAATTAGTTTCTTAATTACTTAATATAGTAAATCACTTTACATCGGTTTGTATACTCTCGTTAAATGTTTGCTAAATTATTAAAATTAAGAATATATGCTTTTTTATCGTTTCTTTTCTTTTTTATGCTGAATTTTATTACTAAAATTTTACGTGGATTTAAGACTTCTATGTCCTTTTTATTAAATAAAATTAATTTTTCTCGTAATTTATCGAAATGATGAAATACATTAATCAAATTGTAATTAAGATTATGATTTTCCGAATGGAAAAAAAAAACTTGTTTTTTATGTAAGAAAAATATTTTACTGATTAATTTTGGCTGCGTTTCGTAATAAAGAATGTTAAATAAAATTTAAAATGAAAAATAAATATTTTAAAATTACACCCTTTCTTTAATAAAAAAGATAATCTGTCTTAGAAACATTTTTGTGACTTAATTATCAAAGGATTTAAAAACTTTTGTTCATAGTTCTTTCGACAAAACATTTTGAATTTATATGGTAGAATTTTAAAACAGAAAAGTGCGCGTCAATGTAATTAAAAGTACATGCATCCACTCCAGTTACATTTGAAAATTTATTACCTTATTGTACCAATCTTAATTTTATTCAGATGAATTTTTGTTTTTAAACAAAGTGTTTATCTACCCTCTTCGCAATAACTTATTTAAAAGGAAACATCACTTACTCATTTGATATGCCCACATTCTCAGTTAAAATATTCATAAAGATCGTTAAATTGCTTGCTCGTATTATTTCGTCTTAAAACTAATTAATTTATATCATTAAGACTTCTGAATTAGTAATTTATATCACTTTATGAAATGAACTTTTTTTGAAATGATTTGTTTTTTGTAAATAAAATTTAATTTAGCATATATGTAATAAAGTAGTAATCATCATTTACTGCAAACGGATATTCTTAGTATCTTTCATTTACCTTAAATTTCCTGTTACAAATATTGCAAATTAAGGAAAAGAGAAATAAGCTAAAATTAAAAATACGTATTTTTTGATACCTACCTAATAAAATTAATTTAGATTAGATTAGGATTACGAACATGAAATTTAAATGAATATGTATTAGACAGATAAAGGATTCTCATTTCTGAAGATGCTAAAACTCTCTATACATAAACATTTCCTTGAAAACAGTACTTTTTTATGTAACTGGTGATAAAAGAAGAAAATACAAAACTTCGTAAAATTTACACGCAACTATAGCCAGTAAAGATACCAATAGATAGAATTTCAGAGTTAATAAATTATAAACCTCACATCCTTAGCATACAAAGATTTCAAAATTTCACATATTCCACATAAATTTCTTAACAGAATGCAAAGCAAATAAAATAGAAAACAATAAATTTAAGAATAGGGAAAAACTTGTCTTTATTAAATTCTTTCCCCTTTTTTGGCTTTGTGAATTTAATAGCATGCAGTTACTCATATTCACGAAAACATGAACGCTGACATTAGGATTCAACCCAAAAACTCTCTTTTAAAAAACATGTTTTATTTTAAACTGTTTACCACAAAGACGAAGTGAACATTTGATATATTTAACATGAGGCAAGTTGCAAACAACTGTGTATATAAAAGATAAATACCAGTGCTTGGTCCTTTCAACTCATAATCCCGAAGAACTATCATCGGTTAGCTAATTGCCACTAATTCTGACCTGGTGCCAGACCTTAGTGCCAAGCTTTAATTAATAATAAGTCTACTTACAGCTGTTAGTAAGTTCTTGCTTACATGTGTTTTCTCGTTATAACTTAGCAAGTGTACCGTGCAACGAATTTAAGTAATAATAACTCAGCTCTGAAACACTGCACTATATTATAATTATCTGCGACGTTTTATTTCTGTATGAAGTTCCTTTTCATATATTCGGTTTATATGAAAAGTGACCAAAAAAGAGCAATCTAAAATCTTAAAGTTTTAACAAAAATTAAAACGAAACATTATAGATTAGCAGTTTAGATTATTTATTGAGATTTTTATGAAGCTAATTTAGTGAAGATCTGTTTTTGATAGGCAGGAGAAGCTTACAGTAAAAATAGTGTTTTATGTATCATTAAAAAAATTAATTTCACTCTTGAAGCCTATCTTAATAGGCACATGGAAATGGGCACTTATACTTCTAACTAGCATGGGAAAAAAGAGCTATATAAAATCTTAACTTCTCCATTTAAATGAAACCTGAGATGTTCGTAAACCTAATTCAATGAAAAACTATTTTTAAAGGCTTATGCGATATAAAAGAGAATTAATTTTCATTTTAAAACATAACTCAACGTTAACTAGAAAATGGGAATTTACAGACGTTCTTACTAATCAGTCCAGTCCAGTTCAATAAAGTTATTTTACAAATTCCATGTTGCTATAGCACAGCAACTTATGCTATATAAAATTAGAGTGCTGATACAAAAGTGTTAGTTAACAGTATAAGCAAAGTAAGCAATTTTCAAAAAATTATATATGAAATATTTTCGAGCATTCGCAGACTTAAAGCAAATTTACAGAGTTGTATCAAACTACAGGTAATACCAAAATTATCACTTGAATTTAAAGCATATATAATAGGATAAATCTGCGGTATATATAATGGACGCACAGTTAATATTTATTTAAACTGGACCAGGCAGATCTCATTCATGTACAATGGAAATCCCAGCGAAGGTGGTGTTAATGGTAGTAAAATGATAATGTTGATGCAAAAGGTTTAGTAACAGCACAGCATACACTAAATAAGCAATTTTCAACAATTTATATATATAAAACATTTTCGAGCTTTTGCATACTTAAAACAAATTTACCGAGTTGTATCCAATTACAAGCAATATTAAAATTACCACTGAAATATAATGTAAAACCACAGAAGATGTGATAAATCTACCATATATATAATGAAAATATAATACATGCAGAGTAAAAATTTATTTAAACTGAGCCAGGCAGATCTTGGGCGGAATGAAAATCTGAGCGAAGGTGGTGTTATTGGTGGTAATGATGGTGGATTAATTTAAGTTGGGATATGTGTTGAGAGAACGCCACAGGAAACTGGACTGGCAAGTATCAATGAAACGAAAAGTGTCGTAAATTAGCATATAACCACAGTTTATGTTTAGCATCTAAGGAAAGCAAATAACTAACGTCTATGATTGCTTTGGCTTTTATAGATGCTTCAAATATCAGATTAGTTACATTGCTTTACCCAATGCATTTTTTGTCAAATTTTGTAAGCGTTCAAAACATCCAGCTATTGATGCATTTAACATTGCACAATAATATGCCATAGCATATACCGTATTTGACGGTATATGCTACTGGTATTGCATTCTGTATTCTTAGTATAGAATTCCTAGTATTCTAGAAATGAAAATAGAATATTAGGAATGTGAATTTCAAGTTATCTAGCAGTCCCTATTCTTAGAATAATACGAAATTACGAAAAAATTATATTGAGTGTAAAATAAGAAAATAATGAATAATAAATTTGATAATACGGATAAAGGGAAAATTTAAAATTTGCCTGAAATTTTAACATATTAAGATACAGTAACATGCCGAACAAAAATTAATTTAATAGTCAAACAAAAATCAGTGTTATATTTTCAAATTTTCACTGTACTAGTTTCGATGGTTTTACCGAATCAACATCCTCAGCTGAAAAAGCACAAATGAACGAAATAAGATATAATGATAAGATAAGACAAGAAAGCCTGGGCAGGCGAGAAGCTACTGGCGCCATCTGTTGATGAAATTAGAACGGAAACATAATTTCTTTAAAGGCTGAAGTCAAAGATGGATTGGAATTAGGGTTGTTAACTAGAACAGAAAGAATTTTTTGGAATGTGAAATGCCTCAAGAAAATCCATTGCACCAATGGAAGATGTTTTTTGAATAATTTTGGCAACAGAAGAATTGAAAGTGTGATTTTGATGGGAAAAAAATGGGAAGTGTCTATTTTCGGACCAACAATGTTGGGCATCTGTGTTTCTTTTTTTCTAACATATGCCTCATGTTGCTTAACGCGAAATTTTAAGGCTCTCTTAGTTTGGCCAACGTAAATTAAACCATACTGGCAAGGAATCCTGCAAATACCCCAGGAATTCATATCCGGGATGGGGTCCTTGAATATGGAACTCGGAATTTTATTGATGTGAGAATAAACGACCCGAAAGTTAAATTTCTGCAAAATACGTGCTAATTTATTGATAAATTCAGGAACTGTATCACAAATATTTGTAATTTCACTCAATTACTTTATAAAGCATTCTTCATATTTTCCAAAATTTCACAAAATTTCGGTTCTATCATATAATAATCATAGGAAAATAACATTATAAATAGTCACATTTAATCCGAAATCAGAATGCTCCAACAGTGTTCAGTATCGCTAACAATTCTGATGCATTTAATTCAAATATATTCAGTGAAATGAAGTGTGATACTATGTTAATTATGGAAATATAGTTACAGCAGTTTGTAGCAGGAATATATTAGACAGTAGTCCACCATTTTCACGAATAATGTGAATAATAAATCAGAGTACGTAGCCCTTTCAACACGCATGTGTCATCCATCTCTACCCGGGGGATGAGAAGCGAAAGCTTTGTGACTCAACACTATTTCTGAAGGTCTGCAAGGAAACATGATATGTAGTTGCATTTCTCTAACTTCATTATATTATACAACTCATTTAAAACGAGGAAGAGGTCATTAAGTTCTCGTCTCATCTTCATAAGCCTCCAAATCCTTGTGGAGTAAATGCCATTGATAACTCTAGAGTGAAACAAAGTGCAGTCAGGATTTCGTAATTAACAACACTTCTGTATCCGCGCAAGTTTCTTACATATTTTAATATAGAAAATGAATTGTTTAACTAAGACTGCTAGGTATTCGATTCGCTTTTCAAGGAAAATCTTTAGAAATGTAAGACAAAAATTTAATTAAATGTTTTTCATGAAGAGTATGTTAATATTCTTTAATAAATTGTTGTCCACATTTTCTTATCAACGAGAGACGATGTTCGTAGATTTATAGTCTGTTTTAGAAAGATAGCTACAAAATTTGTTTAATTTAACAAGAGCTCTTGACAACTATTTCCAAATTTAAAGCTTCTTAAAGTAACATGCATAATTTTATGAGAATACGTATCACAATTTACGTTGGATGGTTATATATAAATTAAATTAAAATTTTTATTTGGTCTACATAAAATAAATATTCTAGTTAGTGAAATGTCTGTCATGCGTTAAGATATTAAGGTGATCTCTTAATGCACAATGCTCTTAGCGTTACATGAAACATTCGCTAAGAGGCTTAATAATTACATAACAAGTATAATTATACACTCAACAATTTTTTTTCAATGAACAGTTACATATTTAATGAAGAATTCTGTGCAAACCACGAACAGTATATAACAGACGAAAATAATTAGTAGCTTTTGCTTTGAAAGTGTTCCTTATTTTTGGTTTTTAAATTCTTGAATTACTTTTAAAAGTTATGGGAAATTACTTCATATTGATGAATAACTTTGAAGAGTCACTAAATTTGTCGAAATAGAATATATGATAAACATACAGCGTAATCACCGAACTTCCCGGTTTCCAGCTGGACGTACTTCCAATTGTAGTACAAAGAGGAAAAAAATAATATAAATTCTCTACCACTTTACAGGGCGATTGGGGAGGCGGGGACCCAATTTAAAATTCAAGAGGCGACAAATTATCGCCCACCACATTTTCGTTTGGACGTCATTAGGCTTATCGAAACAGGAAACATGAACAATGTGCAGTGCCCTCGCTAGAATTCGAACTTCTGACTTTCCGATACTAGTTGAATTTGTGTGTAATAACAATAGGAAGGCAAGGTGTAAGGTAAAAGAATAATCACTTACATTTCACCCCTCTCTTAAAGGGCGACCGAGTCTCCCTTTAAGACTCAAGGATTTAGTCACCGAATCGTGGTAACGAATTACCATCTGCGGCATTTTAAATCTGTCTCCACTTGTAAATTATATTAGATTTACGAAAAAAGGATCATGAAAAAATCAATAATACGCTCCGATATGAAGTATATATATATGCGTATGACACATATATATATACTTCATATCGGAAAACGTACCAAAAAATTATTTTTCTTTCTGTAGAAATTTTAAACCTATTTTCTAAATCTGCATGCAAAACTTCAGCTCATCACATATCATTATGGCCATAAATTTTAGCAGTTTGAAATACGTAATAAAACATTTTCGGGAACAGCAAATGCATCGCTACATTTTCGATAAATCCTATGCTGATTTATAGATTTGCGACTGTGTTCTTCGTTTAAATATGAAGAAAACTAGCCGTGAAAACTCATACAGAGCCGTGATGAGCTTGGATAGTTTAGCAGCACAAACCTGACTCCCGACCCCTTTTTTCTCGCTTCCCAGAACGTGCAATGTTTTTTCACTAGTAGCGAAATCTGGCGACCCACAAACTGAGCAACTCTCGGAGCATAGAATCGAGTCCCAAAGTAGAGTTGTATCATGATCTTACAAAAGAAATTCACTTGAAACAACGGGTAGAAGGGGAACTTTCGAAATCCTTTTAGCTAGCATTGCAATAGGAACTGCCTCTCAACTGAATGTGAGCTATCACAATTTTAAAGTCAATTTTCATATAAGACACTAATAAATAAAAAATATTTTTTTCTCCTGGGTAGATCAACGCTATTCAACATCCCTGAATGTGACAAGTAGGCGATTTTATAAATATCATGGCCGCTGGAGGAAGGGGGCAGAAACATTTCGAAGGTCAATTTTAAAAGCATAAAATTCATAGGAAACACGAAAAACAAGAAGAAAATATTTGAATTTTGTAGAATTTTGAAGTAAATAATAAATTAAATAATTATAAAGCTAATTTGTTAAATATTAAATAATTGATTACAAATCGAATGCGATTTTGCATTTTTCTGTTACTTGTTGAAAATGAATTTGTTTATGCGGACGAAAAGGAACATTATTTCCAAAAATTTCTAAATGTGCTGATCTAATGATTAGTCCTTGAAAAACTTTTATTTTTCCTTCAGCTTTAATATTGTAATGTATTTTATAGAAGTCTAGTTAATTAGATGATATATGATAAATTAAAGACGTAACTAAATTTACAAATGAGAAATTTTAACAACAAATAATTTTGTGCGTTGACCGAAATCTGTAAACATAATAATATGTGCTAATGAAATAATTATATTTCTAGTAAGAATAATAACAATGCAAATATTTCTACAATAATATACGTGCTAACTTGAGATACGAATATTGATAAGCGATAGAGCGAAATAAATAGGAACAAAGCTCTTTGAAGTCGAGTATTGACTCAAACACAAATATTTGTGTATTGCTATGAGATACAAAACTTAAAAATAACGGAACGAAATAGTCACAAAGCTCTTTGAAGTCTAATATTGACTTAAACATAATGCGGTTAATAATTGTTTGGAGATGCTTTTAATAATAACAGAAATTCTATTTAAGCAATTTATGAATAAAATTAGACTTTGAAAAAAGTGTTTTTAGAAACTATACATATGTCAGGACCATTTACAAAATTCGCTACTTGAATAGTTTTTATCTTAATATACCTACATTCGACGTATTTTATTTACACATTTTGCATGTAAACGCATACATAACGCTGAAAATATTTCAAGGAAGCAATAATCGTACAATTGTGCAGGAGAACAGATCAAATTTTTCAAAATTAATCTGAGCCTAATGAATCAGAAAATATATTTGTTTACAGAAAAATCACTTAATTGCACTCTGTAATAACAATATTAAATCCCTCTGACACTTCCTGTTTAATAACAAATTCGCTGGAGAATTAAAAGTTCATTTATATACTTATTCTTAATTAATTATGTGCTAACTGAAACGAGGTTTCCGTTTTAATAGTTGGCTGGCCAGCGGCTGAGTGGTACAATCGCTGAACACTGGTAGTTCCTTCAAGGGCTGCAATCTCGGCGAAGAGGATGCCTGCGAATGCTGTTTCGTTGTTTTCCCATGTGTAACGCGTATACTCATGTTCCTTCAGAATGTCCTCCAAAAAGGTATTCCTCTTCTTAGGCAGATAGCCCTCGAGTACTTTGCTGTAATCAAGTAAATGAAACCTTTTAAATAGTTGTTTGTTAATTTCAAATATCTACAGTTATTTTTAAAAGTAAATTGCTTCTTATTAATATCAGGGCCAGAAATTTGCTGTAATGCAAATTAAATTGAATCTCATTGTTGATCTTATATCTCATTAATCAATTTCATCTCAAGTTGTTTTATTTTGTGATACATATTTAGAGATAATTACTTTTCAAATATTTTTAAAAATTAAGAATTTTACGAAAGTTTAACACTCCTTTTCGACAAGAGTATTAAAATTTTGTATGAAAATATTTATGACAACAACAGAACTCAGTTTTACAGAAATCAAAGTTATGTGCTCAATTTCGAGACGAAGCATTTCATAAATGTACTCAGATAGAAATTTCAAAATAATTGTCAACCTTCAGATTTAAATCATATAATGTCAGTTGCAATTTTCAGTATCTTTACCCTCCCGTTCGAAAATTGGAAAGTCTGGAAATTACATTTTTAACAGCAAGAATCAGATTCTATTAATAAATTCTTTGTAACAAACAGTATATAAGCAAAAAGTGTTATTTGTTATCCACACTTAACCGTTTGTTTTTGAATCTTAGAACTAGAGATACGGCAGAAATATATGTTGTAAGGACAAGTAGAAAACTGAATACAATAGAGCAATATTGTTTCAAAAACTATGAGTATTGCTTGTAATATTAACATCAAAATAATTGCTTAATATGTAAAAATTTAACCCAGTTTCTAAGAGCTAAAACTTCAGGTCACAATAGAACAATTTATATTAGAATTAGGGAATGACAGGATGTATGTGGAAGAAGATGACTTTAAAAACTCGTATTTGCCTCTTTCTCATATAATATCTTATGTTTGTAAAATATTTTGGTAGAATTTTAGAAAGTTAACATTTTGCATAAAAGCTAAATTGTCTTGAAAAGGGCGTTTTGTTGAAATGCCTGTATATTTTGTGAATATTTCAATTGTTTTACCGTTACTATTATGCAAATGTAAAAGGAAAATGCCTTCTTTTAGGAGCAGTATGAGATTTTTTTCCCTCTACTAAACTTCTTTATTGGAAACGTTGCCCAACCCATATTAGATTGGTGTGTATTTAATTATGACCAAGCACACGAGGGCTATCTGCCTAAGGGGAGGGATGCCTTCGTGGAGGACTTTCTAAGGGAAACTGGCTTGTATACACGTTACACATGGGGAAAACCACGAAAACGCCCATGCAGCCAGCCCGTTCGCGGGATTCGAACCTCGGACCGAACTACCAGTGTTCAGCGACTTTACCGCTCGGCCGCTGGTGGGCCTCAACCCATATTAGAAATCCATTTGGTACCTACGTGCTATTGCAACCACCTTGACGCAATTTTTGGCGATTTTTTGATGGCTGAAAATGTGAAAGTTACTTGACATGTGCAAGTTGATGGTTTCCGCGCCTACTTTTTTCGAAAGATTCCGGAACTATTGATATATATCGTAAGTTTTATGATATCGTAAGTTTTATGATCAACATAGTAAAAGGAAACATGCTTATTAATTTAAAGTACAAATTTGAATTATTAAATAAAGATTATGATATACATTAAAAATAAAACACTTACAATCTTAGTCGAATCAGTCTGTAATGTTTTTTATTTCCGTTATTCTTCTCCCGAAATACACAGCAATCTGCTTTCACTTAAAAAACTCAGAGAATTGCGGAGACTCAGTTTCGGGCAATCTTCGGCAACAGCGGCTATCTAGAAAACGCATTTCCTTGTTGTTACCTTTAGAACATTTTCAGCAAAATTCTGTATTACTTCCGAAATTTTGTAACATAGTTTCTCCCATTGCTGATGAATTCCCCGAGCTCATATTTTAAAACTAAATTTAAGGAAAAAATTATCACGATTTGTGTATAAAATCCATTGGAACTTGGAATAAAACAAAATAGAACGCATACTTTAATGGCGGCATTGTTTGACTAAAACTATTGTTATGGGCAATGGTTGCCAGAAGGGTGGTTATGCGGTTGCCAGAAGGGTGGTTATAAGAATAATCCTATTATCGAGGTATAGTTACAGGACAACACTTAAAAGAAGTGGCAAAATCATATATATATATGGAAACAAAAGAGAACTGCACGTGAGAGTAAGGAAAGAGAACTGCACTTTCATCATCGCCTCTATTGTCCACTATCAAAGCTTAAATCTCCCAATAGTGCGCGGTAGGGACCAGGTTGACTATTTCGATTCTACAGTGATGTGCGATTAGTAATGTTGTATTCTGGATAGTCTATACAGTGGATCTAAGCATTTTGAGTTTCTGATTAGTTTTATAGCGGTAGTATTTCAGACGAGAATAGTCTCTACCAAACCTTCGTATGGTTTATATGAATAAACTGCAGACTATGTACAAGACACTATGTACTAGATTATAAACTATGTACAAGTCAATAGAATAAAATATAATAATTTTTGTGGAAAAAATGAAATTTGAAAGCAACGAACTTTGCTAGAGAGGAAAATCTCACAAATTTATTAGTTTAACTAGAACAAAAAATCACAAATTTTCATTGTGACTGCATTGTGTATATTCTTCGAAAATCCTAAAGTAGAATTTTTTTCGAGTCAGCTGATATCTCAAGACAAAAAGGTTTATATCGTGCTCTGTATGCAATAAGAGAGAGTTTATGCAGAAACAAAGAAGAGCATGCTGTCCATTAGAAGTTTAAAGGTTCTAGATAGCCACATTACAATGAGTAAGCCACTTATTTAAATTATTTTTTAACTTAACCCTTTCGTTGTTTTAAAATTCTCATTATTGGTTTTGTATCGTGCACATTACCGTACAGCAACACCTATATTGAAGTGACACTTATTTTCGTTAATATTACAGAAAATTAAATATTTATTTTTTAAAAATAGCTGCGCCGCCCAACCGAAATAGTACTTAGCGACGCTGATTCCCGTACCGAAGAGTCCGGGTTTGAATCCCGGAGAATACATGGATGCTTGTAAATATATAGTGTCTGGGCGGCAGGAGGCACTCTGAATATGCGGCCAGCCGAAAGTCCTCTCGAAAGGTCATGGGAGACTTTCAGACCGGTGATCCCTCAAGATTTCAAGATTAGGGGCTGAACTGAGCAAAGCCCTGGTGCTACCTGTATGATGCTCAAAGCTGTTGCCAACGACAGGCGCAGTCATGCACTTCTTGCCACGACGAATTTTGCGGGCTTGTTCTGATGTTACTGTTAGACAAGTAAGATAAGTTACAACATCAACAGGAGTAGCTGCATACAGTATTTCATAATCGAATACATTCGTTTCAGTCTTGCTACGCTCGTACGTTTAAAGCAAATTAGAGTTAAAAGACATTTAGTAAACCGTTTCTGAAGTTACCTTCTTTGCTTTCTGAAATTATCTTCTTTGTTTATTCTTCTGATTTATCAAAGCATTTAGTAGTTTCAAAACTAGCTTATGGCAAAACAGGTCTACATTTAAAACATTTTTGTTTATTTTAACCACTTTTGATTGATTTTTAAGTATCAGATTCTTTGATTTACTTGAATTTATCGAAAAATTTCCAGTTTGAAATCTATTGAATTTATCAAAGAAATGAATTAAAATAAAATTCAACTTGAGCATATACACTGGTGTGCAAAAATTAAGGACGAAGTCGAAAAATTAGCATATCAGCTGAACGAAGAGGCAGAGCGGACAGAAAGACCAATCAGGAGATGTACGGTAAGTAAGTAAGGTGTAAGTAAGATGTAAGTAAGGTGATGTACGGTAGCACATGCGCAGATATGCAGGTAGACGTAATGGACGAGTGTCTGAGTAGTATAAAGCATGTTGTCGGTGTAAGATCAGTATTTCTGGCAAAGAGATTGCACGCCGTATAGCAGTTAAAATCACACCGAGTTGCTGCCTCAGCGAGAAATGGCGAATAATCAATCTGTTAGACGACATCTGGATGCTTTCACCCGAGGTCGAATTATTGGGAAGTTGGAGGAAGGCCGCAGTGTGACAAGTGTGGCTGCAGAGTTCGGAATTGCTCACAGCATCGTTTCACCACTTTGGAGACAATTTCAAACTACAGGAACAGATATCCGGTGTTTTAGAAGTGGTCGTCCACGAGGAACCACACCCGCAGATGACCGGTATATTGCCTTACAGGCCAGAAGAAACAGGCGGCAGACAGCGGGAGAAATCGCTCGACACACGACACAGGCAACTGGACCACCGATATCGCGTTTTACTGTGGCCAGAAGACTGACGGTGGTGGTCTGTTTGCACGACGCCCTGTACGGTGTGTACCTCTAAAGCCTGCCCATCTGAGAAGGCGTTCTCTGTGGTGCCGGGAACACCGGAATTGGAGAGACAAAGAATGGGGACGAGTACTCTTTACAGATGAGAGCAGATTCAATCTGAGTAGCGATTCTCATCGCATACTCATCTGGAGAGAGCGGGGAAGCCGCATTCATCCCTCGAACATCATTGAAAAGGACAGGTATGGAGGTGGCGGTGTTCTCGTTTGGGGAGGCATCATGCTGGGTAGTCGTACAGACCTTCACATCTTCGACGCAGGTTAAGTCAACGGGACCCGTTATTGTAACGAGATTCTTCTTCCATATGTGCGTCTTTTTAGAGGCGCTATGGGTCCGCAGTTCCTTTTCATGGACGACAATGCACCATATCATCGCACAGTAGCTGCCGAACAGCTCTTAAAGAGTGAGGATATTGAACGTATGGATTGGCCGGCACGATCTCCGGATCTCAATCCCATCGAGCATGTATGGGATTTTCTAGGCAGACGCTTGGCAGCTCGTACCTTACCACCAGTAACGATTCCGGAGCTTCGATTGGCGCTGCAAGACGAATGGGCAGCAATGCTTCAACAACTCATTGACACCCTCATTCTCAGCATGGGCAGACGCTGTGAAACCTGCCTAGCAGTCAGGCATCCCCTAGCAGTCAGGCATCATATCTCCTATTAAAGACCGGATGTTTCTTGCTGGACACCCATCACAGGGATGTTTCGGCCTTCAGTCGCATTGCGCTCCATGCTACTTTTTCAATAAAGCTTCTTTTTATCCCTCTGATTTCTCTTTTAGTAAGTGTTGCTTACATTACTCATGTCCTTACGTATTGGGGATCTTACGGTATTAAATGTGTTGATTTGGAAAGCTTTTGTGCAAAGTTATATTGAAAAAACCGTCTAGTCCTTAATTTTTGCACACCAGTGCAAAAATTAAGGACGAGACAGTGTAGATCTTTCGCTCTACTGGGATTTAAACACAAAATTTTTGTGATGATTTAAGAAATTAAGGATTCAAACGAAAGCTTTATAGACACCAATGGTCATTTCATATATTTAACTTATTCGTTGTTATCTGGTTGGGTTCAATTGCGTTAGATATTTAAATATGTCACATACCCTATTTTAATGGACACATATTCACTACAGGGGAATATTCATGTGTTTCTGTTTATTCTAACGTTTGAGTGAGTAATACATAAACTAAGACACAATAACACGCCGAATAAATACTAATTCAGAAGTCAAACAACAAAAATCAGCGTTATATTTACAAAATTTTCACAGGACTAGTTTCGATGGTTTTACCGAACCACCATCTTCAGCTGCAAAACCGCAAATTTGCGGTTCGGTAAAACCATCGAAACTAGTCCTGTGAAAATTTTGTAAATATAACGCTGATTTTTGTTGTTTGACTTATGAATTAATACATAAACAGTTTAAAATTACTCACAAATGGCATTTATACAGAAAAAAGAAATTATATCCTAATTATGTTTTTTTCCTTTCTTGTGTCCAATTTTAGAAAATGCTTTATAAAAACGAAGCTTAATGAAAAAAACTAAAGCATTTTAATCTTCATTTTTAAAAATGAAAATTTAAAATCTAAAACAGTAAATTGCGGCCTTTTTTCTCGCAACAAGCAATTAGCATTTTTAATATAAAGATTCTGTTCTGACTTAAACTTTAAAGTAGACTAAAATGTTAAATTGTACACCCTAAATTACAAATTTTATTGTCAATAACAAAATAAAATTGTATTTAAAAAAATTTGAAATTAGACTGTAATGAACATTTTAATTGCAAAGCTGATAAAATCTGAAACGTTTCCGTTTTCCTTTTCTTTTTCCTCTATTATCCAAGCGAACCGAGAAAATTAAATTAGAAAATAAAATAAAAATTTTTAATCCTAAAATGAAGATGTTTTCTAAAATAGAAAATCAAATCAAAAGAAATAAATACTGTTCGCTATTAATAGCTAAATGAAATCAACTCCGTTTCCGAAAGAATTTAAGACATACGTTGAAAGGGTTGGAAACATTTGATTTAATGTAATTTCCTTCGAAACAAAAATAAAACAAATCCTGCATCATGGTTTCTAGAAGAGATCAAAGCATTTCAGAAAAATATGCTTAAAATGCTTGTTTATTGGAAAGTGTTTCGATAAAGTACATTTTTTAAAAAGTTCCAGTGATGTGTACACAAGAACGAGAAAAGCCTTGCGATTATTTGCTAATTTATCTTAATTTTTATTTCCATTTAAAGACCGCTAAACGTTGACAGTCTTTGGCTTAAACAAGTTTCGATTGGACTTAAAATCTTTAAAAGGATTTATAAGTCAATAACTCTGTATAAAAAATACACCAGACAATAACTCCATAGGAAATGCGATAGGTTTTAAAGAATTAAATTCAACACAACACCGCCATACATCCAGTTTTTTAACATTTCTGAGGGGACTATTCCTTTTTAATCATTGATTACTTCATCAGTCATTCAAAAAGTTTCAAGTATAATGTTCATCACGAAACCTAAAGATGTTCCTAAGATATATAGTAAGACTAAACATACATCTCAACCGCAAGCTTTGCAAATCAGATAGGTAGAGACAGATTTCAGCTGTAGTAGTCTTACAAAGTCTAGTAACAAGGGGCACACCAGCGGCCGCGCGGTAAAGTGGCTGAAAACTGGTAGTTCGGTACGCGGTTCGAATCCCGAACCTGGCTGCCTGCATGGGTATTTTCGTGGTTTTTCCCATGTGTAACGTGTATACGAGCCAGTTTCACTTAGAAAGACCTCCACGAAGGCATCCCTCCCCTTAGGCAGAGAGCCCTAGTGTGCTTTGCCATAATTAAATACACCACCATCAGTAACAAGGCGGGATGCAGTCAGTTGTAACATTTCAAATATTTGAAAATTTGTATCCGAGGTTAAATGCAGGATTTGATAACCATATTAGAGAATCAGTCTTATGAGACTGATACATTCTCCTTAGGATCTTGGCGTCAGTTGTAGCCAGATGTAAATTTCAAAATATTAAGTCTCTTTCTAGCCTTAGATAAGAGTAGATCGAAGGGCTTATAACACGTGATTTCAGAGTCATAGACAAAACCAAGGGTTTGGGGATTACTGTCGCAATGAACTATGTGACCACTTAAGTGAAATGTTCGAACTGTAAATATATAGATGTCTGTTTCTTATTGTTACAAACCTAGTAATAGAGTTAAGAGGATTAAAACTGAATTTGGGATTACCAGGAAAATCCTGAATTTCTATCATTAATTTCTTTATACTGGATTCGATACTGACAATGTTTGGACAACTACACCAAGCTACAATATCGTCAGAAAATAAATCAATTATGTAGTCACGAGTAATAACAGATTCCCTTCTGGAAAAGTATAATGCAAAGATGCTGGGGCTAAACACAATGAAATTCTATTGAGGCAACTAGATCCTACCATCTCGGCTGAACTTCCTCCTTTTATAGACGCGTGATGTTTTAAATTTTCATCGCACTTTTTCATTTTCAAGAGTTTACTTTCATAGCAGATTTTTCTGCAACTGTCCATATGTTCCGAAACCTACAGGTTTTCCATGGCACTGTTGCATTGTGGGCTTTTCGCTTTCGTTGGCCTTCTATTTGAAGCGTACTTGGCCTTGATTTGAGTGGTTTTGATGTCTGATAAGTACTTGCCCTTCTCTCTGAATCCTTGAACCTCGTTTGGAGCCTTTTATGCTCTCTTTGACCTCTCCACCTCATCTGTAGATTTTCTTTTGGAAATTATATCAAATGTTGGATTTTTGCTCTCTTTACTTCCCTGGCCAACATTTTTATTTCTCTAGACGGTTTCTATAGGCATAGATGTAGCTACTGCGGCCACCGTTTAGATAATTTGTTATATAATGACAGATGAATTGTAACTCTATATTTATGAACCGGCTCTGCAATATTTTACTGTGATCGAGAAGGAAATCAGTTGGTCAGTAACCAACTGTTGACCGTTTACGGAAAAAAAAAAAAAAAAAAAAAAAAAAAAAAAAAACATTTGAACTCCGAATTAAAATAGAAATTTATGTAAAATGAATCTGGAACACGTTCCGGGGATGCCCTTCGAAGAAGTCCTAATTAACCACTTTCGGAAATGGCAAAATAGCCGAAAATATAAAGGCCAAACTAAATATCTCCCGATAAAAAAGTCTAGGACCAAACAGCCGATGACAAAATAACCCATAAATTTAGAGTAAGTCCAAGCCTTCAGAATTTGGTTCGGTGAATAGGTTTTAAATTTCTTAGTATCTAAATATATGCCGGCGATGTAAAAACGTACCACGACCTCTCTGCATAAAACAGAAGTTATATCTTGCACGAAAATACATCATTAAAACAAGTTACGTGGACACCACTCGGCTTTCTAATACGGCCTATAAAATTTTGCACATAATTTGCTGTACTAAACTTTCATCGATTTGCTGGAATTAAATTAAATGTTCCCTTGAGGAAAGTTAACAATCAAAACTATTAAATACACTGTTCCACTTTTCTCGCAAGGTGGTCAAAAGTCTTGGCAGTTTTTATGTATAATAAACAGAGTAAATTTCCCTGGGATAAAAATACAGGTACTGCGAGACTGCATAAAAATCTAGACATTTCAGCAGTTTTGAAAACATTTTCCTGATTTCTTAGAATTTTCAATTCAGCCCTGATTTACTACTTGATGAATAGAGTTATTAGCTTTGGCTAAAATGACAGAATGCAAAGACACCTAATATTGCTTATTGAGAATGTGTTAAGAACATTATTACATTTACAGAAAAAAAAACACCTAATTTATTGAGTAAAAAAAACGTTTCAACTTAAAAGAGTGAAGTGATATAAGTTACACATCACGTTTTGGACATATCCTATTTTTACAAAATACCGTTCTAATGAGATAGCTGTTTAAGATTCTGATAAAACGGTTTATTAAATTTTCAAGGAGCCTTAAAATGTATATTTTATTATTCAGTGACAGAGTAAAATATACAGTCACACTTTTAAATTTCTCTTTTTTTTAAAATTTTGATAAATATTTATGAAAGAGATTTTTTATTTGCGTTGTCTTGAAAAACATCGTAAAGTATTACATCAACGAATGTGAAATGTGTTTATAATCTAACTATAAAATTCTAAAATAACTTTTTAAATTTTCATTTCGCGGTTACAGCTATAATTCCGGATTTATGTACTCCTGCACCGAAAATTTTCGTATAAAAGTAACATATTAAGAAAAAGACATTAAAATATTAATTAATTATTATTATACAAAAAAGGCTGTAACAAACCAAAGGGCCTTGTTTATGAAGTTTCCAATTTTTACAACAACTCTAGCTTTTTACATTGTTAAAGAATTCTTGGAATGAAAGAGATCAATATTGTTGGAAAATTATTCTGAACAATACATTTAAAATAAAGATTTATTTTCTTTCTGGAGTTAACTTTAAGTTGATTTTAAGTGATTTAAGTTGCTCATTTAAAGCTTTATAGAAAAGCGATTTGATAATTAGAAACTGTGTTAGGTGGTGAGAGAGAGCCGTAAAACGGTGATTGAAGTGCATAATGCATGGATTGAAAAGTAAAATAATTTTCGTACTTTGTTTCTTGATACCAACAGCGATTGTGGTTTTCGTTCCAACGAATGCTTTGGCTCCCAGCGTTTTTAAATATCTTGGATTGAAGGCAAGTTGTATGCTTATATTGTTTTATATGGGAATGTTTTATGTATTTATTTATGCAAATAGAAGTAATAAAACTTATACATATAATTTTAAACCCAATAAAAATAGGAATTTTGATGCAACACACAATATTCTGGATATATCAATGTTGCCAACTAAGAAACGTATTAGACGAGAAAACGATATTCTTCTTAGTAACATTTCTACAGAATGTGATGTATATTATCAAGATAGAAAAATCTCACAAGAAATTTCTGCTGTTAATGAAAATGAAGACAATTTTGGTAAAATACTCTGCGGGAACGAAATGAAAACTGATAAAAGTGCAAAACTAATTAATGTCGGTTCAAATGATAGCATTAGAAGCTTTTTGATAGAAACAAGAGAAACACTTGTAGGCCGATATCCAGAAATTTCGGATGAAACGAAATCTCGTATCCAATGTAGGATTCCATTGGGGTATAAGGAGATAAGCATGAGACCAATCTGCATTAGTAAAATGAATCAGCAAGATGACATTAATTTAATCGATCTATGGACAGAATGTGATACAACTCTTTCCTCTGCAAACAGTGAAATTCCTCCAAACAGCAAGATTGGATGTTCTGAAAAAAGGGTATTAACAACGATTAAAGAAGACATTACACGTGAAATCTACAATGATCTACCGGACATTAATGAAAATGTTATCAATGGCGAAGGATTGAAAAGTAATTCTTTTCTTGGATCTGACTATACTGAATCACAAGAAGTCGCTGATAAAAAATGCTGAAAACTGTGAAATACCAAATAATCAAGACGCACAAAATGAAACATCCACTGAGAGTGAATCTGATAGCACAGGCGAGAATGCCCTTGAGAAATGTGAGAAGAGCATCAACACAAAAAGTGGAGATACACACAATCAAATTTCTAGTAATTTAGCCGATCTACCGACAGATAACGTTAGAATAGATTCCTGTGACACTAGTCATTTTACGACTAATAGTGGAATTGACCCTTTTCGAAGTGGCACAGTAACAATGGAAGAAAACGTCAATCACGTAATTTCCAATATATTGCCAAATTCTGGCGAAAATGTCCTTAACAATGAAAAACATGAATACACTGAACGAAAGTTAAACGAGAACGAAGAACAAAATAAGACGGATCTTTCTGTCGACAAATATCTGGAACAACGAGAATCTCACCTAGCGACAATGAAACGTAAAGGAAATGTTGCAAATGATTATTATGTTTCTTCTCTGAACAGAAGAAATAATGTCATATTTAAAGCACTAGAAGGACACGCACCTCTTCTTCTTTCTCTGTATATCACTGGCATTTGTGCTGGATACTGCATTGGAAGATTGTTAAAGAAATGAAATGACTTTTAAACCATTTTTATGTACATAAAATACGTCTAATTAGTACTTTCAAAGCGAAAAAACCAAATTAAAGAAAATAAACTTTTTAAAACATACGTATTGACGGAAAGTTTTAACTTTTAATGTAGTTTTCTCAAATATATTAGAATTGTTTTCTCAAAATTAGAAAGAGTTCGGAATAAACGCATTTATTAATACTTGTTCGAGAATGTTATTTACGTATTTGTGTACCTTGCTCAATAGAACATAAAATTACATTTCATTTAAATTTGTCTTTCATAAAAAAGTAGATGCATATATGGTTTACACTATTTCTCATTAAATTCACAACTTTCTTCTCATTTTACAGAAAGAAACGTTTTGGTCAAGAATATGTATAAAATATGTGAAATACAAATTTAGAAATATATGAGGAAAAATGGCTAATATTTTAAGTGCTAATTTAAATAGAAATATGTTATGTTTAGGAAAACGGATTTCAAACTTAGCGGATCTTATTTTCAAATTTCAAACGGATTCAAATTTAAATTTATTTTAATTTCTAAGTTAAACTTATTTAACCCTATTATTAAGATTTAAGCGAAGTTTCGATAAATCTGTGCATTAAATACTTAGAAGGTTTTAAATAACCTATTTATTAGAGCTTAAGAAAATGTACAGATTGCGGCTTCAAATTTAATTCTCCGCCATTTGTATGATTTAAATAAAAGAAATATAAGTTAAGAAATTTAAATGGAGACATAGTTTGAGACTACACTATAACATTAGCAAAGGCAATGCAAATATGCGTACATTTCGTGCCATTATTTTGAAAAGCACTCGTGTTTTATTATCTGATATTACTTTATCCTGTTCTCCACAACTACATTAAATGTTGGAAAAAATACCGTGTTCATCCAACACCTTTTTCGCGAATGGTGATCATAGTGGTCCTGTCCAGGCATATTCTTCTCTGCCGTTCCATGTCTGATCGGCACCGATTTTTCGCTATATTTCAGTGTTTCGTGGAGCTATGGAACTATTTTTGATAAAATGTTGTCTTATTCTTCTTCTTCCCACTAACCCTTCTTATCAGAATAAGATCAAATGCATGAGTTCATTCGCCTTCATAACTTCCAATACGAAATTATGTCTCTTCAGCAGATCTTCACGCACCAACCATTAAGGGGACCTTATGCAGTAGCTTGATGGTTTTTTACATTTGACGCAAGTTGGAGATATTTTAGTACTACGGAAATACCTCAGGCAAAGAAAATACCCCGAAAACAACCGAGTAAGAGCTGTATTGCCCTACCTTTTGCAAATGAAACCAAGAACGGTACCAAGACCTGCACTACGATACTGTATAGTAATACTACAAAACTGTGGGAACTTGTCTGGAAGCATTTTTAACACTAGAACAGCCGAATTTCAGACTAACCGAAAACCGCCATTAGGGGTCAATTTGACCCTCATAAGAAATGTAAGTAGAAACACAGCAAATGATTGAAATGACCACGTAAAAGAGTTTTTAGAGGTTTTTATTTATTTTATATACTTTAGAATTTTTTTCGTGCAATTAGCGCGAATTAGCACATATCTTTCAATGTAAGATTACAAAAACAAAAACAAAATCTTTGAAAAACAAACAAAAGATACAAATGCAAAAAGAGGAAAATAGAACATATGCAAAAAATTACAAAAAAACATAAATTGGGAATAAACACGTAATGTTTTCCAAAGTTTGTTATACATTACCGCAGGTGATACAATATGAACGCTTGACAGTGACAGCAACACATTTCCCACAAATTGGTTTCTGACATCCCTTAGAGCTGACAACAGTTTTGTTTTGTCCCTTGCAACTTTAAAATGCACATTTCTTTCCTTTAAGTGTCTGTATTTGAGCAATTGGGGGGCATCTGTTGCGTAGTGCACCAACTCATAGTTCTTCCACGAGTGCAAGAATAAATTCTCGACGGGAAATAGAGGTGGCCAAGGATTCTTTGAATATAATCCAAGCATTGAGTTCAGCAATGTCAAGGACGTTGTAAAAACATGTACAGGCCACCTGCGACTTCCACTACTTGTACTATATTTCCTCAGCATCTGATCTGCGACATCAATGCCACGTTTTATACTGTTGTAGTAAGTGACAGTGTTCGGTTTTTCTTTTTGCTGTCGTCAACAAACACATTACTGTGCGTCGTGCTCAGAATCACGACATTCGTTTTGCTCTTGCACCTATATACTGTGAGTGTTTTGTCTCCATTTTTTAGTGCAAAAGATGAATATCGTGGCGAAGAAGTTTCACGAGCAATGGGAGTAATTCTCGCTTATTCAGAAGCATCGTCCCCACAACTGTGGTCTATTTCGCAGAAAGTTCATCTGCAAGTTTCACAGAAGTAAAAAAAAAATGTCAGTTGTGACATTGAGTCCGGAGTTTAGATGTGGTTGCAGTAATTTGAGAACTACACTTTCTCCAAGTTGTAAATTAGTTGGTCGTTCTTCATCCTTGCCCAGATAAGGATAACCATTCAAAACATATTTGGAGTTTACATCAGTTGCTAGCCAGAAATTGATGCCAAACATGTCCGGTTTATTCGCCATATACTCAATAAATATACATCTTGATTTACAAGGCAACAATTGTTCATCAACGGTTATTTCTGATCCAGGATTATAGCATAAACAAAAGTTTTCCATTAGCTTGTACCAGGTTACAGGAGCGAGAGCAAATTTGTTAGTGGCAAGACGATCAGCTCTGGTGCTTCGGACATCTGAAAATCTGAGATACCGCATTATTTCACGGAACTGATTGCGTGACATTGTTTCTTTGAACACAGGTGGTACTCAATTCTTGTTCCACAAATCATCTGCACAAAGTTTTGAATGGCCTAGTGCTCCTAGTGTCGTTTTTCTTATGAGGGTCAAAATGACCCCAAAGCATTCAAAAGCCATATCAATAGCTATTATTTCACATGTGAAAACGAAAGACAAATTGTTATTTCCGCCCTTAAGAGATATCACCTTCCCGCGAAAGTTTAAGAACATCACCGCTACCAGGCTGTTCATGTTCATTATTACTGCCTTCTCTATATCTCACAACAGTCTCAACAGGTATTTTATTAGCCATTTCCGGTCATAAGTATTCAAGATGTAATCAGAATTTATTAGTCCATAATCCTGTATGAAAGAACTCACCAGACAATGAGTCCATAAGAGTTGCGATACGTTTTAAAGAATTAAATTCGACAGAAGATGGCCATACTTCGAATTCTTTATCGTTTCTCAGGGGACTGTTCCTTTTAATCTTTGATTTCTTCTCCTATCATTCAAAATGTTAAGAGTATGATGTTCATAACGAAAATCAGACAGCTTGCTAAAATATATTGTAAGATTAAAGATACTTCTCAGCTTCAAGTATTGTAAATCGGATTGGTAGAGAAAGAGTTCAGCTGTAGTAGTCTTGGGAAGCCGCTTAACAAGGCGTGCTGCAGTCAGTTGTAACGTTTCCAATTTTAAAACATTGGAAAATTCTTTTAAAATTTATATCCGAGGCTACACGTAGGATTTGAAAACCATATTAGAGAATCGGTTTAATAGAATTAAGAGGATTAAGACTTAGTTTTGATCACCAGCAAAATTCTGAATATTCAACATTAATTCGTTGATACCGAATACGATATTGTCAATATTCGGACCACTGCACCAAAGTTGAATATCGTCAGCAAGTAAGCCAATTAGGAAATCACGAATAATAACAAATTCCAGTCCGGAAATGTATGATGCAAAGTTGCTGGGACTAAATACAATGAAAATTTTGTTTCGACAACTAGATTCCACCATCTTCTCTGAATTTCTTCCTCCTTTCATAGACGCGTGATATTTTAAATTTTCATCGCACTTCTTCAATTTCAAAAGTTCACTTCATACCAGATTTTCGTGCAACTGTCCATCTGTTCCAATACCTACGGGTTCTTCATGGCACTATAGCTTTGTGAGGTTTTCGCCTTTGGTCGACCTTCTACTTAAGAAAATTAAATGGAGACATAGTTTGAAACTACAATATCACACTCGTCATTTTACGACTAATAGTGGAAATGACTCTTTTCGAAGTAACACAGTAACAATGGAAGAAAACGCCACTCACATAGTTTCCAATATATTGCCTGATTCTGGCGATAGTTTCCTTAAGATAGACAAACATGAATACACTGAACGAAACTTAAACGATGACGAATGATAAAATAAGACGGATCTTTCTGTCGACAAATATCTGCAACAACCAGAAACTGACCTATCGACAACGAAAGGTAAAGGGAATGTTCCAAATGATTATTACGTTACCTCTCTGAACAGAAGAAATAATGTTATTTTTAAAGCAAAAGAAAGACATGCACCTCTAGTTCTTTCTCTGTATATCACTGGCATTTGAATTTTAGGATTTAGAAAATAGGTCTCATTACTGCCATTATTTTCAAATAAATCAAACTGCCACTCATGTTTTATTATCTGAGAGTCATTCATTCTCTTCTCCACAACTACATTCCATGTTGGAAAAAATATCGTGTTCATCCAACAACTTTTTCGCGAATGCTGATGCTACTGGTCCTGTCCAGGCATATTCTTCTTTCCCGCCGATTTTCGCTATCTTTCTGTGTTGTGTGGAGCTATGGAACTATTCTTGGGAAACTATTGCGTTATTCTTCTTCTTTCTACTAATCCCTCTTATCGGAACAAGTTCAAATCCCTGAGTTCATTTGCCTTCATAACTTAAAACACAAATTTATGTCCCTTGAGCAGATCTTCACGCATCAATGCAGTAACACTAAAGGGACCTTACGCAGTAGTTTGCTGATTTTCTACATTTGACGCATCAGGCTAAGAAAATACCCTGAAAACAACCAAGTAAGAGCTGTTTTATCCTACCTCTCGCAGGTGAAAACAAGAACTGTACCAGGACCTGCATTACGATACCATGAGTCTGTCGGAACCTGTCTGGAAGAATTCTTAATTAAAGTATGTCCTTTAAAGCATAGTTCAAGGCATGTCAAACCTTCAGCATAAACCTGAGCTTGAAAGTCCCCTCCGTTTCTATTCTAAGAGCTATATGGTTATATTACAGATTTACATGAGATGAAAACCACTGTAGATGGAGGAATATGGAATGCAACAAAATCTTGACTTTTCGATACCTCTAAATCATTTCAACGCTCTAATACTTTTCCAACTATGTAGGTATTAGATTACACTTCGGCTGTTCACATTTCCCTAGATAACTGTCGGTCTAAAACACAATCCAGACCCATATTAACAGCTATCAATTTACATCTGAAAACGAAACAGAATTTGTTATTTCCGCCCTTGAGAGATATTACCTGTCCGCGAAAATTTAATAAAATAACCGTTACTAGTCTGTTCATGTTCATTTTTACTGCGATCTGTATATATCCTAACAGCCTCAAAATGTATTCTATTAGCGATTGCAGTTTTAAGTATTCAACACGTTATGAGGGTTTATTAGTTACGAACCCTGTCTGAAGAAACACACTAGGCAATGAGTCTGTAAGAGATGTGAGAGCTGTTAAAGTATTAAATTCAACAGTAGACTGCCATACATCCAATTTTTTAGAATTTCTCAGGGCACTGTTCCTTTTCATCTTTGATTTCTTCTCCTATCATTCAAACTGTTTGGAGTATGATGTTCTTCACAAAAACTAACGTTTTCAATTTTTGAAAAGTTTTATTCCTGCCTACGTGTAGGATTTGATAACCATATTAGACAATCGGTCTTATAAGACTGATACGTTCTCCTTAGGATATCAGGACTTGTGTTCCTCTTTACTTGCTTTGGAAACATTAACTGTCCTGACTCGGAACAGGGAGCTCACTAAAGGTATGTTCAATAAATTGTGAAGTAGACTATGCACACAGGAAGGGTATACGAAACCCTTTATTTTTTCTATCTTTACAGAGATTTCCGGACTTCGGAATACAGAGACCAACCACTTGTGGTCTGAACGTAAGAATATAAAAATATTAACTAAAACTCTAACTAAACTAACTTTGGATTAATAAACAAGTGCCTAACTCCAAGATTGGCCGTTAATTAACAAAAAGCCGTATGTAGTACAGAGAGCTGCTAAAACTACGATACGTTTAAAATTATCAAGATGATTAAACCTCTGGCCTTGAAGGCAACCAGCAAACGAGTAAAACTACTATGGAAAGCGGCCTGCTTCTAATATCTCCTTTCTCTCTCTTGCTTGGCAAAAAACCGCAACTTAAGTACTTGGCGTTAGCAAGACAAATTTGCATAAATAAGTTAAAGCTTTTAATTCTGGCCGGAAGTAGGAAATAGGAAGTGGTAGTAAAGATTTAAAATAAAATAAACGTTAGTAAAACTTAGGATCCTTACAAAAATCTTGTCGTCAGTTGCAGCCGGACGTAAAGTTCAAAAATTTTACTCCCTTTCTAGCCTTACATAAAAGTCGATCAATGGGCTTATAACACGCGATTTCAGAGTCAAGGGCAAAACGAAGGATTTTGGTATTCCTGTTGGCTTGTAAGATGTGAACATTTGAGGAAATGTGTCGGACTCTAACTATATAGACGTGTTTTTGTTATAAACAACCCAGTAATAGAGTTAAGAGGATTAAAACTGAACTTGTGATTACCCGGAAAATCCTGAATTTGCAACATTGAATTGCTTATACTGGTCTCGTTATTGTCAATGTTTGGACAACTACACCAAAGTAGAATGTCGTCAGCAAGTAAACCAATTATGAAATCAAGAGTAATAACAAATTCCATTCCGGAAGAGTATAATACAAAGGTGCTGGCACTAAAGAGAATGAAAATTTTGTCGCGACAACTACATCCCACCATCTCGGCTAAAATTCTTCTTCCTTTCATAGATGCTTGATGTTTTAAATTTTCATCGTACTTCTTTAAAATCATGAGTTCACTTCATAGCAGAATTTTTTGCAACTGTCCAACTGTTCCTATACCTACGGGTTCTTCATGGCACTGTTGTTTTGTGGGCTTTTCGCCTTTCGTTGGCCTTCTACTTGAAGCTTCCTTGGCCTTGATTTGAGTGGTTCTGACGTCTGCTAAGTACTTGCTCTTCTCTCTGAATACTTGAACCTCGTTTGGAGCCTTTTATGCTCTCTTTGACCTCTCCACCTCGTCTGTAGCTTTTCTTTTGGAATTTATATTAAATGTTAGATTTTTGTTCTATTTACTTCCCTGGCCAACATTTTTATTTCTCTAGACGGTTTCTATAGACATAGTTGTAACTACTGCGGCCACCGTTTAGATAATTTGTTACATAATGGCAGATGAATTGTAACTATATCTCTATGAACGGGCTCTGTAATATTTTCCTGTGATCGAGAAGGGAATCATTTGGTCAGTAACCAACTGCTGACCGTTTACGGAAAAAAATACATTTGAACTTCGAAGTCAAATAGAAATTTACTTAAAATGAATCTGGAACAAGTTTCGCGGATGCCCTTCGAAGAAATCATAATTAACCACTTTCAGAAATGGCAAAGTAGCCCAAAATATAAAGGCCAAACTAAATATCTCCCGGCAAAAAAGTCTAGGACCAAACAGCCGATGACAAAATAACCCATAAATTTAGCGTAAGTCCAAGGCTTCAGAATTTGGTTCGGTGAATAAATTTTAGATTGTTTAGTATCTAAATATATGCCGGCGATATAAAAACGTGCCACGACCTCTCTGCATAAATCAGAAGTTATATGTTGCACGAAAATACATCATAACAAAAACTTTGTGGACAACACACGACTTTCTAATACGGCCTATCAGCGCTCAAAACAAAACTAAAAGACCTGCGATGTCCAAAGAATCTTTACCAACTGATCGCAAGCTACCTCACAGAACGTCAAGTGACCTACAAAAGAGACGGCTTAAATATCACGATGAATTACCACAAAGGAGCCCCACAGGGGTCTAATATCGGACCCATCTTGTGGAACATAATTGCAGACTCAGCGCTGAACATCAACTTTGGAGACAATGCCAAGATACAAGCTTACGCCGACGATATTATACTCATAATAAACGGAGGCAATAGAACAACAATAGAGCGTAAAGCAGACGCAGCACTCAAATTGCTTGCAAAATGGAGTCAAGACAACAAACTGTGTTTCAGTATTGAAAAGACACAGATGATAGTCTTTCCAAAAAGTTCAAAAATAGACGCGAATCCACCACGCATAAAGTGGGAAGGGCATCCATTGCGACGCCAGAATACCATTAAATACCTCGGATTCACGCTTGATAAGAAGCTCACGTGGGTATCACATCTTACGGAAGTCCGAGATAAGACGCATCGAATCATCAATAAACTAAACAGGATAATCACAGACAAGTGGAGCCAAAAGGGGCGCCTGTTAAAACATCTATACCTTAATGCAATTGAACGCATGATCCTCTACGGCTGCCCAGTCTGGATGAATGGCACAGCAAGAATATGTCAAAAACTACATCAAATACAGCGAGTAATCCTGTTAAAAATCACCAGTGCGTATAGCACTACATCAACCGCAGCACTTCAGGTCTTAGCTGTCACGCTCCCACTCGACCTAAAAGCAGAATTAGAAAGATCAATCTATCGACTTCTACATTACAAAGAGGACCTTCACACTAAAAAAGATTTACATCTATCATATGCCAGCATAGAAAGCTTCCAAGATTCCCCTAACTTACATCCAGGAGATCTACCCATCCTTTCCTGGTGCAAATCGCCACCCTCAGGACAACAAAGAGAGATTTTTTCTGACGGTTCAAAAATTTCAGGACGAGTAGGGGCAGCATTCACGGTCTTTTCGAACAATGAAGAAATTTATCAAGCACAATTCCGTCTAAGCGATCATGCTTCAGTCTTCCAAGCCGAGTCCCTAGCACTCAAAGAAGCAGCACTATGGTTAGGTACACAACCAGCAGCTCACACTTCATTCTTCACAGATAGCATGAGCGTTCTGAATGCGCTGAATTCCTTTCCTCCTAAACATCCGCACACGGCAGCACTTAGAGAGATCTTCTTGACGTTAGGCTCTTCCATACCTTTAAAGATCAACTGGATAAAAGGACATACCGGGCAGAAAGGCAACGAACGAGCGGATGAACTAGCTAAGACTGCAGCTCTCAAACCAGAAATTGACAAGGAAGTTCCGCTTTCCGCAGAAGTTGCAAAAAGGCTCCTCAAGGCAGCATTTCAAGAGACATGGGCATCACGATGGCAGGAAGAAGAGACAGGAAGATTTACTTACAACATCTTCCCAATACCTTCTCTCAAGAGGCTGAAATGCAACCGACTATTCCTCCAAGCCTGTACCAACCACGGGAAATTCCCAGCGTATTACAGACGTTTCCTCAGACGGGACGTCAACTGTTCTTGCGGTTTTCGCGGGGAAGACGCGGACGCACTTCATTACCTGCTCTCCTGCCCTCTGACAGAGCACCTTCGACAGCAGGTCTTTCCTTCCGACTACATCACATCTCCTGTCAATAGACTGTTCACGGACTATTACTGCAACAAGGGCATCTTAGAGATAATGAAGCAAGTGAATGAAAATAATTATATCCAAGAAACTACAGATTAAAGTAAAATGTAGAAAGGCGGCCTAACCGTCAGATTGCTAGCAATGAATAGGATAACTTCCTAACCCTGTAGTGCCATTAACTCAGTTTGGCAGAACAGGTTAAGTAAAGTGACCATATATAATACGGCCTATTAAATTTTACACATACTTTGCTGTACTACACTTTCCTCGATTTGCTGGAATTAATTTAAATGTTCCCTTGAGGCAAGTTAACAATCAAAACTATTAAATACACTCCTCCACTTTTCTCGTGAGGTGGTCAAAGATTTTGGAAGTTTTTATTTATAATAAAGAGAGTAAATTTCCCTGGGATAAAAATACAGGAACTGCGAGACTGCATAAAAATCTAGACATTTCAGCAGTTTTGAAAACATTTTCCTGATTTCTTAGAATTCTCAATTCAGCCCTGATTTACTACTTGATGAATAGAGTTATTAGCTTTGGCTAAAATGACAGAATGCAAAGACACCTAATATTGCTTATTGAAAATGTGTTAAGAAAATTATTACATTTACAGAAAAAAAAACACCTAATTTATTGAGTAAAAAAAACGTTTCAACTTAAAAGAGTGAAGTGATATAAGTTACACATCACGTTTTGGACATATCCTATTTTTAAAAAATACCGTTCTAATGAGATAGCTGTTTAAAATTCTGATAAAACGGTTTATTAAATTTTCAAGGAGCCTTAAAATTTATATTTTATTATTCAGCGACAGAGTAAAATATACAGTCACACTTTTAAATTTCTCTTTTTTTTTAATATTTTATAAATATTTATGAAAGAAATTTTTTATTTGCGTTGTCTTGAAAAACATCGTAAATTATTACATCAACGAATGTGAAATGTGTTTATAATCTAACTATAAAATTCTAAAATAGCTTTGTAAATTTTCATTTCGCGGTTACAGGTATGATTCCGGATTTATGTACTTCTGCACCGAACATTTTCGTATAGCAGTAACATATTAAGAAAAAGACATTAAAATATTAATTAATTATTATTATACATAAAAGGCTGCAACAAACCAAAGGGGCTTGTTTATGAAGTTTCCAACTTTTACAACAACTCTAGCTTTTTGCATTGTTAAAGAATTTATGAAGTGAAAAACATCAATATTGTTCGAAAATTATTCTGAACAATACATTTAAAATAAAGATTTATTTTCTTTCTGGAGTGAACTGCTTTCAGAAAGTGTTTTAATTTGCTAATTTAAAGCTTTATAGAAAAGCGATTTGATATCTAGAAACTGTGTTAGGTGGTGAGAGAGAGCCGTAAAACGGTTATTGCAGTGCATAGTGCATGGACTGAAAAGTAAAATCATTTTCGTATTTTTTTTCTTGATACCAACAGGGATTGTGGTTTTCGTGCCAACGAATGCTTTGGCTCTCAGCGTTTTTAACTATCTTGGATTGAAGGCAAGTTGTATGCTTATATTGTTTTATATGGCAATGTTTTATGTATTTATTTATGCAAATAGAAGTAATAAAACTTATACATATAATTTTAAACCCAATGAAAATAGGAGTTTTGATGCAACACACAATATTCTGGATATATCAATGTTGCCAACTAAGAAACGTATTAGACGAGAAAACGATATTCTTCTTAGTAACATTTCTACGGAATGTGATGTATATTATCAAGATAGAAAAATCTCACAAGAAATTTCTGCTGTTAATGAAAATGAAGACAATTTTGGGAAAATATTCTGCGGGAACGAAATGAAAACTGATGAAAGTGCAAAACTAATTAATGTCGATTCAAATGATAGCATTAGAAGCTTTTTGATAGAAAAAAGAGAAACACTTGTAGGCCGATATCCAGAAATTTCGAATGAAAAGAAATCTCGTATCCAATTTAGGATTCCATTGGGGTATAAGGAGATAAGCATGAGCCAAATCTGCATTAGTAAAATGAATCAGCAAGATGACATTAATTTAATAGATCTATGGACAGAATGTGATACAACTCTTTCCTCTGCAAACAGTGAAATTCCTCCAAACAGCAAGATTGGAAGTTCTGAAAAAAGCGTATTAACAACGATTAAAGAAGACATTAGATGTGAAATCTACAATGATCTACCGGACTTTAATGAAAATGTTATCAATGGCGAAGGATTGAAAAGTAATTCGTTTCTTGGATCTGACTATACTGAATCGCAAGAAGTCGCTGATATAGATGCTGAAAACTATGAAGTACCAAATAATCAAGACGCACAAAATGAAACATCCACTGAGAGTGAATCTGATAGCACAGGCGAGAATTCCCTTGAGAAATGTGAGAAGAGCATCAACACAAATATTGGAGATACACACAATCAAATTTCTAGTAATTTAGCCGATCTACCGACAGATAACGTTAGAATGGATTCCTGTGACACTAGTCATTTTACGACTAATAGTGGAATTGACCCTTTTCGAAGTGGCACAGTAACAATGGAAGAAAACGTCAATCACGTAATTTCCAATATATTGCCAAACTCTGGCGATAATGTCCTTAACAATGAAAAACATGAATACACTGAACGAAACTTAAACGAGAACGAAGAACAAAATAAGACGGATCTTTCTGTCGACAAATATCTGGAACAACGAGAATCTCACCTAGCGGCAATGAAACGTAAAGGAAATGTTGCAAATGATTATTATGTTTCTTCTCAGAACAGAAGAAATAATGTCATTTTTAAAGCACTAGAAGGACACCCACCTCTACTTCTTTCTCTGTATATCACTGGCATTTGTGCTGGATACTACATTGGAAGCTTGTTGAAGAAATGAAATGACTTTTAAACTACCATTTTTATGTACATAAAATAAGTCTCATTAATACTTTCAAAGCGAAAGAACCAAATTAAAGAAAATAAACTTTTTAAAACATACGTATTGACGGAAAGTTTTAACTTTTAATGTAGTTTTCTCAAATATATTAGAATTGTTTTCTCAAAATTAAAAAGAGTTCGGAATAAATTCATTTATTAATACTTGTTCGAGAATGTTATTTACGTATTTGTGTACCTTACTCAATAGAACATAAAATTACATTTCATTTAAATTTGTCTTTGATAAAAAAAGTAGATGCATATATGGTTTACACTTTTTCTCATTAAATTCACAACTCTCCAACTCTCTTCTCATTTTACAGAAAGAAACGTTTTGTTCAAGAATATGTATAAAATATGTGAAATAGAAATTCAGAAATATATGAGGACAAATGGCTATTATTTTAAGTGCTAATTTAAATAGAAATATGTTATGTTTAGGAAAACGGATTTCAAACTTAGCGGATTTTTTTCAAATTTCAAACGGATTCAAATTTAAATTTATTTTAATTTCTAAGTTAAACTTATTTAACGCTATTATTAAGATTTAAGCGAAGTTTCGCTAAATCTCTGCATTAAATATTTAGAAGTTTTTAAATAACCTATTTATTAGAGTTTAAGAAAATGTACAGATTGCGGCTTCAAATTTAATTAATGTTTTTGATAAACATTCACTTAATTTTGTTGAGTTTTTAAAAATTTATGTAAAATTTAAATAGAAGGTATTTAATTATAAAATTAGATAAGTTAATTTACTAATTTTTTTATTATAAAGATCTTAGAAAGATGGTATGATTTAAATATTTAGTAGGAGGAAGATGGTAGTTGTAAAACTTTAAGGAAACTGTTATTCCTAAAATTAATAATAGAAGAATTATAAAAATATTCAATAAAAATTAACTTAAATTGAATATTTAAATTTTAATATATTCATAAAACCAGATATAAAATTATTCGTAGGCGTTTAACTTCTAAAAGTTTCTTAAATTTAATTATGAAATATTAAGAATTAGGAAATATTAGATCATAATTTTTCGGGAAATTTAAAGATAAATATGAGTATTTAAAAAATCCTGATACAAAAGGAACAAAAAATTTCTTTAGAAAAATTTAAAAATTTTTCTTTTCAGTAATAGATTAAAAATTTTTTTTAAAAATAATAAAATAAATATTTTTATAAAAAAATATAATTATATAAGTTTATTATCCTCTTTTTAGTGTAAGTAAAATGCTATAAAGCTTTATAGTTCTCTTGATGCTCTTTCTAGAACATCAACTTTGTTACGACTTACCTTTTCTTAGGAAAAGGGGGACGGGCGATATGTGCACATTGTTTTCTATTTCACTTAGAAATATTATTATTAAATTACTATTAAATCCTTTTTCTTATTTTAATTTATAAAATATTCCTTAAATTTTATTTAAGGTAACCCATTTAATCTTAAATTTGGATTACACCTTGACCTGAATTTCTAGAATAATATTATGAATATATTATTTGAATTAATTCTATGTACGGTGGTATATAAATTTTTAAATAAAATAAGTGAAAATTATCGTGGATTATCGATTAATAAACAGGTTCCTCTAATAAGATAAAATGCCGCCGGGATACAAAAGTTTATTTGAAAAGATTATACTACTTAAAAATTTAAAAAATACTAGGGTGTCTAATCCTATTTTTAAAAATTTAATTCAACTAATTTAATAATAGAAGAGTTAAATAAATAAAATTTCACTTAAGTATTTAAAAAATAAAATATAAAAAAGAATAGTAAATAAAAATAAAGTTATATCAATAGTTTAACCGCAACTACTGGCACTAAAATATTGTTGATAAATTAATTTATCACCATTATCTTTTTATAGTATAATTGGGTAGTAAAGTTTAAAAAGAAATAGTTATTTAAATCTTTATGTAAAAGTTTATTTTAAAACTGTATTAAATAATTAGGCTATTAGATTTAGAGAAATCCCTATAAAAATCAAATTTTTATGTGCAATTACACTTTAATAGAGGAAAAATAAAGAAAAAAGGGGTCTAAATCTCCTGTTGAGCTAGGTCTAAAAAGAGGTTAAAAAAATTTTTGTGCAAAAATTTTTTTAATGCTATTATAGGGGTATATAGAACTGATTTTTAGGTTATTTATTAGGTATTTTTTACAAAATTTTAAACGTTGTATTTAACATATATTCGAATGGAATTTCTTAATATTTTACTACATCTTAATATTCGAAAGAGCCATCTGTAGTAAACCTTGGAATCACTATTTTCTCGAGGCCCTTCCAGGCGGAAAAGGAAAGGGCCTCGAAAAAGAAAAATTAAAAATTAAAATTATGGTGAGCGGTCGATTTTGGAGTATTTTGGTCATTTACAGATATATTTTAATTTATATTCTTTATTAACCTTTTTCTTTTCTTTCTATTTCTTAGGTTTTTAATTATTATGTTCATATATTATATATATATATAGAATATTTTTGTTATATTTTGGTCCTCATGTTTTTTTTTCTATATTTATATTTATGAGCATGAGGAATATATTAATAATATAGTTATAGATAATCCCTTTTTTAAACTGTTATATATATCAGCTAATAAAGCTAATGGGTTCATACCTCATAAATGAAATTATTACAATTCCGTCTTTATATTTATTTATAATTATGTATATGTTAAGATTTATAATTGTATTAAGATGCCAAGATTGATTTTTAATTTGATTTGGATTAGAATTAAATATAATTAGATTTATTGTTTTAATATATAAACGTTATAGTATAATTTCGGTTGAGTCATGTTTAAAGTATTTTTTTGTTCAAAGTTTAGGATGTGCAATTTTTATATCTTTATTTTATTTTAGGGGAGGCGTTATAATTATTTTAGGTTCTGTCGTTTTAACTTATAAATTAGGGGGAGGTCCCTTTTTTTTTTGATTTCCTTCATTTTGTGATGGAGTAGATTGAATAGTATGTTTTATATTAATGAGATTACAAAAAATTATTCCTTTATTAATTATAGTTTTGGTAATGAATAGAATTTTATGAGTTATAATTGTGATCAGATTAATTGTTGGGGTGGTGGGTTCTTTTTCTCAAAGAAGAATTAAACGGCTATTTGCTTATTCATCTATTCATCATATTGGATGATTAATTATATGTCAGATTGAGAAAATAGGATTATGAATATATTATTTGATTATTTATTCAATAATTTTATTAAGAGTAGTTATTTTATTATTAGAGGAAGAAATTGTAAGAATAATGGATGTAGATAAAATTAAAAATAAATGATTGTTTGTATTTGGAATATTAAATCTAGGAGGGATACCTCCTTTATTAGGTTTTTTTTTTAAATGATGAGCTTTAATGAGATTTGTTGAGTGTGATTTAGTAATAGTGATATACATAATTATATTATCGGTAGTAATATTTTATGTATATTTTCGTATAGTTTATGATGTGGTAATAGGATTTAAGATGGAGAGAAAATGAATAGAGTCTTTTTTTTATAAAAATAATAAAATTGATATTTTATCAAATATAGGAGTATTGTTGGGTCTAATGGGTGGAGTAATTTTAGCGATTTTATAGAATAGTAAGATAAGAATTCTGTTAGCTTTCAAGGTTAGAAGTGGAAGCAAATATGAATTTACAGTTCATCATCAATATGATTTCTAAAGTTAGAATATTAAATTTGCAATTTAATGTTTTAAATTAAACTAAGTTACTGCGATGAATTTATTCAACTAATCATAAGGATATTGGGACATTATATTTAATTTTTGGAGTATGGTCTGCAATATTAGGAACTTCAATAAGAATAATTATTCGTACTGAATTAGGACGAACCGGACGATTGTTAGGAGATGATCATTTATATAATGTAATTGTTACTGCTCATGCTTTTGTAATAATTTTGTTTATAGTTATACCTATTATAATTGGTGAATTTGGAAATTGATTAGTACCATTAATTTTAGGAGCTCCTGATATAGCTTTTCCTCGAATAAATAATTTAAGTTTTTGATTATTACCACCTTCATTATTTTTACTAATTATATCATCTATAGCTGAGATGGGAGTAGGAACAGGTTGAACTGTTTATCCCCCTTTGTCTTCATTAATAGGACATGCAGGTAGATCAGTGGATTTTGCTATTTTTTCTTTACATTTAGCTGGTGCTTCTTCTATTATAGGAGCGATTAATTTTATTTCTACAATTATTAATATGCGTTCATATCGTATAACTATAGAAAAAGTTCCTTTATTTGTATGATCAGTATTGATTACTGCAGTATTATTATTATTATCATTACCTGTTCTAGCAGGAGCAATTACGATGTTATTAACTGATCGAAATTTTAATACTTCTTTTTTTGATCCTTCTGGAGGAGGTGATCCTATTTTATTTCAACATTTATTTTGATTTTTTGGTCATCCTGAGGTGTATATTTTAATTTTACCTGGATTTGGAATTATTTCTCATGTAATTAGTGCTTCTGTAGGGAAGCGGGAGGCTTTTGGAAGATTAGGGATAATTTATGCTATAGTAGGAATTGGAGGTATAGGGTTTGTTGTGTGAGCTCATCATATATTTTCTGTAGGAATAGATGTTGATACACGAGCTTATTTTACTGCTGCTACTATAATTATTGCGGTTCCTACTGGAATTAAGGTATTTAGATGAATAGCTACTTTAAGTGGATCAGATTATAAAATAGATGCTCCTATATTGTGGAGTATAGGGTTTGTTTATTTATTTACTTTAGGAGGAATTACGGGGGTAGTTTTATCTAATTCTTCTTTAGATATTATTTTACATGATACATATTATGTTGTTGCTCATTTTCATTATGTATTAAGAATGGGGGCAGTGTTTGCAATTTTGGCTGGAATTACCTATTCATTTCCTTTATTTTTTGGTGTAAAATTAAGAGAAAAGAAAACAATTTTACAGTTTTACTTAATATTTATTGGAGTTAATTTAACTTTTTTTCCTCAACATTTTTTAGGATTAAATGGGATACCACGACGTTATTCTGATTATCCAGATGCTTATTTATATTGAAATGTAGTTTCTTCTTTGGGATCAATTTTATCAGTATTTGCTGTAATATATTTTGTAGTAATTGTGTGGGAAGGAATAGTAATAAAGCAATCTGATTTTATAATTTATCATGTAAGTTCTTCATTAGAATGAATTAATAGAACACCTCCTTTAGATCATACTTTTAATCAGTTGTAATTAATAAGTGATTAATTTTTGCCAATTTGAGGAAATTTATATTTTCAAAATGCTTCTTCACCTGTAATGGAACAATTAATTTTTTTTCATGATCATTCTATAATAATTATAGTAATAATTATAGTATTAGTAGGTTATATTTTGTTAAGATCATATGTAAATAAAAATTATAATTTAGGAATGTCTGAAGGACAAGAGTTAGAAAGAATTTGAACAGTTCTTCCGGCCATTCTTCCTATAGCTATAGATGATATAATTAGTAAAATTAATGAAGGTGGTAATAATCAAAAACTTAAATTATTTATTCGAGGAAAAGCTATATCAGGAGCTCCTAATATTAAGGGTACAAATCAATTTCCAAATTCACCAATTATAATAGGTATAACTATAAAAAAAATTATTACAAAAGCATGAGCAGTAACAATTACATTATATAAATGATCATCTCCTAACAATCTTCCAGTTCGTCCTAATTCAGTACGAATAATTATTCTTATTGAAGTTCCTAATATTGCAGACCATACTCTAAAAATTAAATATAATGTCCCAATATCCTTATGATTAGTTGAATAAATTCATCGCAGTAACTTAGTTTAATTTAAAACATTAAATTGCAAATTTAATATTCTAACTTTAGAAATCATATTGATGATGAACTGTAAATTCATATTTGCTTCCACTTCTAACCTTGAAAGCTAACAGAATTCTTATCTTACTATTCTATAAAATCGCTAAAATTACTCCACCCATTAGACCCAACAATACTCCTATATTTGATAAAATATCAATTTTATTATTTTTATAAAAAAAAGACTCTATTCATTTTCTCTCCATCTTAAATCCTATTACCACATCATAAACTATACGAAAATATACATAAAATATTACTACCGATAATATAATTATGTATATCACTATTACTAAATCACACTCAACAAATCTCATTAAAGCTCATCATTTAAAAAAAAAACCTAATAAAGGAGGTATCCCTCCTAGATTTAATATTCCAAATACAAACAATCATTTATTTTTAATTTTATCTACATCCATTATTCTTACAATTTCTTCCTCTAATAATAAAATAACTACTCTTAATAAAATTATTGAATAAATAATCAAATAATATATTCATAATCCTATTTTCTCAATCTGACATATAATTAATCATCCAATATGATGAATAGATGAATAAGCAAATAGCCGTTTAATTCTTCTTTGAGAAAAAGAACCCACCACCCCAACAATTAATCTGATCACAATTGTAACTCATAAAATTCTATTCACTACCAAAACTATAATTAATAAAGGAATAATTTTTTGTAATCTCATTAATATAAAACATACTATTCAATCTACTCCATCACAAACTGAAGGAAATAAAAAAAAAGGGACCTCCCCCTAATTTATAAGTTAAAACGACAGAACCTAAAATAATTATAACTTCTCCCCTAAAATAAAATAAAGATATAAAAATTGCAGAACCTAAACTTTGAACAAAAAAATACTTTAAACATGACTCAACCGAAATTATACTATAACGTTTATATATTAAAACAATAAATCTAATTATATTTAATTCTAATCCAAATCAAATTAAAAATCAATCTTGGCATCTTAATACAATTATAAATCTTAACATATACATAATTATAAATAAATATAAAGACGGAATTGTAATAATTTCATTTATGAGGTATGAACCCATTAGCTTTATTAGCTGATATATATAACAGTTTAAAAAAGGGATTATCTATAACTATATTATTAATATATTCCTCATGCTCATAAATATAGAAAAAAAAACATGAGGATAAAAATATAACAAAAATATTCTATATATATATATAATATATGATCATAATTATTAAAAACCTAAGAAATAGAAAGAAAAGAAAAAGGTTAATAAAGAATATAAATTAAAATATATCTGTAAATGACCAAAATACTCCAAAATCGACAGTTCACCATAATTTTAATTTTTAATTTTTCTTTTTCGAGGCCCTTTCCTTTTCCGCCTGGAAGGGCTTCGAGAAAATAGTGATTCCAAGGTTTACTACAGATGGCTCTTTCGAATATTAAGATGTAGTAAAATATTAAGAAATTCCTTTCGAATATGTGTTAAATACAACGTTTAAAATTTTGTAAAAAATACCTAATAAATAACCTAAAAATCAGTTCTATATACCGCTATAATAGCATTAAAAAAATTTTTGCACAAAAATTTTTTTAACCTCTTTTTAGACCTAGCTCAACAGGAGATTTAGACCTCTTTTTTCTTTATTTTTCCTCTATTAAAGTGTAATTGCACATAAAAATTTGATTTTTATAGGGATTTCTCTAAATCTAATAGCCTAATTATTTAATACAGTTTTAAAATAAACTTTTACATAAAGATTTAAATAACTATTTCTTTTTAAACTTTACTACCCAATTATACTATAAAAAGATAATGGTGATAAATTAATTTATCAACAATATTTTAGTGCCAGTAGTTGCGGTTAAACTATTGATATAACTTTATTTTTATTTACTATTCTTTTTTATATTTTATTTTTTAAATACTTAAGTGAAATTTTTATTTATTTAACTCTTCTATTATTAAATTAGTTGAATTAAATTTTTAAAAATAGGATTAGACACCCTAGTATTTTTTAAATTTTTAAGTAGTATAATCTTTTCAAAAAAACTTTTGTATCCCAGCGGCATTTTATCTTATTAGAGGAACCTGTTTATTAATCGATAATCCACGATAATTTTCACTTATTTTATTTAAAAATTTATATACCACCGTACATAGAATTAATTCAAATAATATATTCATAATATTATTCTAGAAATTCAGGTCAAGGTGTAATCCAAATTTAAAATTAAATGGGTTACCTTAAATAAAATTTAAGGAATATTTTATAAATTAAAATAAGAAAAAGGATTTAATAGTAATTTAATAATAATATTTCTAAGTGAAATAGAAAACAATGTGCACATATCGCCCGTCACCCTTTTCCTAAGAAAAGGTAAGTCGTAACAAAGTTGATGTTCTAGAAAGAGCATCAAGAGAACTATAAAGCTTTATAGCATTTTACTTACACTAAAAAGAGGATAATAAACTTCTATAATTATATTTTTTTATAAAAATATTTATTTTATTATTTTTAAAAAAAATTTTTAATCTATTACTGAAAAGGAAAATTTTTTAATTTTTCTAAACAAATTTTTTGTTCCTTTTGTATCAGGATTTTTTAAATACTCCTATTTATCTTTAAATTTCCCGAAAAATTATGATCTAATATTTCCTAATTCTTAATATTTCATAATTAAATTTAAGAAACTTTTAGAAGTTAAACGCCTACGAATAATTTTATATCTGGTTTTATGAATCTATTAAAATTTAAATATTCAATTTAAGTTAATTTTTATTGAATATTTTTATAATTCTTCTATTATTAATTTTAGGAATAACAGTTTCCTTAAAGTTTTATAACTACCATCTTCCTCCTACTAAATATTTAAATAATACCGTCTTTCTAAGATCTTTATAATAAAAAAATTAGTAAATTAACTTATCTAATTTTATAATTAAATACCTTCTATTTAAATTTTACATAAATTTTTAAAAACTCAACAAAATTAAGTGAATGTTTATCAAAAACATTTCTTATAGAATATAATTATAAGTAAGATCTGCTCAATGAATTTTTTAATAGCCGCAGGTTTCCTCTGCTAAGGTAGCATAATCATTTGCCTTTTAATTTTAGGCTTGTATGAAAGATTTAACACCTTAATTTCTTTCTTTAATTTATTTAATTATATTTATCTTAAATATAAAAAGATATTTATTATTAAGAAAGACGATAAGACCCTATTGAACTTTACTTTAGTTTAGCTGGGGCAGCTAATTAATTATTATTTTAATTTTATTTCTTTAAATAAATTGACCCAATTTATTTGATCTTTGATCAAGTTACCATAGGGATAACAGCACAATATTTTACTTAAGCTCTTATTTAATAAAAAGATTGTGACCTCGATGTTGAATTAATATTCTTTTTGGTGCAACTACTTAAATAGAAAGTCTAAAACTATGTGTGGTTCTTCCACACTTCTTTCTTTCTTGTTTTTTTTTTTTTTTTTTTTTTTTTTTAAATTTATTTTCAGGTGCTGTCTTGATGTTCCAGTGTTGCTGATCCGTGTTTTCGAGGTCGAAAAAGTGTCAGATGGCCGAGCTGTAGTATCTGGAAGTGCGACACAACCACCAGACGGCCTCACCGATGCGCCAGCAGCGAGGTGAAATAGGAGTAAGACAGAGACTCTTCTGCTATCCCACGCGAAGGTGGTGAGATGTCTGTCTACACGTTAAGGTGTAGAATAAGGAACTGTAGTTTTCCACGCGAAGGTAGTAAATTGACTGTATAATACATCAGCAAGTGCGAGTAGGCACTAATCGGTTATGTGATAAGACTGGTAAAACTATACAGAATCCTGTTTGTATCAAACGGCACTTGTATTTAATCTAATTTGTACCTTTTCTGATTATCTTTATTAAATGTTCTGTGGTGTGGAAAACAACGTTGGAATTGTTATTTAGCATCTTCAACTCCCCCACTATATATATATATATATGTAAACACACAGAACAAAACACTGTGTATACATATGGTGATGTATGTTTGTGAGCATGAGTGCGCGTGTATGTTATATTTCCCTATTATATATCAGTATTTTATTGAAAGTAGTTGTAGAAGACATTTAATAAAAAAGAACTGAAAAGTATAGTAAATCTCAAAATGCCATTATGAAACTGAATATTACATGAAATCGAAAATTTATGTGAAGCAACTATGGAATGAAAATAAATTCTAGTTAGGTTTCACAGCATACAAAATAACACTTTAATCTAACCACGTGAGTAAAACGAATGCCAAGAAAATATCCTGAAAATGTATATCGGTGAAAAAAATCTCCGGAAAATGCCTCACAGAAAATATGCATCTGGTTAAAAATATCGCTAGAATAATAAACAATGTAAATCTTTTTGTCAGGTACATATACACATGCACCTTGAAAAATATTTGTAATTTTTATACTTTGTAGAGATATATAGAGGATTCTTTAATATTAAATATATTTTTCATTTATTTATTACAAAATATTCTTTCTTACTAAAAATATGCTTAATGATTACATCGTTTATATATCCTAATTAATTATAAATATTTTTTTAGTTTCTTGTTTTTCTTGTTATTTGTGTTTCGTTTCTGAGAATTGTTAAAATTCAGGCAATCTGAATTTTACACAAAAATAAATTCTTTCCTTAGTAACAAGTAAAACTTTTGCATTATAAATTATTCCGATAAATGCAATCTTGCTTTTTCGCTAACAGAATGTTTTGGCTTATTTGAGTACATCAAAGCATGCTAGAGCTATCTGCCTAAGAGGAGGGTCTCTTCGTGGAGGATTTTTTAAAGGTTAGGTTATTTAATTACGGCAAAGCCTCGAGGGCTATCTGCCTAAGGGGAAGGATGGCTTCGTGGAGGACTTTCTAAGGGAAACTGGCTCGTATACACGTTACACATGGTGAAAACCACGTAAACAGCCATGCAGCCAGCCCGTTCGCGGGATTCGAACCTCGGACCGAACTACCAGTGTTGTTCAGCGACTTTACCGCTCGGCCGCTGGTGGGCCCCAGGACTCTTTAAAAAAACTGCTCGTATATATGTTATATATGCGGAAAACTATGAAAACGCCCATGCAGCCAGCCCGTTCTCCTAGAATCGAACTTAAGTCAGAACTCGGTATTCTGCGACTATTCAGCGACTTTACCGCTCGGCTGACAGTGACAGAATGTCTGCTACCTATACATTAATCTACTACAGATGTATATTTGTTTCCGAGAAAGAGATGCGAAACAGAAAAGAGATGCGAATGTGCCAATTGATAGAGCTCTATTTAAATGGTCAACGTGTAAGTTAAGTGGGTGGCCAAATCAAGTAAATGTTTTAATGATGTATCTAGCATCTAGATATGATTCGAAATTTTTTTGAATTGGAAAGGCAACGATCAGTTTACAAACAAACTTAAAAATAATTCAACATAATATTCATTTTCAAATACTATTCTATCTAATTTTCGAAGTTAAAATGCCCAACAATTCATATAATTAATGCCGTCGTGCTAGTACATTTATAAAGACTTACTGGTTTACCTTGCGTCCTGTGGTGGTGCAAGTAGTAGCAGATCCAGCTAGTAAAATTGGAAGATCTGTGGTTCGAATCCCGGTCCTTAAGGGAGGAGAATATAAGGAATGATCTTTTTTTTGGGGGGGGGTGCCCTTATAAGGTAAATTGACAGCACGTCTAGATGAATAAGTTTCAAGATTCATGATTGTGATCCAAGCCTCATCAGTTGTTAAGATACACCTCTGAATACTGGCAGTTCGACCTGTTTTGGGTTCGATCACAAGCGAACTGACCGGCTGCATGTTTGGTTCTTGTGGTTTTCCCCCTGTATAATATGCTAGTTTCTCTCAGAATGCCTCCACGAAGGCATCCTTCCTCATAGGCAGGTAGCCCTCGCAGCTTTGCGTTATTTAAATAACTGAATCGATCATGATTTTGATCCTTCCAAGGACGTTTTGAGTTTACATGTTTCATGGCTTTACTATTATTAATGAATTCCACTCAGGATGTTATCCAAAAATATATTAACAACTCAGATTTTTCGAGAACTTTTTTTTCTATCTGAATACCCAGTAAACACCTTTGTTATGCGTGAAAACTATTATTCATCAGTTTCCACTGAGGGATGGTAATTGAAAGAAATATGATTATTTTCTAAAGCTTAAATGTGAGCTTTAGTATGGAACAAGAAAGATACTAGGATGCTGAAACAATGAAATATTTATTAATTACATAAGAATAAACTGGCGGTTCTAGCTTCATTAATCGTTCACATTATGCTATTTGTAATTATTCAACTTAGAGTGAATCACTTAGTTTTAAAAAGCAAGTGATTTATGCATTTACAATTACCAGACAAGGCATTTTTAAAGCATAAATATAATTAAATGTATTTTAAAAATTGAGTTTGTAATCAAGCTTCGCTATCTAGGAATAAGATATAGCGCTGCAGTTAAGTTATATTCTTTCTTAAAAATATATTTCTTTTGTTCACCTATTAAAAATAACAATCAGCAGCGTGTGTTTTTTAAAATATCCCTAAATGCAACATAAATACAAGGCAAATTTCTTTAGGGAATCCTTTACAAAGACATTTTACCACTGCTAAATTAAACTCTAAATTTAAAAAGGCGATTTTATGAGAAAACAGAAGAAGGGCTCTACATTGGACTAATAATTAGCAAATTGCTCATCAGGAAAAAATAATGGCAATCTTGGATAAAATGAAAATCAGAACGATATTATTGCAAATTCTTCAATAAAGCATCTAACATACTGCAAATTAAAAATTTAAAAAAGCGTTCTTTATTTTGTGAGTTTATTTGTGAAACTATGTGAGAAATAACCTTATTTTATCTTGTAATATTGGAAAATGTTTTCAGCTGTCATTATCTATCACAAATTAAATACCTTGAAATTGGATTCATTTTAAGCTGTTTAAAATATTATTTGTGTTCGTGCTTAGGGTGAAGAAATGTTTGTGTGCTGTGTTCATTCATAAATATATGTATTTCGCCAGGATTTTGATTTTGAACTTCCCAGTTTTTATCAAATAACATAAAATTAGCATTTCATGGGAAAAAAAACAACAACATTTTTTGTTTATCTTTAACTTAAACAGCAAAGGGATTAGAATTTTTGTTACTTTGCAAAAAGTACTTAGTAAAAAGATGGATTTCGAATTTGAAATGTTTTTGCTATTTGGTTAGTAAATTAATTAATATAATGTAGTATACTACTTAGTTAACTATGTTTTTATTGGGGGAACCATTTAAGGACATATTATAACGGTGGAAATTACTTTTTTTCTTTTTGAAGTTCCTCTATACATTATAAAATTAACCAATTGATCAAAATTTGCATTATACAATAAAATAAATACTGTAACACAACAACAACGATAAATAGCCTTCTTATACAACAGCCCCAATTAAAATTGCTAACTAACTAAAAACAACAAACGTGGAGACATTTCTATTATGTAGTAAAGTAAGCTTTAAAATATTTTGGAAGAACTGGTCATAAATTATGTGAAAGAAAGTGAATCCAATTTTCATTTTAAAAAATTTTCTTATAATGTGTCAGCTTATTTTAAGCCATTTTATCTAGTAATAACAACATTATATTGTTTCAGATTAAAAATAATGAATGCAATATCATCCATATTTCGAAATGGGCTTATTTAGTTATGCTGTTATAACTACTAATAACTGTTGATGAAACATTTCCACAGCAACATAATTTTAATCTGCTATGCAAGTTTATTTATGTGTTTATTTTAATAAATATTGAATCGCCGAATGTAAAAGAAAGCATTAATAAAATCTTTAAATGCCTGTCTTTGAGTCTGAGTTCGAACACAGCATATTTAAAACAAGAGATTATTACAAGACTTTGCTAGGATCCTGCTAGCCGCGCAAGACGCTTTGTTAGAAGAAAACAACTGATTGAAAGCATGTGTTCAAATATCACATCTGTCATTTATCTGTCGAAGAAAAGGTAGGACTTTTGTATGAGTATGTTTCAAAGTTTGTTTTTCCGTTCCCTAAGTACGCCAATCCCCAGGGGTGTAATTAGTCTTTTACGACAAATCTGAACTACTGCAGTTCTTCCGAAACGTGAAGAGAATATACTTACGATGACATTACTGAATGATCTGAAAGCCATCTGCTATTCTGAACTATTTTGTACTTTCTTTAAAAATGCAGACGGTTATAAGTACAGGTTTTTTTGCGCATCTACAGTTATTGTTTTCTAATTACTGTCATGTAACATAAATGCAAAAACATTTAATATTTATTTAGTCTTTCACATAATATGTCAAAACAAATTTCTCTTAAGTCATCTGTTTATGGCTGAAGTTGCTATGTGTATTTCTTTAATTTATGCTATGGAAGTTAAAAATACAGAAATCAATAAAAAATATAAAAATTCTGCACATGTGAAAATAAAATTATGGTAAAATGCTTGAACACCATCTCCAAAACAAGAGACTAAATTTAAAAAAAAATCATGTTTAAGCTAAAATATTAATGTCTTGCAAAATCTTTTCTAACATACGTGACAATTTTCTATAGAGGGACACGCTTTTTTTTACTGCTTAGACCTAGAGTACTTTTTTTTTACTTCTTACTAAACAATCATAGATCCTTTCCCAGATTTTACTAATCAAGTCTTGCTGGCCTAAGATGTAATACTTTGATAAAGAAATTCTAAAAAGGTTAGCTTTTTTTATTTCAGTAATTCTAAATACTTTTAAAAATTCGGACTACTACAAATTTTATTAAAACTCATACTATGATTCAAAAAGGTGCTTCAGACCGAAGTTTTTAAATTGAAAAGAAACTGTATTTGATATGGTAATGAAGTTAAAATATCATTGCACCTGCTTAGACAATATTCAATCTAAGAATGCTACTATTTTAGAGAATTCTATGCATTTTAAATAAAAAATAGCACAAATAATTATTATATATTCAGATTATACACGACTACTGCGTCATTCGCCAACAACATATATTCAAAAAACAATAAAAATAAAAAAATTTAAAAAAAAAATACGTCCAAAAGGACATTTCTTTAACGTTTTGTGTGCTACCTTTATTTATTAAATACAATGTTCTTTGCACTTACACCATAAAATTCAGTTCAATAGCAATGTCGATAATTTTAAAATGAGCATATATTTAGAATTTCCGGTACACAATTCCGCGCGCTAGAGATAAAAAGGTTTCCACCCCCGTAGAGTGTTGCTATTGCTTGGTTTGAAATCTTTGAGATTGTTACTCAAAAATTCGTTAAAGTTTCACGAAATATGAAATAGATAATAAAACAAATTCCAAATTTCAAATTTGGTCTTCCACATGCCCATATTCGTAGGAGGATTACGTCATTCAAACTTGGATGGCCTTTTTTCAAACCTTTTTTTTTTATCACAATGCGAGAAATATACATACATTTACGCAGATTTTCATTATTTAATTACTTCAAATGTAATGCGGGACTAATAACATTTGGTGGCAACAGTCTGAAAAGTGATTCGCCTTTTTCTAATGATTCAACGCAAAATCGCAAAAACGAAAACTGTATTAGTATTTAAAACAGTCTCTCACGGACTATTGTTTTAAATACTAATACGTCCCTTTAGACTAATAAATAAAAATATGAAAGGTTTCAGATTTTAAACTACGTCCAAAGGAGCGTTTTTAACGTTTTGTGTGTTACCTCATTAAATATCATGTTCTACGTACTCAAACCATAAAGTTCAGTTCAACAGCAATATCTCAAAATTATTTTAAAATGACCGTATCTTAGAGTCTCTCGCGCTGGAGATAAAAATAGGATTTTTTTCGTACGGTGTTGACATTACTCGCTTTGAAATCGTATAGTTTTTTAATCAAAAATTCGTTGAAGTGTTATAAAATATGAAATCGATAATAAAACAAATTTCAAATTCAAATTAGGGCTTCCACATGCCCATATTGTATGGAAGATTACGTTATTTAAAATTTGATAGCTCTAGGTACCGTTGTTTTATCACAATGCGAGAAACATGCGTACATTCATGCAGATTCTTCAATATTTAATTTCTTTAAGTATAATACAGAGCGATAATATTTAGTGGCAACAATTTGAAAAGTGATTCGCCGTTTATAGTTTTCAATGAAAAATGCCAAAGCGAAATTAAAAAGTCCTTCAGGGCAAATTGCCCCTTTGAACTAAAAATAAAGTAAGTAAATATAAAAAAATAAATTTTCGTGCTTCTTTTCTTAATAGTATTTCGTTTTATTTATTTACTGCGGTTGTTTTTAACTCAAATTTGTTACTTTTAGAAAAGTTGCGGGTTATATTTCGGACATTCAGTTGTTAGGCTATAGGTTGGTTATTTTAATAATTTATATAGCAAAATACAGAAATTTTAACACACCTTTGCCTTTCTGCTTGTAGTTATTTTGCGTTGAACAATGTAATTACAATTAGGTAAGAAAATCAAACTCATTGAATTTTTTTCTAATGAAAATCGCATTGAAATCAATGTACATAAAAAGATTTGAAATGAATTTGAACAGAACTTCATCAAACCAGTATAAGCCACGAATATTGTTCAAAAATGAATAAATAATTCGCCATTATTATTTTTACTATCAAATTAGATTATGCTTCTTAAACCCGTTCAAAATACGCTTATTATAAATTACTGTTGATGGCTAATTTTTATTTGAATTATTGCTTAATTATGTTATTCTTTACATGTAATTATATATAATTCATATTAAATGCAGTAATTAAAAGCGTTTCGTTTCGCTCGAATAATTAAAATTTAAAACTTATCGGTTTTAATTATGTAGCTATATATCCATAAGCAAATTTGTTTAAATATTTCCTAATGCTATTTTTTAATTGAATTCACGAGCATTTCGCATATTTCTGAACATTCAATTTAAAAACTAAAGGATATTTTATGAAAATGTTATCTGTTTAAAGAGAGTATTGAAAAAACATGCTTACATGCTACTTTTTATTTCGCGAAGAATGTCCGCGTTTGTTTGTTTTTATAAACCACTACATGCTCAAGCGTTTTCTTGGCGATTAAACATATCAGTCTAAAACGAAAAAGAGCAACCCTCTTTGCCTCCTACTGAGAACTGTCATTTAGAGATCTCCAGGGTTCCAGAAATAAGGGGGGCAGGAGACATCTGCACGGCCGCTTTAAGGCGGTCATAAAGCTTTCGAACACTTTTCCAGTGACAGACTAGAAGCGTCCGTAACGTTTTCAAGGTAGGCCGTCTTGACCGCCTAAACCCGGTCATAACGCTCAGAGGGTTAAAGCAAAAGAAAGACATGCACCTCTAGTTCTTTCTCTGTATATCACTGGCATTTGAATTTTAGGATTTAGAAAATAGGTCTCATTACTGCCATTATTTTCAAATAAATCAAACTGCCACTCATGTTTTATTATCTGAGAATCATTCATTCTCTTCTCCACAACTACATTCCACGTTGGAAAAAATATCGTGTTCATCCTACAACTTTTTCGCGAATGCTGATCCTACTGGGCCTGTCCAGGCATATTCTTCTTTGCCGCCGATTTTCGCTATCTTTCTGTGTTGTGTGGAGCTATGGAACTATTCTTGGGAAACTATTGCGTTATTCTTCTTCTTTCTACTAATCCCTCTTATCTGAACAAGTTCAAATCCCTGAGTTCATATGCCTTCATAACTTCCAACACAAATTTATGTCTCTTGAGCAGATCGTCACGCACCAATGCAGTACCACTAAAGGGACCTTAGGCAGTAGCTTGCTGATTTTCTACATTTGACGCATCAGGCTAAGAAAATACCCTGAAAACAACCAAGTAAGAGCTGTTTTATCCTACCTCTCGCAGGTGAAACCAAGAACAGTACCAGGACCTGCATTACGATACCATGAGTCTGTCGGAACTTGTCTGGAAGAATTCTTAATTAAAGTATGTCCTTTAAAGCATAGTTCAAGGCATGTCATACCTTCAGCATAAAACTGAGGCTTGAAAGTCCCCTCCGTTTCTAGTCTAAGAGCTATATTGTTATATTACAGATTTACATGAGATGAAAACCACTGTAGATGGAGGAATATGGAATGCGACAAAATCTTGACTTTTCGATACCTCTAAATCATTTCAACGCTCTAATACTTTTCCAACTATGTAGGTATTAGATTACACTTCGGCTGTCCACATTTCCCTAGATAACTGTCGGTCTAAAACACAATCCAGACCCATATTAACAGCTATCAATTCACATCTGGAAACGAAACAGAATTTGTTATTTCCGCCCTTGAGAGATATTACCTGTCCGCGAAAATTTAATAAAATAACCGTTACTAGTCTGTTCATGTTTATTTTTACTGTGATCTGTATATATCCTAACAGCCTCAAAATGTATTCTATTAGCGATTGCAGTTTTAAGTATTCAAGACGTTAAGAGGGTATATTAGTTACGAACCCTGTCTGAAGAAACACACTAGGCAATGAGTCTGTAAGAGATGTGAGAGGTGTTAAAGAATTAAATTCAACAGAAGACAGCCATACATCCAATTTTTTAGAATTTCTCAGGGCACTGTTCTTTTTCATCTTTGATTTCTTCTCCTATCATTCAAACTGTTTGGAGTATGATCTTCTTCACAAAAACTAACGTTTCCAATTTTTGAAAAATTTTATTCCTGCCTACGTGTAGGATTTGATAACCATATTAGACAATCGGTCTTATAAGACTGATACGTTCTCCTTAGGATATCAGGACTTGTGTTCCTCTTTACTTGCTTTGGAAACATTAACTGTCCTGACTCGGAACAGGGAGCTCACTAAAGGTATGTTCAATAAATTGTGAAGTAGACTATGCACACAGGAAGGGTATACGAAACCCTTTATTTTTTCTATCTTTACAGAGATTTCCGGACTTCGGAATACAGAGACCAACCACTTGTGGTCTGAACGTAAGAATATAAAAATATTAACTAAAACTCTAACTAAACTAACTTTGGATTAATAAACAAGTGCTTAACTCCAAGATTGGCCGTTAATTAACAAAAAGCCGTATGTAGTACAGAGAGCTGCTAAAACTACGATACGTTTAAAATTATCAAGAGGATTAAATCTCTGGCCTTGAAGGCAACCAGAAAACGAGTAAAACTACTATGGCAAGCGGCCTGCTTCTAATAACTCCTTCCTCTGTCTTGCTTGGCAAAAAACCACAACTTAAGTACTTGGCGTTAGCAAGACAAATTTGCATAAATAAGTTAAAGCTTTAAATTCTGGCCGGAAGTAGAAACTAAGAAGTGATAGTAAAGATTTAAAATAAAATAAACGTTAGTAAAATTTAGGATCCTTACAAAAATCTTGTCGTCAGTTGCAGCCGGACGTAAAGTTCAAAATATTTACTCCCTTTCTAGCCTTACATAAAAGTCGATCAATGGGCTTATAACACGCGATTTCAGAGTCAAGGGCAAAACGAAGGATTTTGGAATTCCTGTCGGCTTGTAAGATGTGACCATTTAAGGAAATGTATCGGACTCTAACAATATAGACGTGTTTTTGTTATAAACAACCCAGTAATAGAGTTAGGAGGATTAAAACTGAACTTGGGATTACCCGGGATATCCTGAATTTGCAACAGTAAATTGCTTATACCGGACTCGTTATTGTCAATGTTTGGACAACTACACCAAAGTAGAATGTCGTCAGCAAGTAAACCAATTATGAAATCACGAGTAATAACAAACTGCATGAGTATAATACAAAGGTGCTGGCACTAAATTGAATGAAAATTTTTTGCGACAACTACATCCCACCATTTCGGCTAAAATTCTTCTTCCTTTCATAGATGTTCACACTGTTCCACTTTTCTCGCAAGGTGGTCAAAGGTCTTGGCAGTTTTTATTTATAATAAACAGAGTAAATTTCCCTGGGATAAAAATACAGGTACTGCGAGACTGCACAAAAATCTAGACATTTCGGCAGTTTTGAAAACATTTTCCTGATTTCTTAGAATTTTCAATTCAGCCCTGATTTACTAATTGATGAATAGAGTTATTAGCTTTGGCTAAAATGATAGAATGCAAAGACAGCTAATATTACTTATTGGAAATGTGTTAAGAACTTTATTCCATTTACAAAAAAAAAAAAAAAAAAAAAAAAAAAAAAAAAAAAAAAAAAAAACCCTAATTTATTGAGTAAAAAAAAACTTTTTAACTTAAAAGAGTGAAGCGATATACGTTACACATCACGTTTTGGACATATCCTATTTTTTCAAAATACCGTTCTAATGAGATAGCTGTTTAAGATTCTGATAAAACGGTTTATTAAATTTTCAAGGAGCCTTAAAATATATATTTTATTATTCAGTGACAGAGTAAAATATACAGTCACACTTGTAGGGTTTATATTTATTTTAACTAACATTTATTTAAAGTTTAAACTATCTTTCTTGTATTCTGAGTTAAATAGAAAGGAAACGAGTTCGAGGTGTGCTGTTCTTACTTCACGAGCGCGGAGGTAGTTAGCCAGAAATTGAAGAACCCCGCGTTTCGGCCTGTGTGCTTGCCTGGAAGTATTGTTAATCGTTCAACGTGATCTTCAAGTTTGCTGAATTAGCAGCGGTATTGTAAAACGCGGTGAGGTTAGTTACTTTTAGAGAGCCTTGTAGTTAGAGTCTTGTCTTTAGTTTCTTTTCAGGTTATTATTTTTATTTGACTGCCGAGTTGGCACCGTCTGTAAGCGTCAAGAGCACGCAATTGTAATTTGTTACGTTGAATAAAAAGGGACTTAAACCATAAACAAGACTCTGTCTTTTATCCAGTTTCCACAGTCACCTTTGGTTGCGTGCAAGTTGGAGGCGCGCAACGCTACATTGGCGCCCGAACACTTATCGAACTGAAATGGCCGAAAATTGGATGGAAGCCGCTGGACAACACCAAGAAATGACAAGCCAATTGGAAGGATTTGGATACCTGGTCCAGATTTTGAGAGCGTCAATCAAGCCAAACGTCCATTTCGACGGAAACAATTCGGTGGCGGTATTTCTAGAAGGTCTAGAAAACCACTTTTAGCTCTACCCTGTTCCTGAAAGACAAAAATTTGCCATCGCCACATCCGCACTAAGAGGACAGGCCGCGCTATGGTGGAAAAATATAGGCAAATTTTTATTAGGGGAATTTGCAAGCGAGACATATACATTTGATAATTTCAAAAAATCGTTAGTAAAGGCCTTCCCCATAGTGAAAGATCGAGCAAGGCTGGAAGCCGAACTATATAGTTTCTATCAACGGGATATAGAAGATTTGACGGACTTTATTCTACGAAAAATTAAGCTGACGGATATGCTGTATGGAAAGAAACCCGATGCGGAAATTATTGAAATAATCTTACCAAGATTGTTACCCGCTGTTCAAGACTACTTCGAAATTAGAAACCCAAGCACATTGCAGGAACTCTTCGAATTGGCGGTGAAGTTTCAAAATCGCAGAATAGCGGAAAAAGCTAGAGGGGCAACGTATTCTCAAATTACCCGAAGGAAATCTTTAAATGAGGAAACCAGAAATGGAAATCGCTCTTATGGGGGAAAGAGCTATCAAGCTAACTCATCGAAACTAGAAGGTCAAGGCCCAAAACGAAAATTCGAAGATAAACATCCGCGTACCCAGAAGGCACAACTTGAAAGGAAAGCTTTAAACGAGTAGAGGGGCCTGTGAAAGGGAGGGTCCAGACCCCGGAAGTTTTAAAAAAACCCTCAAAAAGACATTTAAATACGGTCATCGTAAAAAACTCACATCTACCAATTATACAAGTCCTGGTTGGCGATGTACCAGTAGAAGCCCTCATCGATACAGGAGCAGAAGGAAATTTTATGAGCGAAGATTTCTTCAAAAAGAATTTTTATAGGGTACGATTATTTAAAACCAAAAATACGGAAATTATAGCGGCGCAAGGAAAAACATGTCACTGCATCGGGAAATTATCATTAAACATACAGGTAAAAGAGGAAAGCCTCAAAGTATTAATTTTTGTAGTGAAAAATCTGCAAAATTCTCTTATTTTAGGTATGGAGTTTTTAAGGGCCGCGAGAGCCAAATTGAATTTTCAATACAGTTCCGTGGTGCTGGAGATGGACCAGAGGGTGGTGGAACCTGTGGAGACACCGCAAGTGGACCTTAGCCATCTGAATGACCATGAAAGGTAAGCAATACAGCAAGTGGTGAGTAATTTTTCTAATTTGTTTTCAGAAAAACCGGGAAATTGTCAGATAGTTACGCATAAGATACAAGTAACTGCCGAAAAACCTTGTAGGACTAAACCTTATCGGTCGACAAACAAAAAGACGTAATCATCGAAGAACATATTCAGGAGATGTTAAAGAATAAAATAATAACGCCCATAAATAGTGAGTACGCCAGTCCAGTCGTACTATGTAGGAAAAAGAACGAGTTTCCTCCTTCGGATAAAAGGGCTTGGAGGTTTGCTATCGATTACAGAAAACTAAATAGTATTACTAAATTTCCAGTTTACCCTTAACCGGTTAGAGAGGAAATCATTAGACAAATCAAATCGACAAGATACATGTCTACTTTGGACTTAACGTCTGGCTACTATCAAATAGCTATGAGACCCGAAGACGTACATAAAACCGCGTTTATAACAAAATCGGGCACTTATGAATTTTTACGCATGCCCTTTGGGTTGTGTGGGGCCCCATCAACATTCCAGAGAGCTATGGACATTGTTCTAAAGCCTGTCCTAGGAAAATCAACTTTAATTTATCTAGATGATATAATTATAACGAGTAGTACGTTGGAACAACACATTAATGATCTAGAACTAGTTTTTAAATTATTAAAAGAGGCCGGTCTTACAATTAACGCCTCAAAATGCAAGTTCGCAACTAAAGAACTTAAATATCTCGGTTATAAAATTTCGCAAAAGGGTATAGAAACTCAAGATTCAAAAATAAAAGCCATCAAGAATTTCCCACCGCCCAACACCGCCAAGAAACTTTCTTCTTTCCTTGGGTTATGTTCTTACTATCGGTCTTTCATAAAAGATTTCGCTAATATTGTTGAACCACTCTTAGTAATCAAAAGAAAGAAAGGTAAATTAACGTGGACAGCGGAAGCAAACACAGCTTTTTGAAAGATTAAAAGAAGTGCTCAGCAATGCCCCTGTTTTAAAATTCCCGGAGCGGGACGAAAACCTGGAAATTGCAGCAGATGCGTCAGACTATGCGGTGGGTGCGGTTCTTATGCAAAATAGCCATCCTCTGGCATTTTTTAGTAAAACATTGAATCAGACACAAAGGAATTATACAGCTAAAGAAAGAGAAACATTTGCCGTATTAATGGCTGTACAAAAATTTCGAGTTTATTTCGGCAAAGCGCCAGTAACAGTCTTTTCGGATCATGCGGCTGTTGGTAGACTTTACTCGGGGAAAAACCTAACGCCCAGGTTAATAAGATGGGCTTTAAAACTCCAAGAATATAATATCAGAATAAAATATAAACCGGGTAATGAAAACAATGTAGCTGACGCACTTTCTCGTATAAAACTGGACGATGAAGGAAATGAACTTAAATGCGCTGTGTTGACTTCAAAAATTTTAAATTCTAGAGATACGATTATCACTGAACTGAAAGCTGATCCTGAATTTGGAAATATCTATGCATATTTGAAAGACCCCGAAAGCTTTGAGCACACAGATATCGATGCGATAAGAAATAGAGCAGAAAACTATGAAATAATAGATAATTTATTATTTTATACGAAAACAACAAACGAAAATCTTGAATACAAACCAGTCATCCCAGCCTCGCTTCGATTAAGCATTTTGAAGGAATTATACGACGCGAAAACAGCGGGTCATTTAGGGGTCAGAAAGACTTTAAAAAGGGTACGCGAGGCGGTATATTTCCCGCAATTATACAAAATAGTAACGGCGTATGTCAGGTCCTGCAATCAATGTCAGTTAATAAATGATATTAATTACAGCCCGGCCGGGTACTTAAATAGCATTCGCGCTACATTTCCGAATGAAATTTTAGGCATAGATCTTCTTGGTCCCTTCCCCGAGAGCGAGTTAAATAAAAATCGTTTTCTTTTAGTAATAGTAGATCATTTTTCAAAATGGACAGAAATTGTTCCACTTAAACGCGCGTCAGCCAAAACAGTCGCAGATGTATTCTTACACAGATACATTTTAAAATACGGTGCACCGATAAAAGTCATTAGCGATAACGGAAAACAATTCATTAGTCAAATATTTGAAAACATATGCAATGGACTTGGCATACGCCATATCAAAATGGTTCCGTATAGACCACAGGCAAACATAGCAGAAAGAGTGAATAAAAACATAGTAAAATAATTCGCAGTTACGTGAGCACGCATCACAAGCGCTGGGATGGCTACATAAATGAATTAGCTTATGCTTTAAGAACGGCAAATCACGATACTACGGGAAAAACCCCAGCAGAATTATTTTTAGGCAGAAAATTAATTACGCCTTTAGATAAATTATTCTTTGTGCAACAAAGAGAGCAAGAGTTTAAACAGAAAGATGTGCAAAAACTTATTGATCAGGCGCTTAAAAGCTCGGATACGGCAAGAAATAAGCAAAAGCATATTATGATAGAAAACGCCGTGAAGCAGATTTTAAAGTTGGGGATAAAGTATTGCAGCGGAAATTTTCTTTATCAAGTGCCCCAGACAATTTTACGGCAAAGCTAGCTCCAAAATTTGAAGGCCCCTATGTAATTCAGGAAATCAAAGGTGTCGTATTATACCTTAAGAACGAGAGAGGGGAGATCTGTAAAGCAAGTCCCGACCAGGTGAAAAAATACTATAATCCAAATGATTTGAAATCCTTAAAAGTTTCTTGCAGGACTCAAGTCTAAGCGAAGTAGAAGGTCCAGAGATAACAACAACTGTTCCACCACCCAAGAAGCAGAGAACTGAAGAGAGACCTAGCCCTTCTACAACCCGGACGACGGTACCAAAAAGAAAAAATAAAAACTTTCAAACTCCAGCATTTAAGAAAAACAAGAAGGCAGATGCACCGCGTAAAGAAACCGTGGTAAAGAGCAAAACACCACATACAACGAATCGCAGGAGAAATTATACATCAAGGAGAACGCGTCCAGGGCCAGAGAGTCAGGTGCCAGCAAGGCCGCCGTTCCGGAAACTGAAACGGCAACAGGAGGAACAAAAATACCAGGAACAACAGAAGAAATTCAAGAAGGACTCCAGGCCGGAGGACGTCAAGACCAGCCGTATCATGGAAAAACGGAAACGACAACAGCCTGACGATTACTCCGCCAAGAGGCCAGCATGCAGAGGACGCAAAAGAAAAACTAATGTGGACGACACTCGGAGGTCAGTAAGGAGAAGATTGACGTCCATGAAACCTATAACTTGGGAACAATATTGCCAGAAAAGAATGACGGAGTTTCAAGCATCGAAAACTCAAAGATAAGTTAAAATCTTCTATAATTTTTTTTTTTTGTCTTTTGTTCCAAAATGTTATGCATAAGTACGAAGTTCTATGTTTTGACGAAAGTCAATATGTCTCGGTTGAGACTTAGCTTTGTTTTACTTTAGCTTACTTAACTTTTTGTTTTACTTTAAGGCAAAAGTATTATATTCTTTAAGTATAAAAGCTAAGAATAAGCATTTTCTGTTGGTCGAAAGACTAATTCTGTTATGTTAAAGCCAAAATTTGGCCGAAGATAAAAATAACTTCGTATTCTTGTATTAATAAGAATTTTAGTTTCAGTGCCGCCAGCTTGGCGAAGAATGAGTAAAGTAAAAATTTATTTCTCTTATTCATTTTATGGTAAATTGTAAAAATCATATGTATTAAAATTTTGTAAATGTACGTAAATACTTAAATGTTATGTAAAAGTAGAATTTAGTCTAGAAGCATAAAATTTTAGATGCTAAAAGTAAAATGCTCAAAAGGAATGAATTCAAAATTTAGGTATTAAACTGTAGATAAAGTCATGCTTTAGAGCGAAAGCCTGCATGTTTAAAGATGAATGAGGGGGAAGTTAGAATGAATGTGTTTTGTAGGGTTCTCCACCTACAGTTGAATTTTTAAGAATGTTTAAGTAGCTCATTGAGTTGTAGAATGTCGAGTAAGGTATGTCTATTTAGTCCTTAAATTCTAACAAATCATGGTGGTTAGGGGAAGTGTTGTAAGACTAAAACACGAATATTCCCGTTTGACACCACACATGGTGGAGAGCCAGGGTAAAGTTAAATTAATGCTTGAAAAATTGAATGAATGTGAATTAAGCAATAACTAAGGAAAACGAATCGTTTAAAAACAAAAATTTATTGTGTCAAGAAAGTGTAAATTATAATGTATTTAGAAAGATACTGACACATATTCCTTCCAGATGCTGGAAGGAAAAGACCAAGATTGATTGATGAAGTCCAGGAAAAGTTGCTGTAAGAAGAGAGAGTTATAAGTATACACAGAAATTTAGTATACAATTTGTTACATAAGATTTTTTTTGTGTAAACGAGGTTCTCTAGAGTTAGTTCAGAATTATAGAAACTTACAACAGGTCGTTTGTAGGACCTGCTTCCAAGTTTTCCAAATTCTGGCAGCGGCAAATGTAGGGTTTATATTTATTTTAACTAACATTTATTTTAAGTTTAAACTATCTTTCCTGTCAAGCCTTACTTTCCCCTGGAACTGCCAATGCCAGAGTATGTAAATTTTAGTAGAACGCGCAAGGATTCAAATCATCAGCGGAAGTATTCTGAGTTAAATAGGAAGGAAACGAGTTCGAGGTGTGCTGTTCTTACTTCACGAGCGCGGAGGTAGTTAGCCAGAAATTGAAGAACCCCGTGTTTCGGCCTGTGTGCTTGCCTGGAAGTATTGTTAATCGTTCAACGTGATCTTCAAGTTTGCTGAATTAGCAGCGGTATTGTAAAACGCGGTGAGGTTAGTTACTTTTAGAGAGCCTTGTAGTTAGAGTCTTGTCTTTAGTTTCTTTTCAGGTTATTATTTTTATTTGACCGCCGAGTTGGCGCAGTTTGTGAGCGTCAAGAGCACGCACTTGTAATTTATTACGTTGAATAAAAAGGGACTTAAACCATAAACAAGACTCTGTCTTTTATCCAGTTTCCACAGTCACCTCTTGGTTGCGTGCAAGTTGGAGGCGCGCAACGCTACATTGGCGCCCGAACACTTATTGAACTGAAATGGCCGAAAATTGGATGGAAGCCGCTGGACAACACCAAGAAATGACAAGCCAATTGGAAGGATTTGGATACCTGGTACAGACTTTGAGAGCGTCAATCAAGCCAAACGTCCATTTCGACGGAAAAAATTCGGTGGCGGTATTTCTAGAAGGTCTAGAAAACCACTTTTAGCTCTACCCTGTTCCTGAAAGACAAAAATTTGCCATCGCCACATCCGCACTAAGAGGACAGGCCGCGCTATGGTGGAAAAATATAGGCAAATTTTTATTAGGGGAATTTGCAAGCGAGACATATACATTTGATAATTTCAAAAAATCGTTAGTAAAGGCCTTCCCCATAGTGAAAGATCGAGCAAGGCTGGAAGCCGAACTATATAGTTTCTATCAACGGGATATAGAAGATTTGACGGACTTTATTCTACGAAAAATTAAGCTGACGGATATGCTGTATGGAAAGAAACCCGATGCGGAAATTATTGAAATAATCTTACCAAGATTGTTACCCGCTGTTCAAGACTACTTCGAAATTAGAAACCCAAGCACATTGCAGGAGCTCTTCGAATTGGCGGTGAAGTTTCAAAATCGCAGAGTAGCGGAAAAAGCTAGAGGGGCAACGTATTCTCAAAGTACCCGAAGGAAATCTTTAAATCAGGAAACCAGAAATGGAAATCGCTCTTATGGGGGAAAGAGCTATCAAGCTAACTCATCGAAACTAGAAGGTCAAGGCCCAAAACGAAAATTCGAAGATAAACATCCGCGTACCCAGAAGGCACAACTTGAAAGGAAAGCTTTAAACGAGTAGAGGGGCCTGTGAAATGGAGGGTCCAGACCCCGGAAGTTTTAAAAAAACCCTCAAAAAGACATTTAAATACGGTCATCGTAAAAAACTCACATCTACCAATTATACAAGTCCTGGTTGGCGATGTACCAGTAGAAGCCCTCATCGATACAGGAGCAGAAGGAAATTTTATGAGCGAAGATTTCTTCAGAAAGAATTTTTATAGGGTACGATTATTTAAAACCAAAAATACGGAAATTATAGCGGCGCAAGGAAAAACATGTCACTGCATCGGGAAATTATCATTAAACATACAGGTAAAAGAGGAAAGCCTCAAAGTATTAATTTTTGTAGTGAAAAATCTGCAAAATTCTCTTATTTTAGGTATGGAGTTTTTAAGGGCCGCGAGAGCCAAATTGAATTTTCAATACAGTTCCGTGGTGCTGGAGATGGACCAGAGGGTGGTGGAACCTGTGGAGACACCGCAAGTGGACCTTAGCCATCTGAATGACCATGAAAGGTAAGCAATACAGCAAGTGGTGAGTAATTCTTCTAATTTGTTTTCAGAAAAACCGGGAAATTGTCAGATAGTTACGCATAAGATACAAGTAACTGCCGAAAAATCTTGTAGGACTAAACCTTATCGGTCGACAAACAAAAAGACGTAATCATCGAAGAACATATTCAGGAGATGTTAAAGAATAAAATAATAACGCCCATAAATAGTGAGTACGCGAGTCCAGTCGTACTATGTAGGAAAAAGAACGAGTTTCCTCCTTCGGCTAAAAGGGCTTGCAGGTTTGCTATCGATTACAGAAAACTAAATAGTATTACTAAATTTCCAGTTTACCCTTAGCCGGTTAGAGAGGAAATCATTAGACAGATCAAATCGACAAGATACATGTCTACTTTGGACTTAACGTCTGGCTACTATCAAATAGCTATGAGAACCGAAGACGTACATAAAACCGCGTTTATAACAAAATCGGGCACTTATGAATTTTTACGCATTCTCTTTGGGTTGTGTGGGGCCCCATCAACATTCCAGAGAGCTATGGACATTGTTCTAAAGCCTGTCCTAGGAAAATCAACTTTAGTTTATCTAGATGATATAATTATAACGAGTAGTACGTTGGAACAACACATTAATGATCTAGAACTAGTTTTTATCCCTTTCTAGCGCTTTTTAGTTTTACTCCCTTTCTAGCCTTACATAAAAGTCGATCAATTGGCTTATAACACGCGATTTCAGAGTCAAGGGCAAAACGAAGGATTTTGGAATTCCTGTCGGCTTGTAAGATGTGACCATTTAAGGAAATGTGTCGTACTCTAAAAATATAGACGTGTTTTTGTTATAAACAACCCAGTAATAGAGTTAAGAGGATTAAAACTGAACTTGTGATTACCTGGAAAATCCTGAACTTGCAACCTTAAATTGCTTATACTGGACTCGTTATTGTCAATGTTTGGACAACTACACCAAAGTAGAATGTCATCAACAAGTAAACCAATTATGAAATCACGAGTAATAACAAATTCCATGAGTATAATACAAAGGTGCTGGCACTAAATAGAATGAAAATTTTTTGCGACAACCACATACCACCATCTCGGCTAAAATTCTTCTTCCTTTCATAGATGCGTGATGTTTTAAATTTGCATCATACTTCTTTAATTTCAAGAGTTCATTTCATAGCAGAATTTTGTTCAACTGTCCAACTGTCCTATACCTACGGGTTCTTCATGGCACTGTTGCTTTGTGGGCTTTTCGCCTTTCTTTGGCCTTGTACTTGAAGCTTCCTTGGCCTTGATTTGAGTGGTTTTGACGTCTGCTAAGTACTTGCTCTTCTCTCTGAATCCTTGAACCTCGTTTGGAGCCTTTCATGTTCTCTTTGACCTCTCCACGTCGTCTGTAGACTTTCTTTTGGAAATTATATCAAATGCTGGATTTTTGCTCTATTTACTTTAATGGCCAACATTTTTATTTCTCTAGACGGTTTCTTTAGATATAGTTGTAACTACTGCGGCCACCGTTTAGATAATTTGTTACATAATGGCAAATGAATTGTAAATATATCTCTATGAACGGGCTCTGTAATATTTTCCTGTGATCGAGAAGGGAATCATTTGGTCAGTAACCAACTGTTGACCGTTTACGGAAAAAAACACATTTGAACTCCGAAGTCAAATAGAAATTTACTTAAAATGAATCTGGAACAAGTTTCACGGATGCCCTTCGAAGATATCCTAATTAACCACTTTTAGAAATGGCAAAGTAGCCCAAAATATAAAGGCCAAACTAAATATCTCCCGATAAAAAAGTCTAGGACCAAACAGCCGATGACAAAATAACCCATAAATTTAGCGTAAGTCCAAGCCTTCAGAATTTGGTTCGGTGAATAAATTTTAGATTGTTTAGTATCTAAATATATGCCGGCGATATAAAAACGTGCCACGACTTCTCTGCATAAATCAGAAGTTATATGTTGCATGAAAATACATCATAAAGAAAACTTACGTGGACAACAGACGACTTTCTAATACGGCCTATTAAATTTTACACATACTTTGCTGTACTACACTTTCCTCGATTTGCTGGAATTAATTTAAATGTTTCCTTGAGGCAAGTTAACAATCAAAACTATTAAATACACTGTTCGATAAATCTGTGCATTAAATACTTAGGAGGTTTTTAAATAACCTATTTATTAGAGCTTAAGAAAATGTACAGATTGCGGCTTCAAATTTAATTCTCCGCCATTTGTATGATTTAAATAAAAGAAATATAAATTAAGAAATTTAAATGGAGACATAGTTTGAGACTACACTATAACATTAGCAAAGGCAATGCAAATATGCGTACATTTCGTGCCATTATTTTCAAAAGCACTCGTGTTTCATTATCTGTTATTACTTTATCCTGTTCTCCACAACTACATTAAATGATGGAAAAAAATACCGTGTTCATCCAACACCTTTTCCGCGAATGGTGATCATAGTGGTCCTGTCCAGGCATATTCTTCTCTACCTTTCCATGTCTGATCCGCACCGATTTTTCGCTATATTTCAGTGTTTCGTGGAGCTATGGAACTTTTCTTGATAAAATGTTGTCTTATTCTTCTTCTTCCTACTAACCCTTCTTATCAGAATAAGATAAAATGCATGAGTTCATTCGCCTTCATAACTTCCAATACGAAATTAGTATGTCTCTTCAGCAGATCTTCACGCACCAATGCAGCTGTTATGTAGCGAATTTCAATTATTAATATGTGTTTTAAGTCATTATTATTCTAATATTTTTATTTGTATTCATGTGTATTTGAATCTGGAAAAAGAAGTATTCTTAGGCTCTTAAGGTGTTGTTTAACTTGTTGTTCTTGAAGGGGAATTGTAACAAAGGCGAGAGACGGTTGCGAGGACACACATCTGGTTTATGGCCTTTTCACTAACAATGTCGCCCTTTTAGCTCATGCGTGTGAAACGGAAGTTGTTTTCTTGTCGCTTTGTATGTTTGCAGTTTTATTACTTCAAGACAGTGGCGGTGGCTGGTACTTGGAATTTCGTAAAAGCTTAGTTTCACTTGTTAGTTGGGGGTCTATTTTTTTCTCACGTTATGTGAGTGCAGATGTTTTTCGGATTGCATTGTCAGATTTTCTGGTGTTTGATTCGTCATGGGTGTGTCATTTTCTCAATTTAGATAACTTAAAATTCCGGGATTGGTAAGATTTAATTTTATGATTTTTTTGAAAGCCTATGAACTCACAGAGGCGGAGAAACCGAGTTTTCCTGGGTGCTTGCACCAGGCTAGAGTTCATTATTCTGATTCTGATTTGCAAGAAGAGTAAGAGGAGAAAAAAGTGGGGGCTTGACCCTACGGGTCTTGCTTCTCGCGAGCCGCGTGAACAGCCGGCAGAGGGTATGATTTTTCTCTTGGCTTTTAGCTGGCGAGAATTTGCGTTGGCATAAGGCATAGAGCTCAGCAGAAGAATTTCGATTTCTCTTATCCCAAGAATTGTTCGGCAGATTCTCTTGGTGATCCTGACATCCTGATGCGGTATTCCTGTTTTTACCGGCTTTGACTTCCTAATTAGATTTTGTTCCAAAGGTGCTCTATGCTTATGGTGAGTTTCGGGGCTTCCAGAATGAAAGAGACTCGTGTAGGACCCTTCTAAGGTGTGCATTGCTGTTTATTCTGCCTGTACCAGCTGCGTCGATTTTTTTTTTCATCATTCCATGCTCTGGTATTTTTTTTATTGTAAGGACAGCTTCAATGGTGTTGCAACCAAGTCATCTTTAAAATTCGCAAGAACTGTCTGCCTCCATTAACGATGATTTTGTGAATAAAGGACAGCAGGAATAATGTGGTGCTCGAGTAAACTTTGGACGCGGGGCGATCTGTTGAACTCTCTAAAATTCCGTATTAATCCGTCGATGATGGCATTCTCGGTGTCTTCGAATGGTCAACGCAATGAGTAGGACGTTCTGTTGAACTATCAGCACTCCATATTAATCAGTCGATGATGGCATAGGAGTTGAATGTATGAACTTCACCCTGTGAGTGAATTTTTTTTCTGTCTTTTGTATTTAAATTGCAACCGAGTAATGATACTATATTAATATACGGTACAACCGCCTAAATTGTGAGTTATGTAATGTTAAAAAAAATTAGTACACCTAACATGAGTATAAGATTTAAAATAATAGATATGTTAATTTACATCTTAAGGTTAATTTGTAGGGGACTGATCAGTTTACCTAGTTATCATATGTTTGAATATTCTAGAAATTAACAAATGTGTTTGATATGTATTTTATGTTTCATTTGTTTAATTTAGTGTAGTTTCTGTGGTCTGTCATGTCCCTCCATTTGTTTGAGCCGGGAGGCTTTTAAGAAACATGGAGTTATTGATTTTCCCTTTACATAGGTTACTCACAACGCAAACCTAAAAAGTTAAATTGTACTATACCACTATACGATTGTTTAAGAAACATGGAGTTATTGATTTTCCCTTTACATAGGTTACTCACAACGCAAACCTAAAAGTTAAATTGTACTATACCACTATACGATTGATTGATAGATATGATATTTGATTGATTGATAGATATGATATACGATTGATTGATAGATATGATATACGAATATTTATAAGAATGTCGAAATGATATATGAATATTATGAAATAGATTTTGAATGTGAATTATTTGATATTTGATTTTTGATTATGATATTTTTGTCCGGCACCATCAGTCAAAGTCCAGAGTTAAATGGTATTAAAATACAAACATAAATTTCTTTTTTCAATATAACAATGGTGCCGTGACCCTCGCGACTGCCAGACCACTATAAAATTTTTTGTGTATATTATTTGAGTATTATTTTATATTATTTCTATTTTGTTTTTATGTGTATGAATATTACAGTTTTGATCATAAATGATGAAAATTTTTTTGCGCTCACCTAGATGTTTGATCCATTTATCTTTTAGTTTAAAGTTTTGGTGAGAATTGCATTTGTGTTAATGTGTTGATTTTGCTAATTGCACTTTAAATAATTGTAGATTTACATTACTTTGTAGATTTCTAATTTTAATTAATTGATTTAATGTCAGAGCAGTATTTTTTTTTTGTGTTCGAGAAATAGTATTTTTTTTTAACTTCATGAAGTGTGTTAATAGATTTTGTGGAATTTGTGCCTAATAGAATTCAGTTAAAATTTTTATTTTTGAATTTATTTTTGGAAAAATCTGAAATGTTTGTTTCCTAAAGTTAATTTTGGTTAGATTTGTAAAGTTGCGCGGGACCAGTGATAGTTTACTTAGGGATTGAGTGAATTTTTTTTTGGAAGATAATTTTCAGCCGGAGTGAAGTTTCTTGTTTAGCTTTCTGAATTTGAGTAATTGAATTTCTACTTAGTTTGTGAATATTGTAAACATTTATTGCTGTCTGAGAAATGTCTGAAAACAGTAGAATAGTGAGTTGTGCGTTTTACAAAAATTTTGAGTTTGAATTTTGGAAAAACAAAGATTTTTTTTTGGAAAGGTAGAGTTGGTTTTGTTTGAAGTTTTGGAAATGTAGTTAAAAGATATTATTCTTACTCTTAACTGTTGGCTTTTCAAGTAGTTTTAAAGGTTGATTCATAGTGAGGTTATTTGTGAGTGGTCTAACATTGGTTTTAACAGTGATTTTTTTTGTTTGTCAATTTTTGAGCTTAATAGCTTATTGTTTTGATTTTGAATTTAAATTTTTTTTCTTTGGCTGAACTTGTTGCAGTGTTGCAGTAAATTTAAAAGTGGATGTGAAATTCGTTTGGAAATTTAAACATTGATACTAGTGGAAGTGAAATTTGTTTTGAAAAGTTAAACTTGATTTTGTGGAAGGAGAAATTACTTATGTGAGTTTAGTGTTGTGAAGATTTGAGAAGTATTTTGATTCGATTTTGAGATTTTTAAGAGTGATTAACTCCACGGAGTTTTGTACTGAGTTTCTGTTTTCAAGTTGGTTGTCTTTCAAAAACTTTTTCTTTTCTGGTTTCTGGTTATACTGTGTGGTTACTGAAAAATTTGTGATTGCTCTTGAGGCTTAGTGTATTTCAAGGAGTTTTGTTTTGAAGTGGTTTAAGGAGAAGTATAGAATTGGGTTTTGTGAGATTTATGGATTTTGTGATTTTGAGTTAAGATTTTTCTGTGTAAACACTTCCCTCTTGTCTGCTTTTGCATTTTTGTGCCTGCAGTTTTGTGGTTTTGATGTGAAGTTGTCATGCTTACGATTGCTACCTAGAGTGCAATGCATACTCTTCTTTTCTTTAATTACTCTCCAGGATCTAGACTTTGAGAACATTGGGGCAGCATTGTTTTCTTTAAAAATTGTGGCAAACCCTTTTGTTGGACAATTTCTTGTTTACGTGTAAATTCTGTTTGTAACCTGCTTCAGTTCTGTCTGTTGAATTCATTTTGGCTATTTTCAGAATTTGATTTTTTTTTTTTTTTTTTTTTTTTTTTTTGGTTTGAGCTTGAATGGTTTATGAATTTGATTTTTTTTTTTTTTTTTTTTTTTTTTTTTGAAGAGTGTTGGTTTTGTTTTCATGAAAAGAATAGTTAAATGTTTTTCTCAGTGTTTTACAACTGGTTTTGTCTAGGAGTTGTTTGCATTTGGTGAATTTCTTTGAGTTTTCAGTTTCGAGTTCTTGACACAATAGTGCATTGTTTTTAAGGATTTTTTCGGCTGGTCCGAATTTTAATTTCCTTGTTTCAAGTAAGATTGTCTAATTTTTTTTTTCCTTTTGCTTCTAGATGCGCACTAGATTCTTTCGGCTTAATTTTTTTTTGGTCAAGTTTCTCATTTCCGTTCCTAGGAGTGTTCTCCGTTTGTTTCAACTTCTGGTTCAGTTCAGTGTTTAATTCTTTTAGGATTTTTTTTTTTTGTTGTCACTGTTGGCTGACTGAATTGTTAAAGTGCAATTTTTATCCCCCTCATTAGTGATTTTTTTTTTCGGTTTGTGTAATTTTATTAACTGGTTTTGCAAAATGGATTTTTTTTATGACACTTCACTCCTCTTGCTGTTTAATTGGTTATATGAGTCGCATTTAGATTTTGAATTTAATTTGTTAAACTTAATGCTTTGTTAGTAAATTTTTTAATTTTTTTTTTCACTGCTCTCCGTGACAACTAGTTTTGAGTTGATTATTTGTATGGCACTTAACTTGGTACTAGTTTGAAATGCTGTTCTGATTTGTTTTGAAAAAAAATTTTGTTGCTCAAAATTTTTTTCCCTGGTGCGTGGGGGAATATGTTATGTAGCGAATTTCAATTATTAATATGTGTTTTAAGTCATTATTATTCTAATATTTTTATTTGTATTCATGTGTATTTGAATCTGGAAAAAGAAGTATTCTTAGGCTCTTAAGGTGTTGTTTAACTTGTTGTTCTTGAAGGGGAATTGTAACAAAGGCGAGAGACGGTTGCGAGGACACACATCTGGTTTATGGCCTTTTCACTAACAATGTCGCCCTTTTAGCTCATGCGTGTGAAACGGAAGTTGTTTTCTTGTCGCTTTGTAAGTTTGCAGTTTTATTACTTCAAGACAGTGGGGGTGGCTGGTAATTGGATTTTCGTAAAAGCTTAGTTTCAATTGTTAGTTGGGGGTCTATTTTTTTCTCACGTTATGTGAGTGCAGATGTTTTTCGGATTGCATTGTCAGATTTTCTGGTGTTTGATTCGTCATGGGTGTGCCATTTTCTCAATTTAGATAACTTAAAATTCCGGGATTGGTAAGATTTAATTTTATGATTTTTTTGAAAGCCTATGAACTCACAGAGGCGGAGAAACCGAGTTTTCCTGGGTGCTTGCACCAGGCTAGAGTTCATTATTCTGATTCTGATTTGCAAGAAGAGTAAGAGGAGAAAAAGGTGGGGGCTTGACCCTACGGGTCTTGCTTCTCGCGAGCCGCGTGAACACCCGGCAGAGGGTATGATTTTTCTCTTGGCTTTTAGCTGGCGAGAATTTGCGTTGGCATAAGGCATAGAGCTCAGCAGAAGAATTTCGATTTCTCTTATCCCAAGAATTGTTCGGCAGATTCTCTTGGTGATCCTGACATCCTGATGCGGTATTCCTGTTTTTACCGGCTTTGACTTCCTAATTAGATTTTGTTCCAAAGGTGCTCTATGCTTATGGTGAGTTTCGGGGCTTCCAGAATGAAAGAGACTCGTGTAGGACCCTTCTAAGGTGTGCATTGCTGTTTATTCTGCCTGTGCCAGCTGCGTCGATTTTTCTTTCATCATTCCATGCTCTGGTATTTTTTTTTATTGTAAGGACAGCTTCAATGGTGTTGCAACCAAGTCATCTTTAAAATTCGCAAGAACTGTCTGCCTCCATTAACGATGATTTTGTGAATAAAGGACAGCAGGAATAATGTGGTGCTCGAGTAAACTTTGGACGCGGGACGATCTGTTGAACTCTCTAAAACTCCGTATTAATCCGTCGATTATGGCATTCTCGATCTCTTCGAATGGTCAACGCAATGAGTAGGACGTTCTGTTGAACTATCAGCACTCCATATTAATCAGTCGATGATGGCATAGGAGTTGAATGTATGAACTTCACCCTGTGAGTGAATTTTTTTTCTGTCTTTTGTATTTAAATTGCAACCGAGTAATGATACTATATTAATATACGGTACAACCGCCTAAATTGTGAGTTATGTAATGTTAAAAAAAAATTAGTACACCTAAGATGAGTATAAGATTTAAAATAATATATATGTTAATTTACATCTTAAGGTTAATTTGTAGGGGACTGATCAGTTTACCTAGTTATCATATGTTTGAATATTCTAGAAATTAACAAATGTGTTTGATATGTATTTTATGTTTCATTTGTTTAATTTAGTGTAGTTTCTGTGGTCTGTCATGTCCCTCCATTTGTTTGAGCCGGGAGGCTTTTAAGAAACATGGAGTTATTGATTTTCCCTTTACATAGGTTACTCACAACGCAAACCTAAAAAGTTAAATTGTACTATACCATTATACGATTGTTTAAGAAACATGGAGTTATTGATTTTCCCTTTACATAGGTTACTCACAACGCAAACCTAAAAGTTAAATTGTACTATACCACTATACGATTGATTGATAGATATGATATTTGATTGATTGATAGATATGATATACGATTGATTGATAGATATGATATACGAATATTTATAAGAATGTCGAAATGATATATGAATATTACGAAATAGATTTTGAATGTGAATTATTTGAGATTTTGATTTTGAGAAGTTTGACTTTTTTTGTTGTGTAAACACCATTGTTAAATTGAAAAAAAAATTATGTTTCTATTTTAAATACTTTTTAACTTTGGACATTGACTGATGGTGCCGGACAAAAATATCATAATCAAAAATCAAATATCAAATAATTCACATTCAAAATCTATTTCATAATATTCATATATCATTTCGACATTCTTATAAATATTCGTATATCATATCTATCAATCAATCGTATATCATATCTATCAATCAATCAAATATCATATCTATCAATCAATCGTATAGTGGTATAGTACAATTTAACTTTTAGGTTTGCGTTGTGAGTAACCTATGTAAAGGGAAAATCAATAACTCCATGTTTCTTAAACAATCGTATAGTGGTATAGTACAATTTAACTTTTTAGGTTTGCGTTGTGAGTAACCTATGTAAAGGGAAAATCAATAACTCCATGTTTCTTAAAAGCCTCCCGGCTCAAACAAATGGAGGGACATGACAGACCACAGAAACTACACTAAATTAAACAAATGAAACATAAAATACATATCAAACACATTTGTTAATTTCTAGAATATTCAAACATATGATAACTAGGTAAACTGATCAGTCCCCTACAAATTAACCTTAAGATGTAAATTAACATATATATTATTTTAAATCTTATACTCATGTTAGGTGTACTAATTTTTTTTAACATTACATAACTCACAATTTAGGCGGTTGTACCGTATATTAATATAGTATCATTACTCGGTTGCAATTTAAATACAAAAGACAGAAAAAAAATTCACTCACAGGGTGAAGTTCATACATTCAACTCCTATGCCATCATCGACTGATTAATATGGAGTGCTGATAGTTCAACAGAACGTCCTACTCATTGCGTTGACCATTCGAAGAGATTGAGAATGCCATCATCGACGGATTAATACGGAGTTTTAGAGAGCTCAACAGATCGTCCCGCGTCCAAAGTTTACTCGAGCACCACATTATTCCTGCTGTCCTTTATTCACAAAATCATCGTTAATGGAGGCAGACAGTTCTTGCGAATTTTAAAGATGACTTGGTTGCAACACCATTGAAGCTGTCCTTACAATAAAAAAAAATACCAGAGCATGGAATGATGAAAAAAAAAATCGACGCAGCTGGCACAGGCAGAATAAACAGCAATGCACACCTTAGAAGGGTCCTACACGAGTCTCTTTCATTCTGGAAGCCCCGAAACTCACCATAAGCATAGAGCACCTTTGGAACAAAATCTAATTAGGAAGTCAAAGCCGGTAAAAACAGGAATACCGCATCAGGATGTCAGGATCACCAAGAGAATCTGCCGAACAATTCTTCGGATAAGAGAAATCGAAATTCTTCTGCTGAGCTCTATGCCTTATGCCAACGCAAATTCTCGCCAGCTAAAAGCCGAGAGAAAAATCATACCCTCTGCCGGGTGTTCACGCGGCTCGCGAGAAGCAAGACCCGTAGGGTCAAGCCCCCACTTTTTTCTCCTCTTACTCTTCTTGCAAATCAGAATCAGAATAATGAACTCTAGCCTGGTGCAAGCACCCAGGAAAACTCGGTTTCTCCGCCTCTGTGAGTTCATAGGCTTTCAAAAAAATCATAAAATTAAATCTTACCAATCCCGGAATTTCAAGTTATCTAAATTGAGAAAATGACACACCCATGACGAATCAAACACCAGAAAATCTGACAATGCAATCCGAAAAACATCTGCACTCACATAACGTGAGAAAAAAATAGACCCCCAACTAACAATTGAAACTAAGCTTTTACGAAAATCCAATTACCAGCCACCCCCACTGTCTTGAAGTAATAAAACTGCAAACTTACAAAGCGACAAGAAAACAACTTCCGTTTCACACGCATGAGCTAAAAGGGCGACATTGTTAGTGAAAAGGCCATAAACCAGATGTGTGTCCTCGCAACCGTCTCTCGCCTTTGTTACAATTCCCCTTCAAGAACAACAAGTTAAACAACACCTTAAGAGCCTAAGAATTAAATCCTAAGAATACTTCTTTTTCCAGATTCAAATACACATGAATACAAATAAGAATATTAGAATAATAATGACTTAAAACACATATTAATAATTGAAATTCGCTACATAACACAGCACTATTAAGGGGACCTTATGCAGTAGCTTGATGGTTTTTTACATTTGACGCAAGTTGGAGATATTTTAGTACTACGGAAATACCACAGGCAAAGAAAATACCCGAAAACAACCGAGTAAGAGCTGTTTTGTCCTACCTCTCACAGATGAAACCAAGAACAGTACCAAGACCTGCACTACGATACTGTATAGTAATACTACAAAACTGTGGGAACTTGTCTAGAAGCATTTTTAACGCTAGAACAGCCGAATTTCAGACTAACCGAAAACCGCCATTAGGGGTCAATTTGACCCTCATAAGAAATGTAAGTAGAAACACAGCAAATGATTGAAATGATGCTGAAATGACCACGTAAAAGAGTTTTTAGAGGTTTTTATTTATTTTATATAATTTAGAATTTTTTTTCGTGCAATTAGCGCGAATTAGCACATATCTTTCAATGTAAGATTATCAGGTTCAATGTTTCTTCTAACCTTCTTCGGAAACATACAAGGACCTGACTAGGAACAGAGAGCTTACTAAAGCTATGTTCACTAATTGTAGTAAGTAGACAGGATACAGACGAAGGGTATACAAAACCCTTTATTTTTCTTTATATACAACCACTTCCGTACTTCGGAATACAATGACCCTCCACTCGGGGTCTAACGTAAAAGATATCAAAATAAAACTAAACTCTAATTTAACTTTAGAATAAGATTGGCCTTATAATAACAGGAAGCGTATGTAGCACAGAGACTGTGAACACTACAATACGTTTAATTTATCAAGAGGATTAAAACCTCTGGCCTGGAAGGCAAATAGCAACTGCGTAACTTCTAAGGTAAGCGGCCTGCTTCGAACTCACTGCTTCCTCTCTCTGCTTGGCAAAAAGGCCACACTTAAATACTTGGCGTTCGCCAGACAAACTTTGCATAAAATCCTTAACGCTTATAATTCTGGCCGGAAGTAGAAAATAAGAAGTGATAGTAAAGTTTTAAAATAAAATAAACGTTAGTAAAACTTAAGATCCTTACATACTTCCCGCCAGAGTTAATTAGTTTGAAACTGAGGTCTAAAACGACCTTGTTGAAAACTTTTAGCTCTAAAATCTAACGCGAGGCCAACCTTTTACAATCATAACTTCGTTAGAAACTAGAAAATTTAAAAGAAAGAAATTTGTTACAATATCAGCTCCCAGGATCTACAACAATCTTTTTTTTTTCATCTGTACTGCATCTAAACAGGAGCTTTATTCAATTCTGGTTCCTTCCAGAGATCTGGAAGGAAAACTAGTTTAATGAAATGTTACACAATGACATTGCAAATAACATATAGAATATACTTCTCTTAACATTCTTATTTCATTCATGACTATTTTAATTATCTCTCCCCGTGCTCTCTGACATGTGTTGTAAAAGAACACCAAACACGAATGTGTTTCTGTCTACGTGTGCCACACTTCCTCCTACAATCAAAACACTAACGTGTTAAAATTCAACATAACGAGACCTCTTAACACACCCTACTTTCAACTCTAAACCCTGAGGTACTATTCTAAAAGTGGCTAACTCTAAAGTGTAGCGTCAGAGAGCCTAACTACATCATTCAACCTTTACCACATATTCACCATGATTTAATCTTTACAGTCACATGAATAACAAATTTTTAACATTACTTTCACTTTTACCATATCACGGTATTTCTTAACATTTAAAATAACAGTTCACATGTATATAAGAACAAATCAACCTGCCGTTAATTTTACACATTTGAAAACATACATTAGTAGTACATTGTTAACTTCTATTCTTTTCAAAGCAAGTGCCAATTCTTTCTACATTGAAATAATACTACATTTCAAAAAGTCTTTGAGACTAAAACTTCTTTCTTGCTAGAATGTTTTAAATAAAATTTATACAATAACTTTTTACAATATTTAAGTCTTTACACAACGCTATTATACATCAACTTTAGTTTTACGCGCGAGTAATTGAAAAACATAATAAGAAAATCGGTCACAACTCGATTCTCGCCCTTTTGGCGATAAAGGTAGACCTCGCATGAGGTAAAACTTCTTGAAATCTGCCACTTGCAGTAAGAATGAAAGATTAACTTAAGTTTGCAAAGTAACATAAAATTTTACTTATCTTATAATTTTACTTACTTACTTATCTTCGGACATCCTTTTCTGGGCCCAGTCTTTAAAGGTATAGCAGATAGTAGCTTGGTTGATCCTCCTTCTTGTACGGGCTCGCCCTTCAGTGCTTTCCTCTGGAAGCTTCCGTTTTTCACCAGTACGGCCACCCTTGAACATCTTCCTTTTGTCCTCTGCTTGTGGTCTTGGCCGTTTGAAGGCAGCTGGTCTTGGTGGAACCGGGAAACTTCTGTCGTGATCCTGCTTGGACCTCGTTGTTGGCCGTTCAAATTTTTCTTGTACTTTTTCCTCCGCCGCTGATGGCCCTTCCGCAGTTCGGCGACTTTTGCTGCGGAGAGTTCTGTCGGATGAGTCGATCTTCCGTTTTAAAGCCGGGTTGTAGTTGCCGTCATTTCTCCTGGTCCTCTTCACATACGTCGTCCTTCTCCCTTCTTCATTCTGGGGGTGTTCGTGAACTCTGTTTTCTGGTCGGTGGAACGGCTTCTTTTTCTTTTTACCTTCAATTTTTCCGCGGGACAATTTTCTTTTCACTTGCTTCTGTCTCTCATTGGCTTGCCCTTGTACTTGTCGTTTTCTCACCTCTGGAACTTGTACCTGCGGTGTCTGCCGTGCCGGATCCTGCAAAAGATATGAAAAGATTTGCATTTTATTACGATCGAAGTAGGGCTTAATTTGATCAATATTTGCGGAACAGATTTCACCATTTCTGGCCTTTAACACTAAAACAGCGTGAGTTATTTTTTCTATAACATATGGTCCTTCAAATCGTGGAAAAAATTTGGCAGTTTTATCTTCTGGTGCTGAAGAAAGTGAATGCTTAATTTTTAGTACTTCATCCCCTACTTTATAAGTTACTCCCCGTCGTTTCAAGTCATAATACAATTTTTGTTTTCTCTGTGCTACTTCAGTATTCTTCTTTGCCTCCTTAATTAGTTTTTCTATATCACCCATTTTAAATTCTGGGGCTCTTTGTTGCACATAAAATAATTTATCTAACGGTGTTATAATCTTTCTGCCTAGAAATAACTCAGCAGGAGTTTTTCCCGTTGTATCATGTTTTGCGGTCCTAAGGGCGAAAGCAAATTCATTGACATAGTTATCCCAGCTTTTATGAAAATTTTTAACGTAACTACGGATAATTTTCACTATATTTCTGTTGACCCGTTCCGCTATATTTGATTGCGGCCGATACGGGACCATTTTTAAATGACGTATGCCCAGTTTTTTGCACATGTCTTCAAATATATTACTTACAAATTGAGGACCATTATCCGATATAACTTTTAGGGGCGCCTCGTACTTTAAAATATATTTATTTAAAATAGAATCGGTAACTAATTTCGCGGAGGCTCGTTTTAAGGGAACAATTTCGGTCCATTTACTAAAATGATCAACCATAACAAGGAGATAGCGACTTTTGTTTAACTGACTTTTTGGAAAAGGGCCCAATAAATCGATGCCGATTATTTCATTTGGAAATTCGGATTTAATACTATTTAGAAACCCGGCCGGGCGGAAATTAATATAATTAACGGCTTGACATGTTGGGCAGGACTGGACATACGCCCTTGTTAACTTTTGCAGTTCAGGAAAGTAGACTGCCTCGCGTACGCGTTGGATAGTTTTTCGAATACCAGCATGAGAAGCTAAAGGGCTGTCATGGAGCTCTTGCAGGATATTTAATCTCAGACTAGCTGGGATAACAGGTCGAAATTCGTTGTTGGAATTCGTAGTTTTTGTATAAAATAATAGACCATCTATTAGTTCGTAATGGGCCGCCCTATTTCTTATCGCCACAATATCTTGGTGGCTAAAATTTTCAGGATCCTTCAAATACTCATAAATACTTCCAAACTCAGGATCCTTACCCAGTTCGGTTATTACAGTTTCTCGGGAATTTATTGTACACGCTGTAAGCATTGCAACCTTTACGGTATTACCCTGTTCGTCTAATTTAATTCGTGATAGGGCATCTGCTTCGATATTTTCCTTTCCGGGGGTATGCTTGATTACCAGATTATATTCTTGCAGCTTGAGTGCCCATCTTATTAACCTTGGGGATAAATTTTTACCTGAGTACAATCTAGTTACCGCCGCATGATCAGAATATACTGTTATCGGCGCCTTTCCAAAATAGACTCGGAACTTTTGCACTGCTAACAGAACTGCAAGTGCCTCTCTCTCGGTCACGGAATAGTTTCTTTGTGTTTGATTTAAAGTTCGGCTAAAAAATGCCACGGGCTGCTGATTTTGCGAAAGTACCGCTCCTACCGCATAATCCGAAGCATCCGCTGAAATTTCTAAATTTTCATCCTTTTCAGGAAATTTCAACACAGGGGCTTGCGTTAATGCTTGTTTTAATTTTTCGAAAGCACTATTGGCTTCGGCCGTCCACGAGAATCTTGCCTTTTTCCTTTTTAATTTTAACAATGGCTCAGCGATAGCCGCAAAATCTTTTATAAAGGACCTATAATATGAACAAAGTCCTAGAAAAGAAGAGAGCTTCTTTGCCGTGTTTGGAGTCGGATACTTTTGTACAGCGATTATTTTTGATTCATGTGTCTCGATCCCTTTTTGCGATATTTTGTAACCTAAATATTTTAATTCAGGGGCTGCAAATTTGCACTTTTCGACATTAACTTTTAGACCGGCCTCATTTAATAAAGAAAAAACCTGTCTTAAATCCTGTATATGTTGGTCGAGATTATCACTAGTAATAATGATATCATCTAAATAGATAAATGTGGACTTTCCAAGAACAGGTTTTAACACAATGTCCATGCATCGCTGAAATGTTGCTGGGGCCCCAGAAAGGCCAAACGGCATACGCAAAAATGCATAAGTGCCAGACTTGGTTATAAAAGCAGTCTTAGGCACGTCCTCAGGCCTGACCCCTATTTGAAAATAACCATTCGTTAAGTCTAAAGTCGTCATAAATTTGGTTGATTTTATGTTCCTTAAAATTTCTTCTATGATCGGTAACGGATATACCGGATATTTCGTTATGGAATTTAATTTACGGTAATCAATAGCGAATCTCCACCTTTTTGGATGCTCCAAAGGATAATCATTATTTTTCTTACATAAAACCACCGGGCTAGCATAACTACTTGAGATGGGTGTTATGATCTTTTTACGTAGCATATCGGTAATATGCCATTCTATAATTTTTTCCTTATTCTTATCATACCGGTATGGTTTTTGACGAACCGGCAATGCATCTCCGATGTCAATACTATGGTTAGTAACCTGAGTAAATCCTCGAATATCACTAAATAAGGAAGCAAATTCACTTACCACTTGTCGGATTCTATCTTGCTCGTCATTAGGCAGGTGGTCAAGATTTAACCTTGGCGGTTCAACCTTTTCTACACGCACTGGTTTCATTGTCAGCCTAAGGGACGCTTCATTAAAATCCAGTGTAGCTTGTGCGTCTGAAAGAAAGTCTATTCCTAGGATTAAATGTGCTTGCAAATTCTTTACTATAAAAAACATCACCTTTACTTGTTCGTCCTTGATACGGATATATAAAGGTACTTAACATACGCACTTACATTCTTCTCCTTGCGCCGCTAATACTGTCGTATTATCCGCATTATATATGCGGTATTTGCGAAAATACTCTCTAAAAAAGACTTCTGCCACACAGGAACACTGCGCGCCGGTATCCAGGAGTGCGGTGGCCGGGATATTATTTACCAAGACTTCAATCTTCGGAAGAGTTAAATTTTTCACCATTACTGTATTTAACTTGTAGGAAGAGGGATTTTCGTGGCCTTCGGATTTCCGCACCCTCTCGTCAGCAGAAATCCGTTTTAGTTTAAATTATTTTTCCTTTCCGTGCTTTCCTTCTTTCTCCACTGGCCTTGAGACTTTTTTCCTGGGTTGCTATTGAACTGTCGACGTTCGCCGGCTGTTTTTGAATGCTCGGGTTTCCTTGCCCACTGATTCGCTTTTTCTCCGTAGCCATGTGCTTGAGTTTGCTGTAGTCTTGGCGTACCAAATTGGTTTCGCTGTTGATATTGGCGTCTTCTTTCGACGTCCGCCGTTCTTCTACTTTCAAACTGGATTGCTAGCTCAAATAACTTTTCCAGTGTAGTCGGATTTCGTAATTCAATAAAGTCTTGCACTTGGGGTAGTAACCTCGGCAAAATCACTTGAATTATTTCAGGATCCGGACGGTTTCCATACAAGAGCTTGAAAACGTGAATTTTTCTTAAAATAAAGCTCGAGAGGTTTTCCATTCTTTGTTGATATATACTGAAAAGTTCTGTTTCTAATTTCGCACGATCCCTTACAACAGGGAAGGCTTTTAGTAGGGCAGTCTTGAAATTTTCGTAAGTATAGGTGGGACTTCCTGCTTGAACCAAGAGACTTCTGCCGATACATTTGAACCAGTTAAGCGCTTGGCCCCTCAAAGCGCTGGTAGCTAAGGTAACTTTTTGAAACTCGTGCACGGGGTAGAGCATGAAGTGGTCATCCAAATTTTCCAAAAAACTGGTTACCGGTGAGTTTCCATTAAACGTTGCTTCTGGTTTCATCGAAGCGCGCATGGTCTGGACGATGTACCCAAATCCTTCCAGGGCCGCAGCTGGCATTTCTGGATTCTGAGCCGTTTCTGCAGGCAGCAAAGGTTCTTCCTGAAACTCGGCCATGGTTATTCTTCTACGTTGGGCGCCACTATCAGGTTCAATGTTTCTTCTAACCTTCTTCGGAAACATACAAGGACCTGACTAGGAACAGAGAGCTTACTAAAGCTATGTTCACTAATTGTAGTAAGTAGACAGGATACAGACGAAGGGTATACAAAACCCTTTATTTTTCTTTATATACAATGACTTCCGTACTTCGGAACACAATGACCCTCCACTCGGGGTCTAACGTAAAAGATATCAAAATAAAACTAAACTCTAATTTAACTTTAGAATAAGATTGGCCTTATAATAACAGGAAGCGTATGTAGCACAGAGACTGTGAACACTACAATACGTTTAATTTATCAAGAGGATTAAAACCTCTGGCCTGGAAGGCAAATAGCAACTGCGTAACTTCTAAGGTAAGCGGCCTGCTTCGAACTCACTGCTTCCTCTCTCTGCTTGGCAAAAAGGCCACACTTAAATACTTGGCGTTCGCCAGACAAACTTTGCATAAAATCCTTAACGCTTATAATTCTGGCCGGAAGTAGAAAATAAGAAGTGATAGTAAAGATTTAAAATAAAATAAACGTTAGTAAAACTTAAGATCCTTACAAGATTACAAAAACAAAAACAAAATCATTGAAAACAAACAAAAGATACGAATGCAAAAAGAGGAAAAAAGAACATATGCAAAAAATTACAAAAAAACATAATTTGGGAATAAACACGCAATGTTTTCCAAAGTTTGTTATACATTACCGCAGGTGATACAATATGAACGCTTGACAGTGACAGAAACACATTTACCACAAATTGGTTTCTGGCATCCCTTACAGCTGACAACAGTTTTGTTTTGTCCCTTGCAACTTTAAAATGCAAATTTCTTTCCTTTAAGTGTCTGTATTTGAGCAATTGGAGCGCATCTGTTGCGTAGTGCACCAACTCGTAGTTCTTCCACGAGTGCAAGAATAAATTCTCGACGTGAAATAGAGGTGCCCAAGGATTCTTTGAATATAATCCAAGCATTGAGTTCAGCAATGTCAAGGACGTTGTAAAAAACATGTACAGGCCACCTGCGACTTCAACTACTTGTACTATATTTCCTCAGCATCTGATCTGCGACATCAATGCCGCATTTTGTACTGTTGTAGTAAGTGACAGTGTTCGGTTTTTCTTTATGCTGTCGTCAACAAACACATTACTGTGCGTCGTGCTCAGAATCACGACATTCGTTTTGCTCTTGCACCTATATACTGTGAGTGTTTTGTCTCCATTTTTCAGTGCAAAATCGTGCTGAAGAAGTTTCACGAGCAATGGGGCTAATTCTCGCTTATTCAGAAGCATCGTCCCCACAATTGTGGTTTATTTCGCAGAACGTTCATCTGCAAGTTTCACAGAAGTAAAAAAATTGTCAGTTGTGACATTGAGTCCGGAGTTTAGATGTTGTTGCTGTAATTTGAGAACTACACTTTCTCCAAGTTGTAAATTAGTTGGTCGTTCTTCATCCTTGACCAGATAAGGATAACCATACAAAACATATTTGGATTTTACATCAGTTGCTAGCCAGAATTTGATGCCAAACTCGTCCTGTTTATTCGCCATATACTGAATAAACCTACATCTTGGTTTACAAGGCGACAATTCTTTATCAACGGTTATTTCTGATCCAGGAGTATAGCATAAATAACAGATTTCCATTAGCTTGTACCAGGTTACAGAAGCGAGAGCAAATTTGTTAGTGGCGAGATGATAAGCTCTGGTGCTTCGGACATCTGAGAATCTGAGATACCGAATTCTTTCACGGAACTGATTGCGTGACATTGTTTCTTTGAACACAAGTGGTCCTCAATTCTTGTTCCACAAATCATCTGCACAAAGTTTTGAATGGCCTAGTGCTCCTAGTGTCGTTTTTCTTATGAGGGTCAAAATGACCCCAATTGGCTGTTTTAGGTATATCTGCGATTATTTGTTTAAATAATTAAGGTAGAAATATGAAAACTTGGCATTGTATACTTGGAAACATTTTAGAAAAAGTAAAAAAAAATATCAGCTTCGAAGCTCAGCTGTATGTTAAAAAAAAAACGCGTAAAATTGGAAAAAAAGGTCAAAATGATCCCAACGGCGCTTCTGGTGTTAATTAAAGCATGTCTTTTAAAGCATAATTCAAGGCATGACAAAGCTTCAGCATAAACCTGATTCTTAGCAGCCCCTCCGATTCTAGTCTAGCTGCTATATTATTATATTACAGATTTACATGAGATGATAACCATTGTAGATGGAGGAATGTGGAATGGAACAAAGTCTTGAGTTTTCGATACCTCTAAATCCTTTCAGCTCTCTAATACTTCTCCAACCATGTAGGTATTAGATTACACTTTGGCAGTCCGCATTTCACTAGATAAATGTCGATCTAAAACTAAGCCATATAAATAAAGCCCTATAAATAGCATTCAAAAGCCATATCAATAGCTACTATTTCACATCTGAAAATGAAAGACAGTTATTTACGCCCTTGAGAGATATCATCTTCCCGCGAAAGTTTAAGAACATCACCGCTACCAGCCTGTTCATGTTCATTATTACTGCCATCTCTATATCTCACAACAGCCTCAACAGGTATTTTATTAGCCATTTCCGGTCATAAGTATTCAAGATGTAATGAGAATTTATTAGTCCATAATCCTGTATGAAAACACTCACCAGACAATGAGTCCATAAGAGTAGCGATAAGTTTTACAGAATTAAATTCGACAGAAGATGGCCATACTTCGAATTCTTTATCGTTTCTCAGGGGACTGTTCTTTTAATCTTTGATTTCTTCTCCGATCATTCAAAATGTTAAGAGTATGATGTTCATAACGAAAATTAGAGAGCTTGCTAAAATATATTTTAAGATTAAAGATACTTCTCATCTTCAAGCATTGTAAATCGGATTGATAGAGAAAGAGTTCAGCTGTAGTAGTCTTGGAAAAACGCTTAACAAGGCGTGCTGCAGTCAGTTGTAACGTTTCCAATTTAAAAAAATTGGAAGATTCTTTAAAAATTTATATCCGAGGCTACATGTAGGATTTGAAAACCATATTAGAGAATCGGTCTGATAGATTTAAGAGGATTAAAACTGAGTGTTGATCACCAGTAAAATCCTGAATATTCAACATTAATTCGTTGATATTGAAATCGATATTGTCAATGTTCGGACCACTGCACCAAAGTTGAATATCGTCAGCAAGTAAGCCAATTATGAAATCACGAGTAATAACTAATTCCAGTCCGGAAATGTATGATGCAAAGTTGCTGGGACTAAATACAATGAAAATTTTGTTTCGACAACTAGATTCCGCCATCTTCTCTGAATTTCTTCCTCCTTTCATAGACGCGTGATGTTTTAAATTTTCATCGCACTTCTTCAATTTCAAGAGTTCACTTCATAACAGATTTTCGTGCAACTGTCCAGCTGTTCCAATACCTACGGGTTCTTCATGGCACTATAGCTTTGTGAGGTTTTCGCCTTTGGTTGACCTTCTACTTAAGAAATTTAAATGGAGACATAGTTTGAAACTACAATATCACACTCCTCATTTTAAGACTAATAGTGGAAATGACTCTTTTCGAAGTGACACAGTAACAATGGAAGAAAACGCCACTCACATAGTTTCCAATATATTGCCTGATTCTGGCGATAATTTCCTTAAGAAAGACAAACATGAATACACTGAACGAAACTTAAACGATGACGAAGGACAAAATAAGACGGATCTTTCTGTCGACAAATATCTGCAACAACCAGAAACTGACCTATCGACGACGAAAGGTAAAGGGAATGTTCCAAATGATTATTAAGTTACCTCTCTGAACAGAAGAAATAATGTTATTTTTAAAGCAAAAGAAAGACATGCACCTCTAGTTCTTTCTCTGTATATCACTGGCATTTGAATTTTAGGATTTAGAAAATAGGTCTCAATACTGCCATTATTTTCAAATAAATCAAACTGCCACTCATGTTTTATTATCTGAGAGTCATTCATTCTCTTCTCCACAACTACATTCCATGTTGGAAAAAATATCGTGTTCATCCAACAACTTTTTCGCGAATGCTGATGCTACTGGTCCTGTCCAGGCATATTCTTCTTACCCGCCGATTTTCGCTATCTTTCTGTGTTGTGTGGAGCTATGGAACTATTCTTGGGAAACTATTGCGTTATTCTTCTTCTTTCTACTAATCCCTCTTATCTGAACAAGTTCAAATCCCTGAGTTCATTTGCCATCATAACTTCTAACACAAATTTATGTCTCTTGAGCAGATCTTCACGCAAAAATGCAGTACCACTAAAGGGACCTTAGGCAGTAGCTTGCTGATTTTCTACAATTGACGCATCAGGCTAAGAAAATACCCTGAAAACAACCAAGTAAGAGCTGTTTTATCGTACCTCTCGCAGATGAAACCAAGAACAGTACCAGGACCTGCATTACGATACCATGAGTCCGTCGGAACTTGTCTGGAAGAATTCTTAATTAAAGTATGTCCTTTAAAGCATAGTTCAAGGCATGTCAAACCTTCAGCATAAACCTGAGGCTTGAAAGTACCCTCCGTTTCTAGTCTAAGAGCTATGTTGTTATATTACAGATTTACATGAGATGAAAACCACTGTAGATGGAGGAATATGGAATGTGACAAAATCTTGACTTTTCGATACCTCTAAATCATTTCAACGCTCTAATACTTTTCCAACGATGTAGGTATTAGATTACACTTCGGCTGTCCACATTTCCCTAGATAACTGTCGGTCTAAAACACAATCCAGACCCATATTAACAGCTATCAATTCACATCTGAAAACGAAACAGAATTTGTTATTTCCGCCCTTGAGAGATATTACCTGTCCGCGAAAATTTAATAAAATAACCGTTACTAGTCTGTTCATGTTCATTTTTACTGCGATCTGTATATATCCTAACAGCCTCAAAATGTATTCTAATAGCGATTGCAGTTTTAAGTATTCAAGACGTTATGAGGGTTTATTAGTTACGAACCCTGTCTGAAGAAACACACTAGGCAATGAGTCTGTAAGAGATGTGAGAGGTGTTAAAGAATTAAATTCAACAGAAGACTGCCATACATCCAATTTTTTAGAATTTCTCAGGGCACTGTTCTTTTTGATCTTTGATTTCTTCTCCTATCATTCAAAATGTTTGGAGTATGATGTTCTTCACAAAAACTAACGTTTCCACTTTTTGAAAAGTTTTATTCCTGCCTACGTGTAGGATTTGATAACCATATTAGACAATCGGTCTTATAAGACTGATACGTTCTCCTTAGGATATCAGGACTTGTGTTCCTCTTTACTTGCTTTGGAAACATTAACTGTCCTGACACACAGGAAGGCTATACGAAACCCTTTATTTTTCTATCTTTACAGAGATTTCCGGACTTCGGAATACAGAGACCAACCACTTGTGGTCTGAACGTAAGAATATAAAAATATTAACTAAAACTCTAACTAAACTAACTTTGGATTAATAAACAAGTGCCTAACTCCAAGATTGGCCGTTAATTAACAAAAAGCCGTATGTAGTACAGAGAGCTGCTAAAACTACGATACGTTTAAAATTATCAAGAGGATTAAACCTCTGGCCTTGAAGGCTACCAGCAAACGAGTAAAACTACTATGGCAAGCGGCCTGCTTCTAATAACTCCTTCCTCTGTCTTGCTTGGCAAAAAACCACAACTTAAGTACTTGGCGTTAGCAAGACAAATTTGCATAAATAAGTTAAAGATTCTAATTCTGGCCGGAAGTAGAAAATAAGAAGTGATAGTAAAGATTTAAAATAAAATAAACGTTAGTAAAACTTAGGATCCTTACAAAAATCTTGTCGTCAGTTGCAGCCGAACGTAAAGTTCAAAATATTTACTCCCTTTCTAGCCTTACATAAAAGTTGATCAATGGGCTTATAACACGCGATTTCAGAGTCAATAGCAAAACGAAGGATTTTGGAATTCCTGTCGGCTTGTAACATGTGACCATTTAAGGAAATGTGTCGGACTCTAACAATATAGACGTGTTTTTGTTATAAACAACCCGGTAATAGAGTTAAGAGGATTAAAACTGAACTTGTGATTACCCGGAAAATCCTGAATTTGCAACATTAAATTGCCTATACTGGACTCGTTATTGTCAATGTTTGGACAACTACACTAAAGTAGAATGTCATCAACAAGTAAACCAATTATGAAATCACGAGTAATAACAAATTCCATGAGTATAATACAAAGGTGCTGGCACTAAATAGAATGAAAATTTTTTGCGACAACTACATCCCACCATCTGGGCTAAAATTCTTCTTCCTTTCATAGATGCATGATGTTTTAAATTTGCATCGTACTTCTTTAATTTCAAGAGTTCATTTCATAGCAGAATTTTGTGCAACTGTCCAACTGTTCCTATACCTACGGGTTCTTCATGGCACTGTTGCTTTGTGGGCTTTTCGCCTTTCTTTGGCCTTGTACTTGAAGCGTCCTTGGCCTTGATTTGAGTGGTTTTGACGTCTGCTAAGTACTTGCTTTTCTCTCTGAATCCTTGAACCTCGTTTGCAGCCTTTCATGCTCTCTTTGACCTTTCCATCTCGTCTGTAGATTTTCTTTTGGAAATTATATCAAATGTTGGATTTTTGCTCTATTAACTCGTACTTCCCTGGCCAACATTTTTATTTCTCTAGACGGTTTCTTTAGACATAGTTGTAACTACTGCGGCCACCGTTTAGATAATTTCTTACATAATGGCAAATGAATTGTAAATATATCTCTATGAACGGGCTCTGTAATATTTTCCTGTGATCGAGAAGGGAATCATTTGGTCAGTAACCAACTGTTGACCGTTTACGGAAGAAAATACATTTGAACTCCGAAGTCAAATAGAAATTTACTTAAAATGAATCTGGAACAAGTTTCGCGGATGCCCTTCGAAGAAATCCTAATTAACCACTTTTAGAAATGGCAATGTAGTCCAAAATATAAAGGCCAAACTAAATATCTCCCGATAAAAAAGTCTAGGACCAAACAGCCGATGACAAAATAACCCATAAATTTAGCGTAAGTCCAAGCCTTCAGAATTTGGTTCGGTGAATAAATTTTAGATTGTTTAGTATCTAAATATATGCCGGTGATATAAAAACGTGCCACGTCCTCTCTGCATAAATCAGAAGTTATATGTTGCACGAAAATACATCATAAAGAAAACTTACGTGGACAACACACGACTTTCTAATACGGCCTATTAAATTTTACACATACTTTGCTGTACTACACTTTCCTCGATTTGCTGGAATTAATTTAAATGTTTCCTTGAGGCAAGTTAACAATCAAAACTATTCAATACACTGTTCCACTTTTCTCGAAAGGTGGTCAAAGGTCTTGGCAGTTTTTATTTATAATAAACAGAGTAAATTTCACTGGGATAAAAATACAGGTACTGCGAGACTGCATAAAAATCTAGACATTTCAGAAGTTTTGAAAACATTTTCCTGATTTCTTAGAATTTTCAATTCAGCCCTGATTTACTACTTGATGAATAGAGTTATTAGCTTTGGCTAAAATGATAGAATGCAAAGTCAGCTAATATTACTTATTGGAAATGTGTTAAGAACTTTATTCCATTTACAGAAAAAAAAACACCTAATTTATTGAGTAAAAAAAACGTTTCAACTTAAAAGAGTGAAGTGATATAAGTTACACATCACGTTTTGGACATATCCTATTTTTACAAAATACCGTTCTAATGAGATAGCTGTTTAAGATTCTGATAAAACGGTTTATTAAATTTTAAAGGAGCCTTAAAATGTATATTTTATTATTCAGTGACAGAGTAAAATATACAGTCACACTTTTAAATTTCTCTTTTTTTTAATTTTGATAAATATTTATGAAAGAGATTTTTTATTTGCGTTGTCTTGAAAAACATCGTAAAGTATTACATCAACGAATGTGAAATGTGTTTATAATCTAACTATAAAATTCTAAAATAGCTTTGTAAATTTTCATTTCGCGGTTACGGGTATAATTCCGGATTTATGTACTTCTGCACCGAAAATTTTCGTATAGCAGTAACATATTAAGAAAAGGACATTAAAATATTAATTAATTATTATTATACATAAAAGGCTGCAACAAACCAAAGGGGCTTGTTTATGAAGTTTCCGATTTTTACAACAACTCTAGCTTTTTGCATTGTTAAAGAATTCTTGGAATGAAAGAGATCAATATTGTTGGATCAATATTGTTAAAATAAAGATTTATTTTCTTTCTGGAGTGAACTGCTTTCGGAAAGTGTTTTAATTTGCTAATTTAAAGCTTTATATAAAAGCGATTTGATAATTAGAATCTGTGTTAGGTGGTGAGAGAGAGCCGTAAAACGGCGATTGCAGTGCATAATGCATGGACTGAAAAGTAAAATAATTTTCGTATTTTTTTTCTTGATACCAACAGCGATTTTGGTTTTCGTGCCAACGAATGCTTTGGCTCCCAGCGTTTTTAACTATCTTGGATTGAAGGCAAGTTGTATGCTTATATTGTTTTATATGACAATGATTTATGTATTTATTTATGCAAATAGAAGTAATAAAACTTATACATATAATTTTAAACCCAATGAAAATAGGAATTTTGATGCAACACACAATATTCTGGATATATCAATGTTGCCAACTAAGAAACGTATTAGACGAGAAAACGATATTCTTCTTAGTAACATTTCTACGGAATGTGATGTATATTATCAAGATAGAAAAATCTCACAAGAAATTTCTGCTGTTAATGAAAATGAAGACAATTTTGGGAAAATATTCTGCGGGAACGAAATGAAAACTGATGAAAGTGCAAAACTAATTAATGTCGATTCAAATGATAGCATTAGAAGCTTTTTGATAGAAACAAGAGAAACACTTGTAGGCCGATATCCAGAAATTTCGGATGAAAAGAAATCTCGTATCCAATGTAGGATTCCATTGTGGTATAAGGAGATAAGCATGAGCCCAATCTGCATTACTAAAATGAACCAGCAAGATGACATTAATTTAATAGATCTATGGACAGAATGTGATACAACTCTTTTCTCTGCAAACAGTGAAATTCCTCCTAACAGCAAGATTGGATGTTCTGAAAAAAGCCTATTAACAATGATTAAAGAAGACATTACACGTGAAATCTACAATGATCTACCGGACTTTAATGAAAATGTTATCAATGGCGAAGGATTGAAAAGTAATTCATTTCTTGGATCTGACTATACTGAATCGCAAGAAGTCGCTGATATAGATGCTGAAAACTGTGAAGTACCAAATAATCAAGACGCACAAAATGAAACATCCACTGAGAGTGAATCTGATAGCACAGGCGAGAATTCCCTTGAGAAATGTGAGAAGAGCATCAACACAAATAGTGGAGATAAACACAATCAAATTTCTAGTAATTTAGCCGATCTATCGACAGATAACGTTAGAATGGATTCCTGTGACACTAGTCATTTTACGACTAAGAGTGGAACTGACCCTTTTCGAAGTGGCACAGTAACAATGGAAGAAAACGTCAATCACGTAATTTCCAATATATTGCCAAATTCTGGCGATAATGTCCTTAACAATGAAAAACATGAATACACTGAACGAAACTTAAACGAAAACGAAGAACAAAATAAGACGGATCTTTCTGTCGACAAATATCTGGAACAACGAGAAACTCACCTAGCGACAATGAAACGTAAAGGAAATGTTGCAAATGATTATTATGTTTCTTCTCAGAACAGAAGAAATAATGTCATTTTTAAAGCACTAGAAGGACACGCACCTCTACTTATTTCTCTGTATATCACTGGCATTTGTGTTGGATACTGCATTGGAAGCTTGTTGAAGAAATGAAATGACTTTTAAACTACCATTTTTATGTACATAAAATACGTCTCATTAATACATTCAAAGAGAAAGAAAACCAAATTAAAGAAAATAAACTTTTTAAAACATACGTATTGACGGAAAGTTTTAACTTTTAATGTAGTTTTCTCAAATATATTAGAATTGTTTTCTCAAAATTAGAAAGAGTTCGGAATAAATGCATTTATTAATACTTGTCCGAGAATGTTATTTACGTATTTGTGTACCTTGCTCAATAGAACATAAAATTACATTTCATTTAAATTTGTCTTTCATAAAAAAGTAGGTGCATATATGGTTTACACTATTTTTCATTAAATTCACAACTTTCTTCTCATTTTACAGAAAGAAACGTTTTGGTCAAGAATAAGTATAAAATATGTGAAATACAAATTTAGAAATATATGAGGAAAAATGGCTAATATTTTAAGTGCTAATTTAAATAGAATTATGTTATGTTTAGGAAAACGGATTTCAAACTTAGCGGATCTTATTTTCAAATTTCAAACGGATTCAAATTTAAATTTATTTTAATTTCTAAGTTAAACTTATTTAACCCTATTATTAAGATTTAAGCGAAGTTTCGATAAATCTGTGCATTAAATACTTAGAAGGTTTTAAATAACCTATTTATTAGAGCTTAAGAAAATGTACAGATTGCGGCTTCAAATTTAGTTCTCCGCCATTTGTATGATTTAAATAAAAGAAATATAAATTACGAAATTTAAATGGAGACATAGTTTGAGACTACACTATAACATTAGCAAAGGCAATGCAAATATGCGTACATTTCGTGCCATTATTCTCAAAAGCACTCGTGTTTTATTATCTGATATTACTTTATCCTGTTCTCCACAACTACATTAAATGATGGAAAAAAATACCGTGTTCATCCAACACGTTTTTCGCGAATGGTGATTATAGTGGTCCTGTCCAGGCATATTCTTCTCTGCCGTTCCATGTCTGATCCGCACCGATTTTTCGCTATATTTCAATGTTTCGTGGAGCTATGGAACTATTCTTGATAAAATGTTGTCTTATTCTTCTTCTTCCTACTAACCCTTCTTATCAGAATAAGATAAAATGCATGAGTTCATTCGCCTTCATAACTTCCAATACGAAATTAGTATGTCTCTTCAGCAGATCTTCACGCACCAATGCAGCACCATTAAGGGGACCTTTTGCAGTAGCTTGATGGTTTTTTACATTTGACGCAAGTTGGAGATATTTTAGTACTACGGAAATACCTCAGGCTAAGAAAATACCCCGAAAACAACCGTGTAAGAGCTGTTTTGTCCTACCTCTCACAGATGAAACCAAGAACAGTACCAAGACCTGCACTACGATACTGTATAGTAATACTACAAAACTGTGGGAACTTGTCTAGAAGCATTTTTAACGCTAGACCAGCCGAATTTCAGACTAACCGAAAACCGCCATTAGGGGTCAATTTGACCCTCATAAGAAATGTAAGTAGAAACACAGCAAATGATTGAAATGATGCTGAAATGACCACGTAAAAGAGTTTTTAGAGGTTTTTATTTATTTTATATACTTTAGAATTTTTTTTCGTGCAATTAGCGCGAATTAGCACATATCTTTCAATGTAAGATTACAAAAACAAAAACAAAATCTTTGAAAAACAAACAAAAGATACAAATGCAAAAAGAGGAAAATAGAACATATGCAAAAAATTACAAAAAAACATAAATTGGGAATAAACACGTAATGTTTTCCAAAGTTTGTTATACATTACCGCAGGTGATACAATATGAACGCTTGACAGTGACAGAAACACATTTACCACAAATTGGTTTCTGGCATCCCTTACAGCTGACAACAGTCTTGTTTTGTCCCTTGCAACTTTAAAATGCACATTTCGTTCCTTTAAGTGTCTGTATTTGAGCAATTGGGGGGCATCTGTTGCGTAGTGCACCAACTCGTAGTTCTTCCACGAGTGCAAGAATAAATTCTCGACGTGAAATAGAGGTGCCCAAGGATTCTTTAAATATAATCCAAGCATTGAGTTCAGCAATGTCAAGGACGTTGTAAAAAACATGTACAGGCCACCTGCGACTTCAACTACTTGTACTATATTTCCTCAGCATCTGATCTGCGACATCAATGCCACATTTTGTACTGTTGTAGTAAGTGACAGTGTTCGGTTTTTCTTTATGCTGTCGTCAACAAACACATTACTGTGCGTCGTGCTCAGAATCACGACATTCGTTTTGCTCTTGCACCTATATACTGTGAGTGTTTTGTCTCCATGTTTCAGTGCAAAAATCGTGCTGAAGAAGTTTCACGAGCAATGGGGGTAATTCTCGCTTATTCAGAAGCATCGGCCCCACAATTGTGGTTTATTTCGCAGAAAGTTCATCTGCAAGTTTCACAGAAGTAAAAAAATTGTCAGTTGTGACATTGAGTCCGGAGTTTAGATGTTGTTGCAGTAATTTGAGAACTACACTTTCTCCAAGTTGTAAATTAGTTGGTCGTTCTTCATCCTTGCCCAGATAAGGATAACCATTCAAAACATATTTGGATTTTACATCAGTTGCTAGCCAGAATTTGATGCCAAACTCGTCCTGTTTATTCGCCATATACTGAATAAATCTACATCTTGGTTTACAAGGCAACAATTGTTTATCAACGGTTATTTCTGATCCAGGAGTATAGCATAAGTAACAGTTTTCCATTAGCTTGTACCAGGTTACAGAAGCGAGAGCAAATTTGTTAGTGGCGAGATGATCAGCTCTGGTGCTTCGGACATCTGAGAATCTGAGATACCGAATTCTTTCACGGAACTGATTGCGTGACATTGTTTCTTTGAACACAGGTGGTCCTCAATTCTTGTTCCACAAATCATCTGCACAAAGGTTTGAATGGCCTAGTGCTCCTAGTGTCGTTTTTCTTATGAGGGTCAAAATGACCCCAATTGGCTGTTTTAGGTATATCTGCGATTATTTGTTTAAATAATTAAGGTAGAAATATGAAAACTTGGCATTGTATACTTGGAAACATTTTAGAAAAAGTAAAAAAATATCAGCTTCGAAGCTCTGCTGTATGTTAAAAGAAAACGCGTAAAATTGGAAAAAAAGGTCAAAATGACCCCAACGGCGCTTCTGGTGTTAATTAAAGCATGTCTTTTAAATCATAATTCAAGGCATGACAAAGCTTCAGCATAAACCTGATTCTTAGCAGCCCCTCCGTTTCTAGTCCAGCAGCTATATTATTATATTACAGATTTACATGAGATGATAACCATTGTAGATGGAGGAATGTGGAATGGAAGAGAGTCTTGAGTTTTCGATACCTCTAAATCCTTTCAGCTCTCTAATACTTCTCCAACCATGTAGGTATTAGATTACACTTTGGCAGTCCGCATTTCACTAGATAAATGTCGATCTAAAACAAAGCCATATAAATAAAGCCCTATAAATAGCATTCAAAGGCCATATCAATAGCTATTATTTCACATCTGAAAACGAAAGACAAATTGTTATTTAAGCCCTTGAGAGATATCACCTTCCGGCGAAAGTTTAAGAACATCACCGCTACCAGGCTGTTCATGTTCATTATTACTGCCATCTCTATATCTCACAACAGTCTCAACAGGTATTTTATTAGGCATTTCCGGTCATAAGTATTCAAGATGTAATCAGAGTTTATTAGTCCATAATCCTGTATTAAAACACTCACCAGACAATGAGTCCAGAAGAGTAGCGATAAGTTTTACAGAATTAAATTCGACAGAAGATGGCCATACTTCGAATTCTTTATCGTTTCTCAGGGGACTGTTCCTTTTAATCTTTGATTTCTTCTCCTATCATTCAAAATGTTAAGAGTATGATGTTCATAACGAAAATTAGAGAGCTTGCTAAAATATATTGCAAGATTAAAGATACTTCTCAGCTTCAAGCATTGTAAATCGGATTGGTAGAGAAAGAGTTCAGCTGTAGAAGTCTTGGGAAGTCGCTTAACAAGGCGTGCTGCAGTCAGTTGTAACGTTTCCAATTTTAAAAAATTATAAAATTCTGTAAAAATTTATATCCGAGGCTACATGTAGGATTTGAAAACCATATTAGAGAATCAGTCTAATAGATTTAAAAGGATTAAAAGTGAGTGTTGATCACCAGCAAAATCCTGAATATTCAACATTAATTCGTTGATACTGAATTCGATATTGTCAATGTTCGGACCACTGCACCAAAGTTGAATATCGTCAGCAAGTAAGCCAATTATGAAATCACGAGTAATAACAAATTCCAGTCCGGAAATGTATGATGCAATGTTGCTGGGACTAAATACAATGAAAATTTTGTTTCGACAACTAGATTTCGCCATCTTCTCTGAATTTCTTCCTCCTTTCATAGACGCGTGATGTTTTAAATTTTCATCGCACTTCTTCAATTTCAAGAGTTCACTTCATACCAGATTTTCGTGCAACTGTCCAGCTGTTCCAATACCTACGGGTTCTTCATGGCACTATAGCTTTGTGAGGTTTTCGCCTTTGATTGACCTTCTACTTAAGAAATTTAAATGGAGACATAGTTTGAAACTACAATATCACACTCGTCATTTTACGACTAATAATGGAAATGACTCTTTTCGAAGTGACACAGTAACAATGGAAGAAAACGCCACTCACATAGTTTCCAATATATTGCCTGATTCTGGCGATAATTTCCTTAAGAAAGACAAACATGAATACACTGAACGAAACTTAAACGATGACGAAGGACAAAATAAGACGGATCTTTCTGTCGACAAATATCTGCAACAACCAGAAACTGACCTATCGACGACGAAAGGTAAAGGGAATGTTCCAAATGATTATTAAGTTACCTCGTTACCTCTCTGAACAAAAGAAATAATGTTATTTTTAAAGCAAAAGAAAGACATGCACCTCTAGTTCTTTCTCTGTATATCACTGGCATTTGAATTTTAGGATTTAGAAAATAGGTCTCATTACTGCCATTATTTTCAAATAAATCAAACTGCCACTCATGTTTTATTACCTGAGAATCATTCATTCTCTTCTCCACAACTACATTCCATGTTGGAAAAAATATCGTGTTCATCCTACAACGTTTTCGCGAATGCTGATCCTACTGGCCCTGTCCAGGCATATTCTTCTTTCCCGCCGATTTTCGCTATCTTTCTGTGTTGTGTGGAGCTATGGAACTATTCTTGGGAAACTATTGCGTTATTCTTCTTCTTTCTACTAATCCCTCTTATCTGAACAAGTTCAAATCCCTGAGTTCATATGCCTTCATAACTTCCAACACAAATTTATGTCTCTTGAGCAGATCTTCACGCACCAATGCAGTACCACTAAAGGGACCTTAGGCAGTAGCTTGCTGATTTTCTACATTTGACGCATCAGGCTAAGAAAATACCCTGAAAACAACCAAGTAAGAGCTGTTTTATCCTACCTCTCGCAGGTGAAACCAAGAACAATACCAGGACCTGCATTACGATACCATGAGTCTGTCGGAACTTGTCTGGAAGAATTCTTAATTAAAGTATGTCCTTTAAAGCATAGTTCAAGGCATGTCATACCTTCAGCATAAACCTGAGGCTTGAAAGTCCCCTCCGTTTCTAGTCTAAGAGCTATATTGTTATATTACAGATTTACATGAGATGAAAACCACTGTAGATGGAGGAATATGGAATGCGACAAAATCTTGACTTTTCGATACCTCTAAATCATTTCAACTCTCTAATACTTTTCCAACTATGTAGGTATTAGATTACACTTCGGCTGTCCACATTTCCCTAGATAACTGTCGGTCTAAAACACAATCCAGACCCATATTAACAGCTATCAATTCACATCTGAAAACGAAACAGAATTTGTTATTTCCGCACTTGAGAGATATTACCTGTCCGCGAAAATTTAATAAAATAACCGTTACTAGTCTGTTCATGTTCATTTTTACTGCGATCTGTATATATCCTAACAGCCTCAAAATGTATTCTATTAGCGATTGCAGTTTTAAGTATTCAACACGTTATGAGGGTTTATTAGTTACGAACCCTGTCTGAAGAAACACACTAGGCAATGAGTCTGTAAGAGATGTGAGAGGTGTTAAAGAATTAAATTCAACAGAAGACTGCCATACATCCAATTTTTTAGAATTTCTCAGGGCACTGTTCTTTTTGATCTTTGATTTCTTCTCCTATCATTCAAAATGTTTGGAGTATGATGTTCTTCACAAAAACTAACGTTTCCAATTTTTGAAAAGTTTTATTCCTGCCTACGTGTAGGATTTGATAACCATATTAGACAATCGGTTTTATAAGACTGATACGTTCTCCTTAGGATATCAGGACTTGTGTTCCTCTTTACTTGCTTTGGAAACATTAACTGTCCTGACTCGGAACAGGGAGCTTACTAAAGGTATGTTCAATAAATTGTGAAGTAGACAATACACACAGGAAGGGTATACGAAATCCTTTATTTTTTCTATCTTTACAGAGATTTCCGGACTTCGGAATATAGAGACCAACCACTTGTGGTCTGAACGTAAGAATATAAAAATATTAACTAAAACTCTAACTAAACTAACTTTGGATTAATAAACAAGAGCCTAACTCCAAGATTGGCCGTTAATTAACAAAAAGCCGTATGTAGTACAGAGAGCTGCTAAAACTACAATACGTTTAAAATTATCAAGAGGATTAAACCTCTGGCCTTGAAGGCAACCAGCAAACGAGTAAAACTACTATGGCAAGCGGCCTGCTTCTAATAACTCCTTCCTCTGTCTTGCTTGGCAAAAAACCACAACTTAAGTACTTGGCGTTAGCAAGACAGATTTGGATAAATAAGTTAAAGCTTTTAATTCTGGCCGGAAGTAGAAAATAAAAAGTGATAGTAAAGATTTAAAGTAAAATAAACGTTAGTAAAACTTAGGATCCTTAGGAAAATCTTGTCGTCAGTTGCAGCCGAACGTAAAGTTCAAAATATTTACTCCCTTTCTAGCCTTACATAAAAGTCGATCAATGGGCTTATAACACGCGATTTCAGAGTCAATAGCAAAACGAAGGATTTTGGAATACCTGTCGGCTTGTAAGATGTGACCATTTAAGGGAATTTGTCGGACTCTTACAATATAGACGTGTTTTTGTTATAAACAACCCAGTAATAGAGTTAAGAGGATTAAAACTGAACTTGTGATTACCCGGAAAATCCTGAATTTGCAACATTAAATTGCTTATATTGGACTCGTTATTGTCAATGTTTGGACAACTACACCAAAGTAGAATTTCATCAACAAGTAAACCAATTATGAAATCACGAGTAATAACAAATTCCATGAGTATAATACAAAGGTGCTGGCACTAAATAGAATGAAAATTTTTTGCGACAACTACATCCCACAATCTCGGCTAAAATTCTTCTTCCTTTCATAGATGCGTGATGTTTTAAATTTGCATCGTACTTCTTTAATTTCAAGAGTTCATTTCATAGCAGAATTTTGTGCAACTGTCCAACTGTTCCTATACCTACGGGTTCTTCATGGCACTGTTGCTTTGTGGCCTTTTCGCCTTTCGTTGGCCTTGTACTTGAAGCGTCCTTGGCCTTGATTTGAGTGGTTTTGACGTCTGCTAAGTACTTGCTCTTCTCTCTGAATCCTTGAACCTCGTTTGGAGCCTTTCATGCTCTCTTTGACCTCTCCACCTCGTCTGTAGATTTTCGTTTGGAAATTATATCAAATGTTGGATTTTTGCTCTATTTACTTCCCTGGCGAACATTTTTATTTCTCTAGACGGTTTCTTTAGACATAGTTGTAACTACTGCGGCCACCGTTTAGATAATTTCTTACATAATGGCAAATGAATTGTAAATATATCTCTATGAACGGGCTCTGTAATATTTTCCTGTGATCGAGAAGGGAATCATTTGGTCAGTAACCAACTGTTGACCGTTTACGAAAAAAAAATACATTTGAATTCCGAAGTCAAATAGAAATTTACTTAAAATGAATCTGGAACAAGTTTCGCGGATGCCCTTCGAAGAAATCCTAATTAACCACTTTTAGAAATGGCAAAGTAGCCCAAAATATAAAGGCCAAACTAAATATCTCCCGATAAAAAAGTCTAGGACCAAACAGCCGATGACAAAATAACCCATAAATTTAGCGTAAGTCCAAGCCTTCAGAATTTGGTTCGGTGAATAAATTTTAGATTGTTTAGTATCTAAATATATGCCGGCGATATAAAAACGTGCCACGTCCTCTCTGCATAAATCAGAAGTAATATGTTGCACGAAAATACATCATAAAGAAAACTTACGTGGACAACACACGACTTTCTAATACGGCCTATTAAATTTTACACATACTTTGCTGTACTACACTTTCCTCGATTTGCTGGAATTAATTTAAATGTTTCCTTGAGGCAAGTTAACAATCAAAACTATTCAATAAACTGTTCCACTTTTCTCGAAAGGTGGTCAAAGGTCTTGGCAGTTTTTATTTATAATAAACAGAGTAAATTTCACTGGGATAAAAATACAGGTACTGCGAGACTGCATAAAAATCTAGACATTTCAGAAGTTTTGAAAACATTTTCCTGATTTCTTAGAATTTTCAACAGCCCTGATTTACTACTTGATGAATAGAGTTATTAGCTTTGGCTAAAATGATAGAATGCAAAGACAGCTAATATTACTTATTGGAAATGTGTTAAGAACTTTATTCCATTTACAGAAAAAAAAACACCTAATTTATTGAGTAAAGAAAACGTTTCAACTTAAAAGAGTGAAGTGATATAAGTTACACATCACGTTTTGGACATATCCTATTTTTACAAAATACCGTTCTAATGAGATAGCGGTTTAAGATTCTGATAAAACGGTTTATTAAATTTTAAAGGAGCCTTAAAATGTATATTTTATTATTCAGTGACAGAGTAAAATATACAGTCACACTTTTAAATTTCTCTTTTTTTTAATTTTGATAAATATTTATGAAAGAGATTTTTTATTTGCGTTGTCTTGAAAAACATCGTAAAGTATTACATCAACGAATGTGAAATGTGTTTATAATCTAACTATAAAATTCTAAAATAGCTTTGTAAATTTTCATTTCGCGGTTACGGGTATAATTCCGGATTTATGTACTTCTGCACCGAAAATTTTCGTATAGCAGTAACATATTAAGAAAAGGACATTAAAATATTAATTAATTATTATTATACATAAAAGGCTGCAACAAACCAAAGGGGCTTGTTTATGAAGTTTCCGATTTTTACAACAACTCTAGCTTTTTGCATTGTTAAAGAATTCTTGGAATGAAAGAGATCAATATTGTTGGATCAATATTGTTAAAATAAAGATTTATTTTCTTTCTGGAGTGAACTGCTTTCGGAAAGTGTTTTAATTTGCTAATTTAAAGCTTTATATAAAAGCGATTTGATAATTAGAATCTGTGTTAGGTGGTGAGAGAGAGCCGTAAAACGGCGATTGCAGTGCATAATGCATGGACTGAAAAGTAAAATAATTTTCGTATTTTTTTTCTTGATACCAACAGCGATTGTGGTTTTCGTGCGAACGAATGCTTTGGCTCCCAGCGTTTTTAACTATCTTGGATTGAAGGCAAGTTGTATGCTTATATTGTTTTATATGACAATGATTTATGTATTTATTTATGCAAATAGAAGTAATAAAACTTATACATATAATTTTAAACCCAATGAAAATAGGAATTTTGATGCAACACACAATATTCTGGATATATCAATGTTGCCAACTAAGAAACGTATTAGACGAGAAAACGATATTCTTCTTAGTAACATTTCTACGGAATGTGATGTATATTATCAAGATAGAAAAATCTCACAAGAAATTTCTGCTGTTAATGAAAATGAAGACAATTTTGGGAAAATATTCTGCGGGAACGAAATGAAAACTGATGAAAGTGCAAAACTAATTAATGTCGATTCAAATGATAGCATTAGAAGCTTTTTGATAGAAACAAGAGAAACACTTGTAGGCCGATATCCAGAAATTTCGGATGAAAAGAAATCTCGTATCCAATGTAGGATTCCATTGTGGTATAAGGAGATAAGCATGAGCCCAATCTGCATTACTAAAATGAACCAGCAAGATGACATTAATTTAATAGATCTATGGATAGAATGTGATACAACTCTTTTCTCTGCAAACAGTGAAATTCCTCCTAACAGCAAGATTGGATGTTCTGAAAAAAGCCTATTAACAATGATTAAAGAAGACATTACACGTGAAATCTACAATGATCTACCGGACTTTAATGAAAATGTTATCAATGGCGAAGGATTGAAAAGTAATTCATTTCTTGGATCTGACTATACTGAATCGCAAGAAGTCGCTGATATAGATGCTGAAAACTGTGAAGTACCAAATAATCAAGACGCACAAAATGAAACATCCACTGAGAGTGAATCTGATAGCACAGGCGAGAATTCCCTTGAGAAATGTGAGAAGAGCATCAACACAAATAGTGGAGATACACACAATCAAATTTCTAGTAATTTAGCCGATCTATCGACAGATAACGTTAGAATGGATTCCTGTGACACTAGTCATTTTACGACTAAGAGTGGAACTGACCCTTTTCGAAGTGGCACAGTAACAATGGAAGAAAACGTCAATCACGTAATTTCCAATATATTGCCAAATTCTGGCGATAATATCCTTAACAATGAAAAACATGAATACACTGAACGAAACTTAAACGAAAACGAAGAACAAAATAAGACGGATCTTTCTGTCGACAAATATCTGGAACAACGAGAAACTCACCTAGCGACAATGAAACGTAAAGGAAATGTTGCAAATGATTATTATGTTTCTTCTCAGAACAGAAGAAATAATGTCATTTTTAAAGCACTAGAAGGACACGCACCTCTACTTATTTCTCTGTATATCACTGGCATTTGTGCTGGATACTGCATTGGAAGCTTGTTGAAGAAATGAAATGACTTTTAAACTACCATTTTTATGTACATAAAATACGTCTCATTAATACATTCAAAGAGAAAGAAAACCAAATTAAAAAAAATAAACTTTTTAAAACATACGTATTGACGGAAAGTTTTAACTTTTAATGTAGCTTTCTCAAATATATTAGAATTGTTTTCTCAAAATTAGAAAGAGTTCGGAATAAATGCATTTATTAATACTTGTTCGAGAATATTATTTACGTATTTGTGTACCTTGCTCAATAGAACATAAAATTACATTTCATTTAAATTTGTCTTTCATAAAAAAGTAGATGCATATATGGTTTACACTATTTTTCATGAAATTCACAACTTTCTTCTCATTTTACAGAAAGAAACGTTTTGGTCAAGAATAAGTATAAAATATGTGAAATACAAATTTAGAAATATATGAGGAAAAATGGCTTATATTTTAAGTGCTAATTTAAATAAAATTATGTTATGTTTAGGAAAACGGATTTCAAACTTAGCGGATCTTATTTTCAAATTTCAAACGGATTCAAATTTAAATTTATTTTAATTTCTAAGTTAAACTTATTTAACCCTATTATTAAGATTTAAGCGAAGTTTCGATAAATCTGTGCATTAAATACTTAGAAGGTTTTAAATAACCTATTTATTAGAGCTTAAGAAAATGTACAGATTGCGGCTTCAAATTTAGTTCTCCGCCATTTGTATGATTTAAATAAAAGAAATATAAATTAGAAATTTAAATGGAGACATAGTTTGAAACTACACTATAACATTAGCAAAGGCAATGCAAATATGCGTACATTTCGTGCCATTATTTTCAAAAGCACTCGTGTTTTATTATCTGATATTACTTTATCCTGTTCTCCACAACTACATTAAATGATGGAAAAAAATACCGTGTTCATCCAACACCTTTTTCGCGAATGGTGATCATAGTGGTCCTGTCCAGGCATATTCTTCTCTGCCGTTCCATGTCTGATCCGCACCGATTTTTCGCTATATTTCAATGTTTCGTGGAGCTATGGAACTATTCTTGATAAAATGTTGTCTTATTCTTCTTCTTCCTACTAACCCTTCTTATCAGAATAAGATCAAATGCATGAGTTCATTCGCCTTCATAACTTCCAATACGAAATTAGTATGTCTCTTCAGCAGATCTTCACGCACCAATGCAGCACCATTAAGGGGACCTTTTGCAGTAGCTTGATGGTTTTTTACATTTGACGCAAGTTGGAGATATTTTAGTACTACGGAAATACCTCAGGCAAAGAAAATACCCCGAAAACAACCGAGTAAGAGCTGTTTTGTCCTACCTCTCACAGATGAAACCAAGAACAGTACCAAGACCTGCACTACGATACTGTAGTAATACTACAAAACTGTGCGAACTTGTCTATAGTAATACTACAAAATCTATACTAAACTATAGTAATACTACAAAACTGTGGGAACTTGTCTAGAAGCATTTTTAACGCTAGAACAGCCGAATTTCAGACTAACCGAAAACCGCCATTAGGGGTCAATTTGACCCTCATATGAAATGTAAGTAGAAACACAGCAAATGATTGAAATGATGCTGAAATGACCACGTAAAAGAGTTTTTAGAGGTTTTTATTTATTTTATATACTTTAGAATTTTTTTTCGTGCAATTAGCGCGAATTAGCACATATCTTTCAATGTAAGATTACAAAAACAAAAACAAAATCTTTGAAAAACAAACAAAAGATACAAATGCAAAAAGAGGAAAATAGAACATATGCAAAAAATTACAAAAAAACATAAATTGGGAATAAACACGTAATGTTTTCCAAAGTTTGTTATACATTACCGCAGGTGATACAATATGAACGCTTGACAGTGACAGAAACACATTTACCACAAATTGGTTTCTGGCATCCCTTACAGTTGACAACAGTCTTGTTTTGTCCCTTGCAACTTTAAAATGCACATTTCTTTCCTTTAAGTGTCTGTATTTGAGCAATTGGGGGGCATCTGTTGCGTAGTGCACCAACTCGTAGTTCTTCCACGAGTGCAAGAATAAATTCTCGACGTGAAATAGAGGTGCCCAAGGATTCTTTGAATATAATCCAAGCATTGAGTTCAGCAATGTCAAGGACGTTGTAAAAAACATGTACAGGCCACCTGCGACTTCAACTACTTGTACTATATTTCCTCAGCATCTGATCTGCGACATCAGTGCCACATTTTGTACTGTTGTAGTAAGTGACAGTGTTCGGTTTTTCTTTATGCTGTCGTCAACAAACACATTACTGTGCGTCGTGCTCAGAATCACGACATTCGTTTTGCTCTTGCACCTATATACTGTGAGTGTTTTGTCTCCATTTTTCAGTGCAAAAATCGTGCTGAAGAAGTTTCACGAGCAATGGGGGTAATTCTCGCTTATTCAGAAGCATCGGCCCCACAATTGGGGTTTATTTCGCAGAAAGTTCATCTGCAAGTTTCACAGAAGTAAAAAAATTGTCAGTTGTGACATTGAGTCCGGAGTTTAGATGTTGTTGCAGTAATTTGAGAACTACACTTTCTCCAAGTTGTAAATTAGTTGGTCGTTCTTCATCCTTGCCCAGATAAGGATAACCATTCAAAACATATTTGGATTTTACATCAGTTGCTAGCCAGAATTTGATGCCAAACTCGTGCTGTTTATTCGCCATATACTGAATAAATCTACATCTTGGTTTACAAGGCAACAATTGTTTATCAACGGTTATTTCTGATCCAGGAGTATAGCATAAGTAACAGTTTTCCATTAGCTTGTACCAGGTTACAGAAGCGAGAGCAAATTTGTTAGTGGCGAGATGATCAGCTCTGGTGCTTCGGACATCTGAGAATCTGAGATACCGAATTCTTTCACGGAACTGATTGCGTGACATTGTTTCTTTGAACACAGGTGGTCCTCAATTCTTGTTCCACAAATCATCTGCACAAAGGTTTGAATGGCCTAGTGCTCCTAGTGTCGTTTTTCTTATGAGGGTCAAAATGACCCCAATTGGCTGTTTTAGGTATAGCTGCGATTATTTGTTTAAATAATTAAGGTAGAAATATGAAAACTTGGCATTGTATACTTGGAAACATTTTAGAAAAAGTAAAAAAATATCAGTTTCGAAGCTCAGCTGTATGTTAAAAAAAAAAACGCGTAAAATTGGAAAAAAAGGTCAAAATGACCCCAACGGCGCTTCTGGTGTTAATTAAAGCATGTCTTTTAAATCATAATTCAAGGCATGACAAAGCTTCAGCATAAACCTGATTCTTAGCAGCCCTTCCGTTTCTAGTCTAGCAGCTATATTATTATATTACAGATTTACATGAGATGATAACCATTGTAGATGGAGGAATGTGGAATGGAAGAGAGTCTTGAGTTTTCGATACCTCTAAATCCTTTCAGCTCTCTAATACTTCTCCAACCATGTAGGTATTAGATTACACTTTGGCAGTCCGCATTTCACTAGATAAATGTCGATCTAAAACAAAGCCATATAAATAAAGCCCTATAAATAGCATTCAAAGGCCATATCAATAGCTATTATTTCACATCTGAAAACGAAAGACAAATTGTTATTTAAGCCCTTGAGAGATATCACCTTCCGGCGAAAGTTTAAGAACATCACCGCTACCAGGCTGTTCATGTTCATTATTACTGCCATCTCTATATCTCACAACAGTCTCAACAGGTATTTTATTAGGCATTTCCGGTCATAAGTATTCAAGATGTAATCAGAGTTTATTAGTCCATAATCCTGTATTAAAACACTCACCAGACAATGAGTCCAGAAGAGTAGCGATAAGTTTTACAGAATTAAATTCGACAGAAGATGGCCATACTTCGAATTCTTTATCGTTTCTCAGGGGACTGTTCCTTTTAATCTTTGATTTCTTCTCCTATCATTCAAAATGTTAAGAGTATGATGTTCATAACGAAAATTAGAGAGCTTGCTAAAATATATTGCAAGATTAAAGATACTTCTCAGCTTCAAGCATTGTAAATCGGATTGGTAGAGAAAGAGTTCAGCTGTAGAAGTCTTGGGAAGTCGCTTAACAAGGCGTGCTGCAGTCAGTTGTAACGTTTCCAATTTTAAAAAATTATAAAATTCTGTAAAAATTTATATCCGAGGCTACATGTAGGATTTGAAAACCATATTAGAGAATCAGTCTAATAGATTTAAAAGGATTAAAAGTGAGTGTTGATCACCAGCAAAATCCTGAATATTCAACATTAATTCGTTGATACTGAATTCGATATTGTCAATGTTCGGACCACTGCACCAAAGTTGAATATCGTCAGCAAGTAAGCCAATTATGAAATCACGAGTAATAACAAATTCCATGAGTATAATACAAAGGTGCTGGCACTAAATAGAATGAAAATTTTTTGCGACAACTACATCCCACCATCTGGGCTAAAATTCTTCTTCCTTTCATAGATGCATGATGTTTTAAATTTGCATCGTACTTCTTTAATTTCAAGAGTTCATTTCATAGCAGAATTTTGTGCAACTGTCCAACTGTTCCTATACCTACGGGTTCTTCATGGCACTGTTGCTTTGTGGCCTTTTCGCCTTTCGTTGGCCTTGTACTTGAAGCGTCCTTGGCCTTGATTTGAGTGGTTTTGACGTCTGCTAAGTACTTGCTCTTCTCTCTGAATCCTTGAACCTCGTTTGGAGCCTTTCATGCTCTCTTTGACCTCTCCACCTCGTCTGTAGATTTTCGTTTGGAAATTATATCAAATGTTGGATTTTTGCTCTATTTACTTCCCTGGCGAACATTTTTATTTCTCTAGACGGTTTCTTTAGACATAGTTGTAACTACTGCGGCCACCGTTTAGATAATTTGTTACATAATGGCAAATGAATTGTAAATATATCTCTATGAACGGGCTCTGTAATATTTTCCTGTGATCGAGAAGGGAATCATTTGGTCAGTAACCAACTGTTGACCGTTTACGAAAAAAAAATACATTTGAACTCCGAAGTCAAATAGAAATTTACTTAAAATGAATCTGGAACAAGTTTCGCGGATGCCCTTCGAAGAAATCCTAATTAACCACTTTTAGAAATGGCAAAGTAGCCCAAAATATAAAGGCCAAACTAAATATCTCCCGATAAAAAAGTCTAGGACCAAACAGCCGATGACAAAATAACCCATAAATTTAGCGTAAGTCCAAGCCTTCAGAATTTGGTTCGGTGAATAAATTTTAGATTGTTTAGTATCTAAATATATGCCGGCGATATAAAAACGTGCCACGTCCTCTCTGCATAAATCAGAAGTTATATGTTGCACGAAAATACATCATAAAGAAAACTTACGTGGACAACACACGACTTTCTAATACGGCCTATTAAATTTTACACATACTTTGCTGTACTACACTTTCCTCGATTTGCTGGAATTAATTTAAATGTTTCCTTGAGGCAAGTTAACAATCAAAACTATTAAATACACTGTTCCACTTTTCTCGAAAGGTGGTCAAAGGTCTTGGCAGTTTTTATTTATAATAAACAGAGTAAATTTCACTGGGATAAAAATACAGGTACTGCGAGACTGCATAAAAATCTAGACATTTCAGAAGTTTTGAAAACATTTTCCTGATTTCTTAGAATTTTCAATTCAGTACTGATTTACTACTTGATGAATAGAGTTATTAGCTTTGGCTAAAATGATAGAATGCAAAGTCAGCTAATATTACTTATTGGAAATGTGTTAAGAACTTTATTCCATTTACAGAAAAAAAAAACACCTAATTTATTGAGTAAAAAAAACGTTTCAACTTAAAAGAGTGAAGTGATATAAGTTACACATCACGTTTTGGACATATCCTATTTTTACAAAATACCGTTCTAATGAGATAGCTGTTTAAGATTCTGATAAAACGGTTTATTAAATTTTAAAGGAGCCTTAAAATGTATATTTTATTATTCAGTGACAGAGTAAAATATACAGTCACACTTTTAAATTTCTCTTTTTTTTAATTTTGATAAATATTTATGAAAGAGATTTTTTATTTGCGTTGTCTTGAAAAACATCGTAAAGTATTACATCAACGAATGTGAAATGTGTTTATAATCTAACTATAAAATTCTAAAATAGCTTTGTAAATTTTCATTTCGCGGTTACGGGTATAATTCCGGATTTATGTACTTCTGCACCGAAAATTTTCGTATAGCAGTAACATATTAAGAAAAGGACATTAAAATATTAATTAATTATTATTATACATAAAAGGCTGCAACAAACCAAAGGGGCTTGTTTATGAAGTTTCCGATTTTTACAACAACTCTAGCTTTTTGCATTGTTAAAGAATTCTTGGAATGAAAGAGATCAATATTGTTGGATCAATATTGTTAAAATAAAGATTTATTTTCTTTCTGGAGTGAACTGCTTTCGGAAAGTGTTTTAATTTGCTAATTTAAAGCTTTATATAAAAGCGATTTGATAATTAGAATCTGTGTTAGGTGGTGAGAGAGAGCCGTAAAACGGCGATTGCAGTGCATAATGCATGGACTGAAAAGTAAAATAACTTTCGTATTTTTTTTCTTGATACCAACAGCGATTTTGGTTTTCGTGCCAACGAATGCTTTGGCTCCCAGCGTTTTTAACTATCTTGGATTGAAGGCAAGTTGTATGCTTATATTGTTTTATATGACAATGATTTATGTATTTATTTATGCAAATAGAAGTAATAAAACTTATACATATAATTTTAAACCCAATGAAAATAGGAATTTTGATGCAACACACAATATTCTGGATATATCAATGTTGCCAACTAAGAAACGTATTAGACGAGAAAACGATATTCTTCTTAGTAACATTTCTACGGAATGTGATGTATATTATCAAGATAGAAAAATCTCACAAGAAATTTCTGCTGTTAATGAAAATGAAGACAATTTTGGGAAAATATTCTGCGGGAACGAAATGAAAACTGATGAAAGTGCAAAACTAATTAATGTCGATTCAAATGATAGCATTAGAAGCTTTTTGATAGAAACAAGAGAAACACTTGTAGGCCGATATCCAGAAATTTCGGATGAAAAGAAATCTCGTATCCAATGTAGGATTCCATTGTGGTATAAGGAGATAAGCATGAGCCCAATCTGCATTACTAAAATGAACCAGCAAGATGACATTAATTTAATAGATCTATGGACAGAATGTGATACAACTCTTTTCTCTGCAAACAGTGAAATTCCTCCTAACAGCAAGATTGGATGTTCTGAAAAAAGCGTATTAACAACGATTAAAGAAGACATTACACGTGAAATCTACAATGATCTACCGGACTTTAATGAAAATGTTATCAATGGCGAAGGATTGAAAAGTAATTCATTTCTTGGATCTGACTATACTGAATCGCAAGAAGTCGCTGATATAGATGCTGAAAACTGTGAAGTACCAAATAATCAAGACGCACAAAATGAAACATCCACTGAGAGTGAATCTGATAGCACAGGCGAGAATTCCCTTGAGAAATGTGAGAAGAGCATCAACACAAATAGTGGAGATACACACAATCAAATTTCTAGTAATTTAGCCGATCTATCGACAGATAACGTTAGAATGGATTCCTGTGACACTAGTCATTTTACGACTAAGAGTGGAACTGACCCTTTTCGAAGTGGCACAGTAACAATGGAAGAAAACGTCAATCACGTAATTTCCAATATATTGCCAAATTCTGGCGATAATGTCCTTAACAATGAAAAACATGAATACACTGAACGAAACTTAAACGAAAACGAAGAACAAAATAAGACGGATCTTTCTGTCGACAAATATCTGGAACAACGAGAAACTCACCTAGCGACAATGAAACGTAAAGGAAATGTTGCAAATGATTATTATGTTTCTTCTCAGAACAGAAGAAATAATGTCATTTTTAAAGCACTAGAAGGACACGCACCTCTACTTATTTCTCTGTATATCACTGGCATTTGTGCTGGATACTGCATTGGAAGCTTGTTGAAGAAATGAAATGACTTTTAAACTACCATTTTTATGTACATAAAATACGTCTCATTAATACATTCAAAGAGAAAGAAAACCAAATTAAAGAAAATAAACTTTTTAAAACATACGTATTGACGGAAAGTTTTAACTTTTAATGTAGTTTTCTCAAATATATTAGAATTGTTTTCTCAAAATTAGAAAGAGTTCGGAATAAATGCATTTATTAATACTTGTTCGAGAATGTTATTTACGTATTTGTGTACCTTGCTCAATAGAACATAAAATTACATTTCATTTAAATTTGTCTTTCATAAAAAAGTAGATGCATATATGGTTTACACTATTTTTCATTAAATTCACAACTTTCTTCTCATTTTACAGAAAGAAACGTTTTGGTCAAGAATAAGTATAAAATATGTGAAATACAAATTTAGAAATATATGAGGAAAAATGGCTTATATTTTAAGTGCTAATTTAAATAGAATTATGTTATGTTTAGGAAAACGGATTTCAAACTTAGCGGATCTTATTTTCAAATTTCAAACGGATTCAAATTTAAATTTATTTTAATTTCTAAGTTAAACTTATTTAACCCTATTTTTAAGATTTAAGCGAAGTTTCGATAAATCTGTGCATTAAATACTTAGAAGGTTTTAAATAACCTATTTATTAGAGCTTAAGAAAATGTACAGATTGCGGCTTCAAATTTAGTTCTCCGCCATTTGTATGATTTAAATAAAAGAAATATAAATTAAGAAATTTAAATGGAGACATAGTTTGAGACTACACTATAACATTAGCAAACGCAATGCAAATATGCGTACATTTCGTGCCATTATTTTCAAAAGCACTCGTGTTTTATTATCTGATATTACTTTATCCTGTTCTCCACAACTACATTAAATGATGGAAAAAAATACCGTGTTCATCCAACACCTTTTTCGCGAATGGTGATCATAGTGGTCCTGTCCAGGCATATTCTTCTCTGCCGTTCCATGTCTGATCCGCACCGATTTTTCGCTATATTTCAATGTTTCGTGGAGCTATGGAACTATTCTTGATAAAATGTTGTCTTATTATTCTTCTTCCTACTAACCCTTCTTATCAGAATAAGATCAAATGCATGAGTTCATTCGCCTTCATAACTTCCAAAACGAAATTAGTATGTCTCTTCAGCAGATCTTCACGCACCAAGGCAGCACCATTAAGGGGACCTTTTGCAGTAGCTTGATGGTTTTTTACATTTGACGCAAGTTGGAGATATTTTAGTACTACGGAAATACTTCAGGCAAAGAAAATACCCCGAAAACAACCGAGTAAGAGCTGTTTTCTCCTACCTCTCACAGATGAAACCAAGAACAGTACCAAGACCTGCACTACGATACTGTATAGTAATACTACAAAACTGTGGGAACTTGTCTAGAAGCATTTTTAACGCTAGAACAGCCGAATTTCAGACTAACCGAAAACCGCCATTAGGGGTCAATTTGACCCTCATAAGAAATGTAAGTAGAAACACAGCAAATGATTGAAATGATGCTGAAATGACCACGTAAAAGAGTTTTTAGAGGTTTTTATTTATTTTATATACTTTAGAATTTTTTTTCGTGCAATTAGCGCGAATTAGCACATATCTTTCAATGTAAGATTACAAAAACAAAAAGAAAATCTTTGAAAAACAAACAAAAGATACAAATGCAAAAAGAGGAAAATAGAACATATGCAAAAAATTACAAAAAAACATAAATTGGGAATAAACACGTAATGTTTTCCAAAGTTTGTTATACATTACCGCAGGTGATACAATATGAACGCTTGACAGTGACAGAAACACATTTACCACAAATTGGTTTCTGGCATCCCTTACAGTTGACAACAGTCTTGTTTTGTCCCTTGCAACTTTAAAATGCACATTTCTTTCCTTTAAGTGTCTGTATTTGAGCAATTGGGGGGCATCTGTTGCGTAGTGCACAAACTCGTAGTTCTTCCACGAGTGCAAGAATAAATTCTCGACGTGAAATAGAGGTGCCCAAGGATTCTTTAAATATAATCCAAGCATTGAGTTCAGCAATGTCAAGGACGTTGTAAAAAACATGTACAGGCCACCTGCGACTTCAACTACTTGTACTATATTTCCTCAGCATCTGATCTGCGACATCAGTGCCACATTTTGTACTGTTGTAGTAAGTGACAGTGTTCGGTTTTTCTTTATGCTGTCGTCAACAAACACATTACTGTGCGTCGTGCTCAGAATCACGACATTCGTTTTGCTCTTGCACCTATATACTGTGAGTGTTTTGTCTCCATTTTTCAGTGCAAAAATCGTGCTGAAGAAGTTTCACGAGCAATGGGGGTAATTCTCGCTTATTCAGAAGCATCGGCCCCACAATTGGGGTTTATTTCGCAGAAAGTTCATCTGCAAGTTTCACAGAAGTAAAAAAATTGTCAGTTGTGACATTGAGTCCGGAGTTTAGATGTTGTTGCAGTAATTTGAGAACTACACTTTCTCCAAGTTGTAAATTAGTTGGTCGTTCTTCATCCTTGCCCAGATAAGGATAACCATTCAAAACATATTTGGATTTTACATCAGTTGCTAGCCAGAATTTGATGCCAAACTCGTGCTGTTTATTCGCCATATACTGAATAAATCTACATCTTGGTTTACAAGGCAACAATTGTTTATCAACGGTTATTTCTGATCCAGGAGTATAGCATAAGTAACAGTTTTCCATTAGCTTGTACCAGGTTACAGAAGCGAGAGCAAATTTGTTAGTGGCGAGATGATCAGCTCTGGTGCTTCGGACATCTGAGAATCTGAGATACCGAATTCTTTCACGGAACTGATTGCGTGACATTGTTTCTTTGAACACAGGTGGTCCTCAATTCTTGTTCCACAAATCATCTGCACAAAGGTTTGAATGGCCTAGTGCTCCTAGTGTCGTTTTTCTTATGAGGGTCAAAATGACCCCAATTGGCTGTTTTAGGTATAGCTGCGATTATTTGTTTAAATAATTAAGGTAGAAATATGAAAACTTGGCATTGTATACTTGGAAACATTTTAGAAAAAGTAAAAAAATATCAGCTTCGAAGCTCAGCTGTATGTTAAAAAAAAACGCGTAAAATTGGAAAAAAAGGTCAAAATGACCCCAACGGCGCTTCTGGTGTTAATTAAAGCATGTCTTTTAAATCATAATTCAAGGCATGACAAAGCTTCAGCATAAACCTGATTCTTAGCAGCCCTTCCGTTTCTAGTCTAGCAGCTATATTATTATATTACAGATTTACATGAGATGATAACCATTGTAGATGGAGGAATGTGGAATGGAAGAGAGTCTTGAGTTTTCGATACCTCTAAATCCTTTCAGCTCTCTAATACTTCTCCAACCATGTAGGTATTAGATTACACTTTGGCAGTCCGCATTTCACTAGATAAATGTCGATCTAAAACAAAGGCATATAAATAAAGCCCTATAAATAGCATTCAAAGGCCATATCAATAGCTATTATTTCACATCTGAAAACGAAAGACAAATTGTTATTTAAGCCCTTGAGAGATATCACCTTCCGGCGAAAGTTTAAGAACATCACGGCTACCAGGCTGTTCATGTTCATTATTACTGCCATCTCTATATCTCACAACAGTCTCAACAGGTATTTTATTAGGCATTTCCGGTCATAAGTATTCAAGATGTAATCAGAGTTTATTAGTCCATAATCCTGTATTAAAACACTCACCAGACAATGAGTCCAGAAGAGTAGCGATAAGTTTTACAGAATTAAATTCGACAGAAGATGGCCATACTTCGAATTCTTTATCGTTTCTCAGGGGACTGTTCCTTTTAATCTTTGATTTCTTCTCCTATCATTCAAAATGTTAAGAGTATGATGTTCATAACGAAAATTAGAGAGCTTGCTAAAATATATTGCAAGATTAAAGATACTTCTCAGCTTCAAGCATTGTAAATCGGATTGGTAGAGAAAGAGTTCAGCTGTAGAAGTCTTGGGAAGTCGCTTAACAAGGCGTGCTGCAGTCAGTTGTAACGTTTCCAATTTTAAAAAATTATAAAATTCTGTAAAAATTTATATCCGAGGCTACATGTAGGATTTGAAAACCATATTAGAGAATCAGTCTAATAGATTTAAAAGGATTAAAAGTGAGTGTTGATCACCAGCAAAATCCTGAATATTCAACATTAATTCGTTGATACTGAATTCGATATTGTCAATGTTCGGACCACTGCACCAAAGTTGAATATCGTCAGCAAGTAAGCCAATTATGAAATCACGAGTAATAACAAATTCCATGAGTATAATACAAAGGTGCTGGCACTAAATAGAATGAAAATTTTTTGCGACAACTACATCCCACCATCTGGGCTAAAATTCTTCTTCCTTTCATAGATGCATGATGTTTTAAATTTGCATCGTACTTCTTTAATTTCAAGAGTTCATTTCATAGCAGAATTTTGTGCAACTGTCCAACTGTTCCTATACCTACGGGTTCTTTATGGCACTGTTGCTTTGTGGGCTTTTCGCCTTTCTTTGGCCTTGTACTTGAAGCGTCCTTGGCCTTGATTTGAGTGGTTTTGACGTCTGCTAAGTACTTGCTCTTCTCTCTGAATCCTTGAACCTCGTTTGGAGCCTTTCATGCTCTCTTTGACGTCTCCACCTCGTCTGTAGATTTTCGTTTGGAAATTATATCAAATGTTGGATTTTTGCTCTATTTACTTCCCTGGCGAACATTTTTATTTCTCTAGACGGTTTCTTTAGACATAGTTGTAACTACTGCGGCCACCGTTTAGATAATTTGTTACATAATGGCAAATGAATTGTAAATATATCTCTATGAACGGGCTCTGTAATATTTTCCTGTGATCGAGAAGGGAATCATTTGGTCAGTAACCAACTGTTGACCGTTTACGAAAAAAAATACATTTGAACTCCGAAGTCAAATAGAAATTTACTTAAAATGAATCTGGAACAAGTTTCGCGGATGCCCTTCGAAGAAATCCTAATTAACCACTTTTAGAAATGGCAAAGTAGCCCAAAATATAAAGGCCAAACTAAATATCTCCCGATAAAAAAGTCTAGGACCAAACAGCCGATGACAAAATAACCCATAAATTTAGCGTAAGTCCAAGCCTTCAGAATTTGGTTCGGTGAATAAATTTTAGATTGTTTAGTATCTAAATACATGCCGGCGATATAAAAACGTGCCACGTCCTCTCTGCATAAATCAGAAGTTATATGTTGCACGAAAATACATCATAAAGAAAACTTACGTGGACAACACACGACTTTCTAATACGGCCTATTAAATTTTATACATACTTTGCTGTACTACACTTTCCTCGATTTGCTGGAATTAATTTAAATGTTTCCTTGAGGCAAGTTAACAATCAAAACTATTAAATACACTGTTCCACTTTTCTCGAAAGGTGGTCAAAGGTCTTGGCAGTTTTTATTTATAATAAACAGAGTAAATTTCACTGGGATAAAAATACAGGTACTGCGAGACTGCATAAAAATCTAGACATTTCAGAAGTTTTGAAAACATTTTCCTGATTTCTTAGAATTTTCAATTCAGCCCTGATTTACTACTTGATGAATAGAGTTATTAGCTTTGGCTAAAATGATAGAATGCAAAGTCAGCTAATATTACTTATTGGAAATGTGTTAAGAACTTTATTCCATTTACAGAAAAAAAAACACCTAATTTATTGAGTAAAAAAAACGTTTCAACTTAAAAGAGTGAAGTGATATAAGTTACACATCACGTTTTGGACATATCCTATTTTTACAAAATACCGTTCTAATGAGATAGCTGTTTAAGATTCTGATAAAACGGTTTATTAAATTTTAAAGGAGCCTTAAAATGTATATTTTATTATTCAGTGACAGAGTAAAATATACAGTCACACTTTTAAATTTCTCTTTTTTTTAATTTTGATAAATATTTATGAAAGAGATTTTTTATTTGCGTTGTCTTGAAAAACATCGTAAAGTATTACATCAACGAATGTGAAATGTATTTATAATCTAAATATAAAATTCTAAAATAGCTTTGTAAATTTTCATTTCGCGGTTACGGGTATAATTCCGGATTTATGTACTTCTGCACCGAAAATTTTCGTATAGCAGTAACATATTAAGAAAAGGACATTAAAATATTAATTAATTATTATTATACATAAAAGGCTGCAACAAACCAAAGGGGCTTGTTTATGAAGTTTCCGATTTTTACAACAACTCTAGCTTTTTGCATTGTTAAAGAATTCTTGGAATGAAAGAGATCAATATTGTTGGATCAATATTGTTAAAATAAAGATTTATTTTCTTTCTGGAGTGAACTGCTTTCGGAAAGTGTTTTAATTTGCTAATTTAAAGCTTTATATAAAAGCGATTTGATAATTAGAATCTGTGTTAGGTGGTGAGAGAGAGCCGTAAAACGGCGATTGCAGTGCATAATGCATGGACTGAAAAGTAAAATAATTTTCGTATTTTTTTTCTTGATACCAACAGCGATTGTGGTTTTCGTGCCAACGAATGCTTTGGCTCCCAGCGTTTTTAACTATCTTGGATTGAAGGCAAGTTGTATGCTTATATTGTTTTATATGACAATGATTTATGTATTTATTTATGCAAATAGAAGTAATAAAACTTATACATATAATTTTAAACCCAATGAAAATAGGAATTTTGATGCAACACACAATATTCTGGATATATCAATGTTGCCAACTAAGAAACGTATTAGACGAGAAAACGATATTCTTCTTAGTAACATTTCTACGGAATGTGATGTATATTATCAAGATAGAAAAATCTCACAAGAAATTTCTGCTGTTAATGAAAATGAAGACAATTTTGGGAAAATATTCTGCGGGAACGAAATGAAAACTGATGAAAGTGCAAAACTAATTAATGTCGATTCAAATGATAGCATTAGAAGCTTTTTGATAGAAACAAGAGAAACACTTGTAGGCCGATATCCAGAAATTTCGGATGAAAAGAAATCTCGTATCCAATGTAGGATTCCATTGTGGTATAAGGAGATAAGCATGAGCCCAATCTGCATTACTAAAATGAACCAGCAAGATGACATTAATTTAATAGATCTATGGACAGAATGTGATACAACTCTTTTCTCTGCAAACAGTGAAATTCCTCCTAACAGCAAGATTGGATGTTCTGAAAAAAGCGTATTAACAACGATTAAAGAAGACATTACACGTGAAATCTACAATGATCTACCGGACTTTAATGAAAATGTTATCAATGGCGAAGGATTGAAAAGTAATTCATTTCTTGGATCTGACTATACTGAATCGCAAGAAGTCGCTGATATAGATGCTGAAAACTGTGAAGTACCAAATAATCAAGACGCACAAAATGAAACATCCACTGAGAGTGAATCTGATAGCACAGGCGAGAATTCCCTTGAGAAATGTGAGAAGAGCATCAACACAAATAGTGGAGATACACACAATCAAATTTCTAGTAATTTAGCCGATCTATCGACAGATAACGTTAGAATGGATTCCTGTGACACTAGTCATTTTACGACTAAGAGTGGAACTGACCCTTTTCGAAGTGGCACAGTAACAATGGAAGAAAACGTCAATCACGTAATTTCCAATATATTGCCAAATTCTGGCGATAATGTCCTTAACAATGAAAAACATGAATACACTGAACGAAACTTAAACGAAAACGAAGAACAAAATAAGACGGATCTTTCTGTCGACAAATATCTGGAACAACGAGAAACTCACCTAGCGACAATGAAACGTAAAGGAAATGTTGCAAATGATTATTATGTTTCTTCTCAGAACAGAAGAAATAATGTCATTTTTAAAGCACTAGAAGGACACGCACCTCTACTTATTTCTCTGTATATCACTGGCATTTGTGCTGGATACTGCATTGGAAGCTTGTTGAAGAAATGAAATGACTTTTAAACTACCATTTTTATGTACATAAAATACGTCTCATTAATACATTCAAAGGAAAGAAAATAAACTTTTTAAAACATACGTATTGACGGAAAGTTTTAACTTTTAATGTAGTTTTCTCAAATATATTAGAATTGTTTTCTCAAAATTAGAAAGAGTTCGGAATAAACGCATTTATTAATACTTGTTCGAGAATGTTATTTACGTATTTGTGTACCTTGCTCAATAGAACATAAAATTACATTTCATTTAAATTTGTCTTTCATAAAAAAGTAGATGCATATATGGTTTACACTATTTCTCATTAAATTCACAACTTTCTTCTCATTTTACAGAAAGAAACGTTTTGGTCAAGAATAAGTATAAAATATGTGAAATACAAATTTAGAAATATATGAGGAAAAATGGCTAATATTTTAAGTGCTAATTTAAATAGAATTATGTTATGTTTAGGAAAACGGATTTCAAACTTAGCGGATCTTATTTTCAAATTTCAAACGGATTCAAATTTAAATTTATTTTAATTTCTAAGTTAAACTTATTTAACCCTATTATTAAGATTTAAGCGAAGTTTCGATAAATCTGTGCATTAAATACTTAGAAGGTTTTAAATAACCTATTTATTAGAGCTTAAAAAAATGTACAGATTGCGGCTTCAAATTTAGTTCTCCGCCATTTGTATGATTTAAATAAAAGAAATATAAATTAAGAAATTTAAATGGAGACATAGTTTGAGACTACACTATAACATTAGCAAAGGCAATGCAAATATGCGTACATTTCGTGCCATTATTCTCAAAAGCACTCGTGTTTTATTATCTGATATTACTTTATCCTGTTCTCCACAACTACATTAAATGATGGAAAAAAATACCGTGTTCATCCAACACCTTTTCCGCGAATGGTGATCATAGTGGTCCTGTCCAGACATATTCTTCTCTACCTTTCCATGTCTGATCCGCACCGATTTATTAAAGAATTTTATTTTCGTCATCTCCGTAAAATTCTTTAAATAATATATTTTATTTTGAAAGCATTTTTATCTGATGCATTGGGAAGGATGTGGTTTAATATGCATACTCAAGTCTCACATTCTGGTAATGAAAAATATAACTTAACAGCCAACTGTGTAAAAAATATGCAATAATTTTCAAAACGACTCATCCGATAGCTTTACTTTTTTTTTTAATTTACAAAATGGCAATACAGAACTGAAGGTAAATACTTGAAATCAAGAGGAAATTCCCAAAATATTACTTACGAATGTTCTAATTCTTCTTTTCGGCACACGAAGAATGGGAATGTGATGGTCGTATTCGTGCCATATTAAATCTTAACATATCCTTTATTAAGGTTATCTCAGCAGCATAAGACAACCTCCACTAAGTCATGACTTAAGATTTAAAATAGCCCGTACACATCTGTATCGTACTTTTGATTTTAAATAACATATGGGGTAAGATTCAGCAAACAACGAGCGGAATACCAATATGCTGCTTAGGAGATGTCTGTTGCGACATTCTAATAGTGCGCGTGTCACTCCGCTCACTAAACGTCACTCCGTTAAAACAAAGCAAAATGAAATTGCGATTTTAAGACTTTATATCAGGGGTCCTCAGCCGGATGGGGGCTTCATAGTTTAAGAGGCCAAATGCGATCAGTCTTTCAATTGACCTCAAACAAAAATTGTTTTAATTTAAGAAAATAAAAAAGCAACTTTCATTCAAGTTTCGATATTTATCAATATTTTTCTACACTTTCTGTTGCCTAATTTATTAAACACATTAAAAAATAATCTAATATGACGTACACATTTACGATGTTTGGAATTTAACAGGGAAATGATTTTCCATAGATGTTGAAAGGGGTTTGAGGGAAAAATAGGTTGTGAGCCACTGCTTTAGATTATAGTTTTAATAACTTGGAAAGCTGTGATTCGACTTGATAATGTCAAGCGCGTTAGTTTGGGCTCCCACTTTCGAGAGATTTACTAGAGATTCGGCCTCCAAGCATTATTTTTCCGCTTTATTTTGATGCAGATATTCAAGTCGAAAACCTGCATACAATATCTTTATTTGTGATGTGCTACGTTTACAAGTTAAGGGAGTTTATTTTTAAATGGAGTTGTGCAGTGTTAATTAGACTAAATCCCGATATTAAAATTTTATGTGATTTCCTCTGTATTATTATAAAACTGTAAAACTGTGAAAGGTAGGTTTTCTCTTTTCAATAAACCATTTCCAAAGTACCTGCATGTCATAGATGACATTAATGCTTTGTGAATTTAGTAATTTTGGGCCTCTCATAATATTTCGCCCGGTAGCGGTCCCCATCTAGCGTTCTTTGCAACTATTTTATATTAGAGCAAATATTCTAGGAGTTATAACCTGAACAGTATGCATGAGCTCTTTCAAAGTGTCGTCGCCATTGTATTTGTTACTTCAAGCTGTTTATGAATTGAACTCATTACGTTTTCAATACTCCTGCACAATTTAAGTCAATTAAACCATTCTATTATACATATATAATATTGGATGTATAGTATAACTTGTCTCTTTCGTTATTCCTCAACAGGATGCAAATTAGTTACAAATATATAAAGCGCATGTTCTAGCAGTTTTTGAATAGTAACATTATATTTTGGTAGCAGCGTTCGGAACTGTATTTTCTCTCGTCCAAATCTATTATATTCGTATTTTAGCATAAACCATTTTGCTAGCCAAATTTAGTTAATTCAATTAAAATTTTGAGCCAATGCTTAGTTAGGCCTATTCTCAGGTTGTGCCGAAAGTTTTCCCGCCAAACAATTTTCTTAATAATGTTAAGAAAAAAACATGAAAACTGTACCTTTAGTACGGGTAGTAATCACCAGCCAAATCTATGTTTTCCTGACAACGTTTTGGTAGTTTTTCGAAGCCTTCAGCTCAGAAACTTGGTGGATGCGAGTCCAAAAAACAGATGAACCTCACTTCGGACATTCTGTGCAGAATGGAACAGAGCAGTAGCAAGATGTTGCAAAATGTTGCTGTGGCAGAAGATCTCATTTGAGACTTTACAGAGTACGCAAGCAGACATATGTGGTCTTGTTTTATCTTGATGGAAGATTACCTGTTTGAGCCGGAACTCAGTTCTATGCTTTTCTATGCTTTCTATTTTATGCCTTTTTAATATTATTAATTATTATTACTGTATTTATTCAGTGCATTTTAATATTATTAACACTAGCCCTTTGAGCGGCCAGTGGTTTCGCTAAGAAAGCACAAATTTTCCAAAACTTCGATGAGAACAAATTATTTTTTGATTTTAATGTAAAAACTCTCCTGGTATTTCATACCTGGATCTGTGTTCTTTTGATATATTGCCTTAATTTCTTTGACATATTTTAACATGTACGTATATATACGTTTTTACAGATATCACAAAAAGTATTCTAGGCCGTATATATATGGCGTTGCCGCTTAGAGGGTTAAAATGTGATCGCAAGCAATACTCCTCCATCAAGAGGAAATAATACAAAAATTAAACATGGTATTCTTAAAAAAATATTTTACTATAATTCGAAACTCGAAAAGAGCCTTTTTGCACTGCGTTATTTAGATTAGTTTTATCCTTTCGTTAAAATCATGTTTTAGCCCATTTCTGAGGAAACGTTTTCCCTGAAATTTTGCACTCGTCATCATTTTCAGTCCCGATAATACATTTCACGACGAGTACTATTTATATTTTTTAATTGTGATAAAGATTTGTTTCTAACAAAGCCACTTTGAAGAATCTTTAATGCGTGTAGTTGCTTAAACAAGCAAATTACTTATCTAAAAAATTCAGCTTTTTCCCAGTAGAATCAATCCTAAATTGCTGTTCTGAATAAATTTTGTTGCAAACTATAACATATGATGATTTTTGGTAATTTTTTGTAATCAGTCAGTAATTGCCAATGATCATGTGTTACAATAAGAGCTGGAAATTTCTATTGTTGCTAAAAATTATCACGGTATACGATTATTTTAGCGATCAAAGTTATTAAACATATGTTTAAATGAATTGATTCCAGTCTGACATCATCGGAAGATCTTGAAATAAAGGTAAAATCAAATTTTTTGTTAACGTACTGATTAAAAGGAAGGATTGTCTAACGTTAAAAGCAGTAATTATCTTTATTAGTTTCAGTCTTTCTTTGGATTCAAAATTATAAAGTAAAATTTACAAAAACATTTTGATTACAGTGTTTTAATTAAATATGCTAAAATGTAGAATAGAAATATTTTTTAATTATTAGTCGCAAGTATATAAAAAAATAAATAATCGGGCGTTGATCAAAAACGATTCTAGAACATAAATATTAATTTTAAGGAACATCAGAAATTTAATATATAAAAGAATCTTTACATTCAATTCATTTAATTTCCTCTGACGAATTGCAATTAACTATTTTTATTGTTAGCAGACCCTCGATTTGTTTCTCAAAACACATGACCTAAGATAGTTGCGATAGTTCAATATTATTTCTTATTTTTGAACACTTTATTATTTGGTAAGTTTAACTTATAACATTCAGCTTATAAGGTATTTCTTCCGCCTTCTTATCATGCCTTCGTGGTGTAGACGTCAGCACATACGGCGCGTATTCGAGAGGTCCAAGGTTCGTGTCTCGGCGAGAGCATTGCTCATTTTCCCTGTCTCCTGGTTTAAAAAATATCTAATGTCTCGACAGTGGCGCCCAATCTAAAAACGGTGGTGGATGATAATTTTCCACAACCAGGATTTGGCAAATGAAACCCCTAATCCCCAGTCCTTTAAATGTTGGACTATGTAGGGTATTTCTCCCTCCTTCTTAGTATAACTTCGTGGTGTAACGGTCAGTAAACTCTGCGCGTATTCGAGTCCAGATGAGTGTATTGCTCAATTTCCATGTCTCCTGCATTCAAAAATGCCTAATGTCTCTACAACCCGAATCTAAAAAATTTCGGAGGGATCTTCATAATATTTCATAGCATATTTAGATCACCCGAAAAAATTTAATTAACTTAGGTACCGAAGATGGGGTTCAAAGCGTTTAAGGCAGACACACTTGAACAAGACTGAAGTCTAAAATTACGATCTCCCTTTTCTTACTCCACCTTAAAATTACTATCTTTATATTTCCTCTTGACATGAACGTATTTAGAGCAACGATATTTTAAGTGGTGGTTCCAAGAGGAAAAAAAATTGTCACAGCCTTCAGACAATTCCTAACGGGCATCTTTTAAATCATCATCATTTCTGTCACGCAAATGCTGCTTCCATAGTGAAACAAAAAAGTCACTTGGGATAGATTTGGTGAATGCGCTAGATGGAGAAGAAGCTAAAATCTATTTTGTTGAATACCATTTTGGGAAATCTTAGTCTTCTATCCTGCAGCAAAGTCATGCAAATGCAATACCTTTTGGCGCGTTTGCCACGATGATTCACTTTTATGGCTGGTTGGAATAGATTCAACAAGGTAACGCAATCAAAATCGGTTATTCTGGAATTTATGTGGCATAATTACTAAATATGTAGAGACATTATGATTTTTTAGAAGCCAGACGAGATGAAAATTAACAACCGCCTTAGCCGGGAATCGAACCGCGGACCTCTGGAATACCTTCTCAGTGTGCTCCACTACACCACGAAGGCAAGCTAGGAAGGGGGGAGAAATTCCTTACATACTCCCACTTTTAAAGGGCGACTGGGATTTTTAGGGGACCCAATCGCCAAATCCTGGGTGTGGAGAGTTACCATCCACAACCCTTTTAGTTAGGGCGCCCCTGCAGAGACATTATGTAATTTTTTCGAAGCCGGAGAGATGAAAAATGAGCAATCGCCTTCCTCGGGAATCGAACCACGGATCTCTGGAATACCGGCCCAACGTGCAGAACCAATACACCACAAAGGCACACTAGGAAGGGGGGATACCTTATAAATAGAGGGCCACTATTCTTTCAAAAAATAGAAGTTATGTTTTAAGATTCCGAACTGATAGATGTGTTGGAGAGAACATTAGAATTTAAGCAACATGCTCTGTTGTTTTGTTTCTCGGTTACAGAAGTGAACCATATTTTTATATCCTATCATTTGGAGCATATAAAAAAAATTTGTCATTTATCATGGGCAGCATTTCTCGAGGATATTCGACGAAACATTTCAATAATTTAAGTATCCATCAGCGCAAACCTTAAAGACATCTTTAACATTTTATGCAGAATCGTTTTTTTGCACTGCATGCACATAAATGTGCAAAAATATATTACATTTAACAGTGATAAGCATTTCCTTAGCAATCGACGAAACTCTCACTGATTTGTTTTCACTTCCTTATACGAAGTAAAAAGGAAGTGTTGTAATTACAAAAAGTTTCAGGCATCATATTTTAACGAAAATATCCATTTTTCCCGCTATCGAATGCAATTTAACGATGTTTTTGCATGACATCTGTACGTAAGGATAGAACAAAAGTCTCTTTTCCTCCAAAAGTTATCAAACTGCTTAAAATGAATTCTGAAGAGAATTTTTCGTGGCGTCTGTACGTACGTACGTACGTATCTTGCATAACTCCAAAACGAGTAGCCTCAGAACGTTGAAATTTTGTATATAGGACTACTGTAACATGTAGATGTTCACCTCGTATTTTGGTTGCAATCGGTCACACCAAACGTATATAAATATATTTATATATATATATATATATATGAACACCCTGTTAACCGGCTCAGTGATTTCAGTTTCTTTACTCTTATATGTTTGTAAATTGTGCATTTTTTGCTTTAAAAATTATTGAATTATGTTGTTCTTATCTTCCGGTTAAGGTTTTTATGCCTATAGGAAATCTGAAGGCAACATTTGTAGAATTATCAACAATTTAAAAGCTGTTTAAGTGCGGCTAAGCCTAATTGTTAAATAGCATGGCGGACATGTTTGTTTACATTTTAACAGCAGAATAGTAGATCTGTTGCCAATCTAGAGAGACTAAGCTTCGCAGCAACAAAGAAAACGCCTTCATTTATTATTGCGAATTAAATCATGCTTAATCCTTTCTTTAATTTTTTCGAGGAAATAAGTGTTTAAGATTTCCTAATTTTTATTTTGAGCCTAATTTATATTTTGCCTTAATTTATATTTTGAGTTTTTATGTATTTTTGCCTTGTCTCGAAGTGAGAACTGAATTAATTAATTGGATGAGAAAGACTGAATCGTCTGTGGAAAACTGTTTCTTTTTGGTTTTGTTTGCTTAATTTCTGTTACACGTCGTTCTAGATTTTTTATATTATTTGAATAGAACATGTGGCAACGATTAGATAATTCTTCAAATGATATAAATTTTGTGCATTCTGAGTTATAATATGAACGAAATGTAACGATGTTAAGTAAACCTAGCGCCAGAGTGTGGGTATGGTAAAAAAATATAATGAATTTTAAAGAGTGAATTTATTCTAGTGTGGTTTATGCGCTGTCGACGAAGTAGATTTAATTCAATCCAATAATTTTAAATGCAATGCAAGAAAAAATGCGTATAATTTAATATTCCGTAGAAGGAAATCATGTGGTGTACACATCAGATTTTTTCATCATATATTTTCGTTTTAACATGAGTTCATTCAGCCATGAGAGATACACTGCCTGATCTGGAACCATCTTCGAGAAATGCTCTTCTCAGGCTAAATAGCCAACCCATTTTTATGGTGATATTGGAAGGTGCTGTATTACCATATACTGCAATATGTGCTAATTCATCAGTGTTATGATTTTTTGTCAAAAACAAAACCATTGAACGTAGTTTTATGTTTTCAAGCAATAGTATTAATTGACACTAGTATATAAGAACAATTTGCAGCCTTTCAGCTTACCCAGTTTATTTAGGACTTACTCCGAACACAGAATTAAGTAGCAAATTGGCAATTAATTCGCTCTTAAGACTGAAAGCTCTGAAAAGTCTAAGAGGCACTGATTGAGGAGCAAATACTAAAGACTTTGAAAACTAGATATACTACTCTTATCAGGACCATCATTGAGTGTGCAATACCAGTCTGGTCTCACTTTTCAGAGTCTGCATTATAAAAGTTTCGTAACATAGAGACAAGAGCAAAAATAATTATAGTAACAGTCTCATCCAAAAATAACCTGAAATCGCAGCCAGAATGCGGTATGGAGACCTTTACAATAGAAGAAAATTTAATGTTATCAAATCCACCAGCAAAATCAGAGCTGCTACTAACTACTTCCCAAACGTTGGCAAGACATCGAACTGGCCATTTCAGAGGATGAAAATCTTACCAGAAAAACTTCCCTGGGGGTCGAACCTGGACTATACCGCATCTTCCCTTGCTCCCCCATATTGACTGCAATGCAGCTAAATAGTGATTGCCCCCAAGAAGACCTGCATGACGAAAATTGCCTTTAGATAGCTAAGGCGGTCTGCATCGGCCATGATATCATCTAACTCATTTCATTTACATGACAGCAAATGAAAAATAGCCTCTCAAGATAGCAAGATAGCAAATGCTAAATATGTTTCATAACAAGTGCTGGATATGTCCTCCTGTGTATAATTAACAAGATTTGCAAATTATGTCTATTTTTTTTAAAAGTGTTGAACAAAATCTATTAATTATGCCGCTGAAGAATTATACAAATATTTAGGGTCGAATATGAAAGCTTACACGTACGTGTCTGCGGAGATGTGATTGTGCAGGGGATATCATCGCACGAGTGGAGAATTGCCTCCAGGAAGCAGACCAATCATAAGGACAGGCTGCTATAGAGTTCAGCGTAGCAGCTCTCAGTGACGTCTCCAATTTGTAGAAACTATTTCAGGACAGTGGATCTATACCAAGAAGACCTGGACAATGTTGACTCAGATCCACAATGATGAATGAGGTTCGCTACTTGGCACTTTCATCTCAGTGACACAGAACTACTACAGATTCACAGTTCGCGCGTGAACGGCATGCTGCCACTGGAACCCGATGTTCAAGATCCACAGTTACCTGAAAGCTTCAAGACATATGGATGTATACCACAAAACTCAATGTTTGGTTCCTTCCCACTGCAGCATATAGGAGAACGCATTTCGCATTGTGCAGATAACCAGCGCCTTGGACCAAGCTTCGGTGGAGTACCGTGCTGTTTACATATGACCTGAGATTCAGCCTGAATACTGATTCTCTTGAGCTAATTATAAACTAGAGAGAGCCCGAAACACGACACCATCCCCCCCCCTCATGAGAGAAAAGGATCGATACTGTAGTAAAGGTGTAATTGTTTAGACATGCATTAGGTTAGACGGAAGCAGAGCCCTGCATTTGTTTGACAAAGGCTCCTTGAGTGCTATGAATTACAGAGAGGAGATCTTTTAGCCCTATCATTGACGTTTAGGTCGACAGGTTGTCCTGATTTCCTGTTAATGGACGACAACGTTCGTTCAGGTGGGGCTCAGCTGGTTAAATATTACCGTAAAGTGATGATATTCGCCGTTATGGATTGGTACGCTAGATCCCTTGATCTTAACTCTATAGAGTATAAGGGCAATTTTATTTCGCCATGCCTCTCCCACAGTCATCCAGAATTTGAAACTTGGAATTTTTCTACCTGCAGGAGTAAGATCGACTGCTACAAGGACTTTTCAACTGCTTCCTGCGCAGTATGCCGTCCTGCTGCGCGACCGGTGTCTGGGTCGCGCAGCAGGACGATGAATTCTTCAGTATCAGGGATTTAGTGCAGGCCATATCCCGTATTAGATGCATTTTCAGTTTAATGACAGAACCTCGATTTTCGTCATCCCTGCATTATGAGCTTTATTGATAATCATGCTCACATAAAAGGACTTTTGATTTGCACATAGCCTTTCTCTATTATAAATAAATATTCACATCAAATTTCATTAAAAATCTGCCCATTAATTCTCCAAAAATTCGACATTATGTGAAACTTCTCTAATTTTCTGCACGAGTATATGATAAAGATTTTTAACCGAATTTCTTCATTGAATAAGACTTTAATACTTTAAAAATAATTGAAACCTATTTATATTTTTAAGTTTAGAAAACCTAGATGTTTTATGCGCGGTATTAGAAACTGTTTCGAGACATAACATAGTGATGAGAAATTTACTTCTTTTTTGAAAGTACTGAATGCATAACAAACACTCGTTTTCTAATCTCATATATTTTATATTTACATTACAATCGAGATTGGCGAAGGATAGTACTACTCATCACCTACTTGTGAATTAATTATTTTCCTAATTTTCAAGAAATTATTTGCTTGTGATAAGCCTCGGGTTCTGCAAAAAGACATATTCATTCAACGTCCTCTAGTGTATAAAAAAAACCTTAGTTATAAAATTATTTGTACTTTTATATACTGTTATTTAACTATTAACTTTTATAAGCATTTATATATTTAGTATAATCAACAAAACATTGTTCCAACTGTAAGCACTACTCGCTTATAAAAAATCGAGTTATATGCAATATATTTTAAGAGGCGTTGATTAAAATATGTATGTGCTACGTAAGAATCTTTAAAGAATATTACGTTGCTTGAAGTATGACAAATATAGCCTTTGTTCTTTAGGTTACAGATGTAGTGGAACTTTTTTCTTGATTTAAACCAAAAAGGTAAAAGGAATGTCATAATAAAATGCTCTGTAAACACATTTTACAATATATTTAAAATGTTTTCTCAACTGAAGCGGGGAGGAAAAATAAACGTTTTAATAAACGCTAAGGCGTTTACTTACTTTAGAGTTTTTGAGTTAAGATTTCTTTCATGTTTCGGAAAGCAAGTCACTTTTGAAAGTTTTCAGCACATTAACTTAAAGCATTCCAGCTGCGCAGAAACGGTCATTAAAATTTTCATCAGCAGCTTTCGTTAATTTTAGTGCGAAAAGTTTTTTTATGCGCGAAAGATTTTTAAAAATTTGTTTATTCTGGCAGCATCATACTGTGTTCTTTATCGGGAATTTGAGGTACGCTTATTACTTAATTTCAAATGTATGCGGTCTAAGACTAATCATTCTTGAATTTTAAAATTGTTATTTTAAGTAAAATAAAATGACTTGGTAGCGTGACATAAATTAATGGTGACAGTAAAATGCAAAGACTAAAATGTATAAAAAATTCTAACACAGAAATGCAGGGCTGGGAGAAGCAATAGTGATGATGTTGTTCTGCGATTCATAATATACATCTTAGAAAATGTTTTATAATAATACTCGTAGTAATGATACAGATGTTCATAAAAATCATTATTTAATTATTTCTAAAGGCCTGTAAATTTAATATATCATAGAAATACATCAATTACATGTATTGTTAGGAAGAAAGTAAATGTTTTTTAACAATAGCTGTAATTGATTTATTTTGTGATATAGCCAATTTACAGAAGACCTGCGTATAATTAAGCAGTATGCAAATCGCTTTTAAACTGGTCAGTTGTTTAAATATTGCTCTGTTTTAATTTGGAAAATAAATTAATCTCTACGTATAATAAAAGAAAGAGTCTGTGTGTGTGTCTTTTGTTTGCGTGTAAGCTAATAGATCTACGGCTACGATATTTGGTATGTAAGTGCATCTAGACAAGAGCCAGTACATCTCGAAGCGATTTTTTCGAATTTCGAATTAAAATTTCTTTATCTTATGTTTTGTGACGAAATCGCGTCATTTTGAGACATAATAGGCTATAGGAAAGCGAAATTTTACTCTACACACTCCATTTTCACATCGTCATGAAGCGTAGGCACTTAGCTATTTTACGAACTTAAAATAAATCGATTAAATATGAATTTATTTAACAAAGTGAGCTTAACACCTTTTCAACCGGATTTTTTCTAAAAAAGTTTATTTTTAAACATGTACAGTTTATTCTTCTTTGATTTTTGGACACGTTAAACTTTCATCCTTGCTACTGCTTTTACAAAAAGAAGTTTGGAAAAATGATAATATTTTGTATTTTTATAAAACAATTTTTAAATGAAGCTTCCGAGTACACTTCTCACATCTCACATGTTTAAAAATCTGATTTTGGCAACAGTTTTCCTTTCTTATTGTTGTTGATAGATTTTTAATGAAATCACATCATTTTGAATAGTTTCATTCTTTTAGAAATATGGGTTTGGCAACAATTTTTTATCGTATTTCTTATGTCACTGTTTTTAAGAGATTGGCATATTTTATTGTCATTTTTTGTATATATAATACATTTTTATTGATTTTTTTTATAAAGGTTTTCTGCAGAGTAAAATTCTGCACGGAAATTTTTGTTTTTTGAGTTTCTTTCATGTTATTTTTTGCTTATTTAACTGTTTTATTAGGACAATTAATATTTGCATTAAGGGATGATATAGTTATTATATAATTATTAAGATTAAGATAAAAATACTTTAATTTATTTGAAACTTATTTTACTATCAAAGTTATAATTAGGAATTTGAAGCTTGAAATTTTATTCTAATTAAAAATGCCAGCATACCATACGATAAAATCGGGAGAATGCCTTTAAAGAAATCTTGAGAATTTTCTTAACTATTAAAATACTTCTTAAATGTTAAATCTCTACATATAATAAAAGAAAAAGTGTGTGTGCCTTTCGTTCGTACTGCGCGTAAGTTAATAGACCCAGGGCTACAAAATTTGGTATATAGGTGCATCTAGACAAGAGCGATCTTTTCAAAATTCGAATCAGTTTTTTTTTTTTTACTTTATATTTTCAATTTTATCGAATCATTTTGAATAGTTTCTTTCTTATAGAAATGTGGTTTTGGCAACAGTTTTGCATTCAATTGTATACTGGACTGCTGACTGTTTAAAATCAGCACTGTTGCCACTTAAAAAATGAGGGCAATACGTATGTGCAGTTTTTAAATTTAATGTTTCTCTTGGATAGTAAACGTTTGTCGAGAGAGCGCAGAGAGAATTTGGTTAATTTATTTATTAGGATAATTAATATTTGTATTAATGGATATTGCTTATTTCATAGTAATTTTGTTATATGTAACACAATTTTTTTATGAAGTTGTTCTGCAGAGGAAAATTCTGCGTAGTTATTAAATTTAACGTTTGGTATTCTCTTCAGGCATTTTTCTGGTACATTTAAAAGCCAGCGTAGCTGCTAGTATATAAAGATATTTAAACCAAATTGGTAATATTGAAGTAACAGAGAAATGACAATTGGCAAAGCATTTTGGATAATAATGCTCTTGTTGTATATTCTGTCTATATTGAAATATATGTGAAGAATCATCTGTGAAGGAAAAAATGTCATTCTTTAGTCACAGACCTTGAGTATCAGTGGTACATGAGATGAAGTCTTTTTTCTTTACACGATTTCTTTATTTTAGTATTCTCCAGTCATCATAAGCATAAAAATGGACTAACAGTAAGTTTTTGCCTCATCACGTATTAAATACTGCATTTTCTTTCCAATTATGGATACTATCTCAAACGTTCAAATACACTAAACCTGAGTTATATGAATAGATTTCATACGGAAGGCATGATTTTTAATGTGGCATTATACTGGAATGGTTGTCATGGTGGCACTCTAAATATGCACCGAGCCGAAAGTCCTTTCATGCGAATTGGTGGAATGGGAGAGAGATGGGAGAACCCCGGATCCCCCCCCGGGGTGCCCTACTTCAAAATTGGGGTGGAAACGAACCTCTCTTTGGAGTAGGCATTGGCAACCATTGTTCCATATAACATGGAAAAGACAACAACAACTGGAATGCTTGCAGATGGTATACTATTCGAGGGAATGATTTAATTCAGATCTCATTTTGTAATTTATGAAATTGAATTCTTTGGAACACTTGTTACATGTCAGTCTTTTGGTTAGTTATCAAAAATTATGCTTACATTTTACTCAGAAATGAGTTTTAATTGGTCTTTAAATGCAGTCATTATTTCGAGCTAAATGTCCTAAATTATTATAGTGCGAAAACTGTAAATGATTGAAATATTTCTTGTATATCATTAAAAGATTTTAAATCTAAGCAAGATTTACATCAAGTTATTTTGAAAGAAAGGATGTGCTAAGGCACAGAGGGCATGCTTATAGCATATTTTTCAGAGTCGAACTTATTTTACTTATTTCAGTTCAGAAGAGGGATGTTAACACAGTTATAGTGCCTCTAGCCTGAAGAAGTTAAAACTATTGCTATCATACTCCAAAAGAAAAAGATCTTTATTGCAATATTCTTGTATTTTTTTAAAATTTTAAAGATTTCAAATATAGCGAATAATTCGGACAATTACAAAATTAATAGGACTTGGCTCAGTTTTGTAAATCACGGCCAATTTGTAATTAATCGAAGAATAGAACTTAGTAAATCTAGGATTTTTAAAGCAACATCTAAAATTTAATTTTTCGAAAAGTATATCCAAATTGACAAGGGTTTTCTTGGAATACGAAGTGTATTGATCGTGTAGAGTGGCATTTCAAGAATTAAGGAAAAGAGTTAATGCTGAATAGCCTCAAACTTCCAGTTTATGAACGCAGTTTACACTATAGTTATGAGCCGAATTTATAATATCATTGATAAGAAATACAGGGATTAAACCAGAATATACTGATCATACATTCAAAGATTTAGTAAACTCGTTGTATGAAGCACATATGATTTTGCAATGTAATAATAAATGGACTGGATCAGAGTTTTATGACAGGACCATTCCATCATCAACACCCACTGTGAGTGCTTTCAGACAGGTAACCTTTGAATAGAGATTGAGAGCTATTAGTAAGTTCTCTGGACCGCTGGCTACTGTAATTTTGTCCGCCTGAATGTTTTTTCTATTTGAGCAACAAACTGTGTCCATAAGTCCTTCACTAAAAGCAGTTCTTTTGTTATGAGCCCCTTAAACAATCTGCTAATGCATTAGATGTGCTATATATTTGAATTCTTACTTTTTCAATAGCGCTGTTTTAAATGATTAGAATTCCATATAAAAAATCTTTAATTAAATATGTTTAATTAATAGGATCGGTAATGATAAGCGAAACTGAATAAAAAAACGATAAAAATCTGAATATTTATAAATTCACCCATCTGCTGACGTCAATTAAAATGCGATCAAAATCATCAAAATTAATTAAAATTAATTGTTGACATTTTCGTTGAAACGCTAAATGCATACCTAATATTGAAATACATTTAAAAAGGGAGAAATAATTGTTATTTTATCACGAATTTTCCAAATTTCTAAGGTTTATTCCATATCAGGATTGGTGTCTTCAGCAAAGTTTTATTAACATATACAGGGTGATTGAAAACGTTTTCAGGTTATTTTGAAAAAAATAACATTAGATGTAATATTCTTTTGCTTATAGCATTTCTTTTCCTTCTGTTACGTATGGATATGTACCATGAAAGAATCAAATTGAAGAATGTCGACATTCTCCAAATACGTCAGTGAAACACCGAATATTTGGTTATCGGACCATCACATGCTGTTGTTGCAATAAATAAAACCGTACAACGTCAATCACATAATTACGTTTATTATTGGTGCTATTTTCTTTTCTCATTCGGAATGAACGGTTCCTTTTACATTCAAAGGTTTATTTACATGTGCTGTTACTTACTCGTTTTCTTATTTTGCCATACATATAATATGTTTTAAGAATAAAGTATGATTTAAAAATGAAACAAAACTATTTTTATGCAACACATGCCATCAGCGCATGGCGAATGGCGACATTTGTGGCTGTATGTGAGAAATAAGGACACTTATCAAATATTTCGGACATGTATCAAGCGATTCGGGCTTCCTGCATGTTTTTGTGGTTTTAACCATGTGTAACGTGTATACGAGCTAGGTTTCCTTAAAAAATGTTCTCCACGAAGGTAGATAGCCCTCGAGTGCTTTGTCATAATCAAAACAAACCCAAACCAGGCATTGCCAATGTTTGTCGTTGTATTTGAAATGTACCTCCCTGTCCAACAATATGCTGCACTAAAGGGGTTGATCAAGGGGTTAAAGATCAATTAAAGATCAAGGGGTTGTGATTTACAGCAAAATTTTAGTTGAGTTTCTTTGATTTCAGTGTTTAGTCATGTGTCTGGCCGATAAAATTAAAAAGATCCTCTTCACCATGGCGAAATATATGATGGAAGAAGCGTTGTTTCAAAATAGCAGTGATGGTGAGTTTAGCGTGAATGAATATGAAAGTAAGTCTGATGACAGAGACATTATTCCAGTAGTGAAGGAAAAAAAGAGAAGTATTGCAATAAATAGTTCTAGTGAAAGGGATGGAAACCTGTCATAAAATTCACCGAAGATAGATAGTGTTCGCGAAAACTACTTTGCCCGTTCAACTCAAACGTCTATAAGACAAACCGTTTATTTTGGTGAAACTTAGCGATCGCCAACCACGTTTACACCCTACTAATTGCTTTAAACTGTATCACACACTTGAAAATTACACAAAATAGTTAAAATTTTCACATTTGCAAAATGTTCATATTAGGATAATAATAAAATAGCGTTAAAATGTCTTGTCTTTTAAATTTTATATGCAAATTTTACATTTAAATAAATCCCACATTGCACACCAGATACAGCAGAATAACGTCCGAGCTGATGAAAGCTTTAGACTAAAAAAATCCGAGTGCAACTTACGGTTACGTCAAGAAGCTAGAAATTTTAACCATTTACTCATTTGTACCAACTGATTGTCATGCATATGGAATTGCGCTAAGCACTGCTTTCGTGGAGAGAATGTTTCGGATGCATTCAAAACTATAACCATTTAAATTCTGAATCGGTTAACTGTTTTTTTGTTGCACGATAATATCTTTTCATGTAACGTAATTACCGTCAAACAGTTAATTGAATAGGATAATGCAATTTTTCTTAATCATCCTTCTTACTCTCTAAGACATAAAGATAGATCAAAGAATTGATATATCATCTATAATGTGAAATTTCTCTTTCTAAAATAACACGTCAGGAAAGGATTAGAAACACAGAAAAATGTAGAATAAAATAATAGAAGAGCGTGAAGGAGATCTGTAAACAAACAATTCAATAAAAATTAAAAATATACCATTATTAGGGATATAAACAGAGAACCAGGCATTGATAAATAACTGTTATTTTCAAAACTGGGTATTTTATTTCAGACATGAGAATTTGCAGTCACATTAGGTATATCATTTGCAGATGCATTCTCAGTGTTATGAAAATCTATGCATAATTTGTGTTTGGTAACTAGAAGTAACACAATATGCAAATAAATTTGAATAGTATTATAATGTCCTTTCTTTGAAGAATACTCAAAAAACTCATTCAATTCCTTAGGCAAATGAAAAATTTCCATGAAATATTTTTATGTCCTTTCAAGAGATTACGTTAAGACGATCTTAATAAAATTACATTTAAATATCGAATATTTTATACTTCCAAGCTGTGATTTTTAAATTATAGAAGATAAAGTTTTTCATAGTTAGCTTAAAGATAAATTAACTTTAACTATTACTGCAAGAGATAAGTAAAAAGACTATTTATTATATTATCTCATGTGCCTGACTAAAATACAATTTAACGTCGCAAATTTTATTGTTTGTAATGAAATTTTCAACCAAGAGCTGTTCTAACACATATACTATTGAAAGCATGTAATTTCATAATCTGATAAGCATTAAAATAACCATACAGAATTGAAATAATAATAAATAAGTTTTTCGAATGAAACGAAACTTTTATGTGTAAAATTTGATAATCTCTTAAGTCTCCTTCTTATCAAAATAAAATTACTTTTCATCCAATGTGACAATTTGAATCATCTTTTCTATAAACCAAATATCAATCTTATGTATATTTTAAATTACGTAAGATGTTTTGACAACTGGCGTCTATTACAGTGCAATTTTTCTACCTGCTTTTTAGCTTCGATTGCAAATGCTGCTTAATTCTGAAGTTAGGTACGTTGCACAATTCTACAATGACGACCGCGGGGTACATTTAGTGTACCATTAGACATTTTTGCTTAGAACTAAGAGAAGATCATTAGTTCATTATCTATTAATACGTGAATTTAAAGAAATTAAAACATTATTATAATAAATTATAATAATATTTTTAATATTATATATTAATAAATATCTTTTGTAAGTTAATTTTCCCATAACATTTTATGCAGTTTATTTGGATAATACATTCAGATATAAAAGTCTAGCACTTTTCTTTGAATGATTATTTTGTTCATTTCGGTATTTCTTCTTCTTCATCATCTCAATTACAAATTCACAAATCTTGTTATATTTGACTAAGTTCTTCATCAGACAAGTCTCTGCGTTTTATTTCCTTGCAAAATTACACCATACTGAAAAATGAGGAAAATTTCCAGTTGACGGAAAAAACTTTCCTGATAAGAATTTTTATTTAAAATAGGAAAAGAAACGAAAGTAGTGAATAAAAAAATGTCAACATAAAAACTTATATAAATTAAAAGGGATCTAAAAACAATTCAAAATGGTTTTCAGAGTGCATGATGCAGCTTTATTACACTGAATAAAAATTAAGAAATAATGAACTTTTATGACAAGACGTATCGAAAACTCGAAATGCTTGTAAACAGTTAAAAACCTGGTTAAAAAATAAAGAATTCAAATAAAGATTTCAACGGCAAAAATGCATTTTAATGTTAGTTACTTGATAAATTAGTCTGTCTCCATTAGCATCGCCGTCTGAAATATAAAGCATCAAACGACATATAAATTGTACTAGCGCGTCTTCTCGAGAAGCTAAATGGATATTTTTTAAGAAAAGAACCATTACACTTTCAACTGATAGAGTAATTTAACGTTTTTAAGGTCATAAGCGCTAAATATTATGATAGGGTAAGCATAGACTAGCGAGGCTGTGAGCATGCAGGCAAAAGTTGTTATTACTTTACACAGAGAAATGTATATAAAGAATAAAAGAAACGGAATTTGTAGTCAAAACTTGATAGTTCTTTGAAGATGAGTTTATCTGTAAACTGTACCAGTTACCTCTCGCCTTCAATGGGTTAACTGCAGTTTTAGTATATTATTTGCAGTAGCACTCCTGCTGTATAGGAATAAATGGTTCAATAATTCAAAACTTTTCATTTTCAGCTGTCTCTTTATATGAATGTGGGTATTAGTATACAATACGTTTTCACTTACAGCTCAATAGATCATTATGTGTAAAAATATTATAGAGGCTGATCGCAGATTAATTTAGATTATTTGGATTTGCTATAAAAAATCGCCTGCTTGGAAAAAATTTCTTTAACTGCAAGTATTTTTTAAGTAAAAATTACGGTCTGGTACTTAACAGTTTTGTTTTCATGAAAAATAGCGCTTTTAAAGAAGCAATGTCTGGAAAGGTATTTTTGTATTCTTTCTGAATAAAACTATTCCTATCTAGTTATTAAAAAACACTGTGAAGCCATGGTTCTTCGATATATAAAGCTACGATAGGTAATATTGTCAACAAGAAAGGAAAGATACATCAAAGTTTAGCTTCAAGTGGAAACATTGTTCCAAATACATACCCAAGATAAAAAAACGGAATGTTTCGAATGTTGCAAAGATAAGAACTTTAATATTAAAAAAATCTGCCAAATCAAACGATAGTTGATTGAAGTGCTTGGTTTCAACTGTAAACTAATTCGAATCTTAAAAAGGCGAAAAAATCATATGTGCGTCATCTTTCTCCACGACATATCGCCGAACGCAGAACGCTCTCCCGAATTCTTTATGAGAAACATTTATCCGGACAAAAATGGAAAACTGTTGTCACAATAGAGGAATCTTGGGTGTATTAAAATGATTGCAATAAAAAGAGATCCATTTATTAAGATCAAAGGCGAGGAAAAAAGTCTTAAAATGTGATTCAAGAATCTAAAGAAAGTTTACCAAAGGGATTTATCATTGTTGATGGTTTTTCATATAATGGCCAATTAAAAATAAAGAGAGTAGAGAAAAGTATTAAAATCAACTCCACATACTATTCTAAATATACGCTACACACAATTTTCGAATACGAAATATCTTCTCTTTACCCACAGTGCCCTCAATTATTAGAACTGAGCTTAGGGGTGTTGGAAGCCGAAAATCTTCAAGAAATGGTGATTTGGGATTTTTGTAGTTTCAAATTCTGTACACTTTTAGCTTTCTAAAAATACCATATTTTAATCATCTATGCAAATTAGAACTGCTCAAAATGGGATTTTTTTATACTCGACATACCTTTTCTCAAGAACTACTGCTCACAGGTTTGTAAATTTTTAAGGCTTATTTATTATGTTTCCTAACATTTACTGACCGGTAATAGCACCACGTCCACCATTATCTAGAGTTGACCATATGGAGCCACATGGGGGTCTCTCACAAAGCGGCCAGACCGTCCCGTTTGCAGTGCTGCTGACCAGTCCGCCAGCAAGGGTGGACTCCCAGCCAGCTGCCCAGGCCCAGTACTTATTGATTCTAATCAAACAATACATGGCCATACAAGGGCTTATCGCTGTGCTAGCGTTGTAATACATATCAAAATTTACATTAAAATACTTGAGTTTGATATACACATAAGGACACATACGATACGGTTACACTGAAATGTGTGCAATAGGGAATTAAGTCCTAAGTTGCTGTCGTGATTACCTGCTAAATTCATACATAACAGACATGGCAGGTATCCCAGTAACACACACCTAAATTAAGTGTGGTAAGGTTGAACAAATTTACACATAAATGAATACAGTGCTTGTCATTAAATAAGAATACTATGGACATATCAGTGCTGTGGGTTGCAATTGTGAATACCATTACTGTACATATAATATTTACATAGAAGTAACCTGCTAACTTCATGCGAATTTAAATATGATACAGTTGAACAAATTTACACGTAACAGTACTTGACATAATCAATGCTGTGGGATGTGATCATGAATACCATTAAAATACTTAGAATATTTACATAGAAGTTACCTGTTAAATTCATACATAACAGTCATGCGAATTTAAGTATGATACAGTTGATCAAATTTACACATAAAATGCATACAGTACTTGTCATTAAATAATTTTGATATAATCAATGCTGTGGGATGCAATGATGTGTACCATTAAAGTACATATAATATTTACATAGAGTTACCTGCTAAATTCATGCATAACAGTCATGGGAATTTAAGTATGATATATTTGAACAAATTTACTCATAATAATGCGTACAGTACTTGTCATTGAATAATTTTGACATAATCAGTGCTGTGGGATGCAATCTTGAATACCATTAATATAATTTACATATTATATTTACATAGAAGTTACCTGCTAAATTCATGCATAACAGTCATGCGAATTTACATTTGATACGGTTGAACAAATTTACACATGATGTTGCATACAGTACTTGTTTCTAATTAAGAATTATTTTGAAATAATCAGTACTGTGGGTTGTAAACATGAATACCATTAATGTACATTTAATATTTACATAGAGTTATCTGCTAAATTCATGCAAAAAAGTCTTGGTACGCGTCCCACACCGAAATTAAATATGATACGATTGAACAGTTTAACACATAATAATGCATACAGTTCTTGTAATTAGATATGAAAATTTTACATAATCAATGCTGTAGGTTGCAATCATGATTGCTATTATTTGTATGTATGAAATATTATACAGCTTGATTTCATGACACAATTTTGTGCCAAGTGTCATACGTTTTGACATAATAGTAGTGATTTGACGTATTCACGGCTTGTGCTTGACTAGGAACTTGCAGAATGCCTGACGATCCGTTATTATAATGGCACATGCAGCGATATAATGGTCTGCTGTACCCTCTTCACCACAGATGCAGACGTCAGTGCTGGTTATTGCAAATCCATGAAAGTACTGTGGGAATGGGCCGTGAACCGATATACAACGGACCAAGAGAGGATTGGCAATGAGTCTTTGTAAATCTACCTTTGGTTTGAAGTAGAAAGTTCTGCCAGTCAAGCTATTCGACCATTCTTGCTGCCAATTTTTGCAGACAATTTGACGTATAGTCTTTTTCAGGTTTCAGACCATGGGATATGCACTGTAGTAATCTCATTTCAGTATAATCAGATAGGTGTACTTTAATTACACAAAAAATTTCAAAAATCTATCTACAACAGCTTTTGAAAAAAGGTACATCGAAAATGGCCAATTTAACATTGTCGGTGTAGAGGGTTCCTACTCCTCTTAACTTCCTGGAAACAATGGAACACGAAGCAAGTATCATAGCCATAACCCGTCACTCATCTCTACTGAATCTTTCGGTTGCATGTAATTTTTCACTCTTTAACTTTTAAAAAGTAGTCCAAAAGTCCACCTATAACCGTCCTTGGACTTTGGAAAGCCGGTCAAGAGGAATGGTATAAAATACATCTTCGGATACTACAAAAGGTTTTATTTTCTCAGAAATTACGGTCTATAAAGATAATGAAAAATAAGGATTATCAAACAGAACATTTAAAACACAAAAGTTTTAGTCGAAATATTTCTGTGAATACAATGAAATTTGGCCGCCCAGCACATATAGTGGCTACTCACCCTGTAGAAATAGACCCGGGTTTGAATCCCGGAGAAGCCTTGGTTGTAACTGTCCATCCCTTAACTGTCCATTAAAAAAAAAAAAAAACAATGGAAATGGTCTAAAAACATGCAAACAGCCTCTGTATATTGACATTATAAGATATATTTTGCCCAATTTTTGATCAATATGGAATTTCTGAGCACTTTTAAATCAGTCTAGGATCAGATGTAGTGTTAATGATAGGATAAGTGTATCACCTAATATAGTGAAAATGGAAACGTTTAAGGCCGTGACATGAACTTAAAATTTCAGACAAAGCAATTTTGGTTTTAATTAACCTCTGGGCTCACCCATTTATATAATAAAGCATTTATGGCAACAAGAAATATGCTTTACCTAAATGAAAAGAAAAATATCGACCTTTTACCTTTTAAACGGAGGAAGAAATGGTGTTTTGTGGAGAAATATTTTGACAGAAATGACGCAAGTGCCCATTGTAATCCTTAGATGTCTTTGGTCTGTAGAATAGATTAATTCGAACATTTGGAACGTAGTAATTGGAAGTATGTGAGCTTAAGCCCCAGATGGTAAAGATTAGAGGAATCAAAATTGCGGAGGAGGATGTTTATCGTATTGGAGGATATCAAGCAGATAAAAACCAATTAACTTTCAAGACGTATTCTCATACATCACAGCCCTTACAAAGTTTCCAATCATTCTGCAATACATTTAATCTGGAAAATCCTTTCGAAGGAGATTTCAGACGTGATTTAAGTTAAAAAACTTTATCTAACTTGAAGATAATTATCTAAGTACTCGCTTATTGGATTAATGTGTTACTTCATCTTCATATGGCTCTGTAATTCGTGTGAAGTCACAGGTTTGTGATTTGAGGTATGTTTATATGTTCATTTGGCAGAACTCATTAGTTTTTGAGTTAACATATATTCTAAACCTATGTTTTGGGTTTCGAATCTTTTGAAAATCATTTTATAGTTTCATAATGTTTTGATTTTTAATAATTAAATAAAAGGCTTCTTAAATATGTTAGTTATGAATATTTTAACTACACTAATTGTTGTTTAGGGTCTAATGTAGAATTGGGTGCCCCTTCGATTAGCGACAATTTTTTTTTTAAATTTTGGCGATGAAACCTCACTTCGGGTTACCGTGATAGTTTTAACTTTGTTTTAGCTTCCTGATTTTATTTAAATGAAAACAGATTAATGTGTACATGGACAAATTTAAGGCAGTGCGCAGTGCCTAGTTTGTGCAATTCTAGGATGTTTTTTAAGTGAAAACAGATCGATGTGTACATGGCCACAGAGTTTGTGCAATTTTTTGACTTCTTATTTTGGTTTTGTGTAACGGCTATCTTGAAATTGGGCCTTCCTGGCACCGATCTTGGCGTCAAAAAAGAATCACCAAGAAACAAGGTGCACCCAATTGTAAACGTTTACCGTTGGGCTCTTTTAAAATGCAAACACATTTCTTATTTTCTGTTGTTATGAGATTTAGCTTTTCTTCCATTGCATCCATTGTTTTTCAATTTTTAGTGTGCCATATCTGACGTGGTCCTTGCCACGAAAATGAAAGAACTGGTCAGGTTTTCACATACTCTGTCTATGTCGAGTTTGTTAGAAAAGCCTTATTTTAAAGAAAGGTATATTTACAGGTTATTTACACTTTACTCTTTAGTCAGCTTCGAGTTACATGAGAGTTCGTTTATATGCACGATTTTTTTCCTTAACAGACAGAGAATATACTGAGTTACTAGACACGAAATAGCTTGGCAAGTGATGTCATCTCTTAGAAAATTATCAAATTATTCACAACTTATATGAATGTTTTCAATATCCTCCTTCCTAAATTTACTATAAAGTACTCCCACAAATATTAAATGCATTACAACACATAATGATACATTATGAACAACAAACTTCCAACAAAACTTTAAAACGCAGCATTTCGTACACTCAGTTCTCATAAGCAAAATTTAGGTAAGCCCGATTTTCCATCTCAACTCTTAATACAGGTAGCGTAGGCGTGCTTGTTGGAATTGCTGAAAGTATGAAGACTAATTATCTTCATCAATCCATCTATTAATACACATCCGTCTAAGAATTCTGACCTTAGAAAATAGCTCCATTTCTTTTACACATTTTATAAACTTCTTTTTGAGGTATTCAAGCAATTTTTAATGAAGTCTACGGGGTCTAACAACTTATGTGCACAAGAAAGGAGGGTTCGTTTTAATAGCGATAATTTCCTCTTACTTTTGAGCAGTTTTATAGGACAGAGCGAGATCTTTTAAATTCCACTTTAACCCTATAACGCAAACGGTTGTATTTTTTGCCTAGCGGCGGGTACTAGCCTATAGGCATAGCCACTACTAAGACCAGAAGCGGTGGTGACTTTACTATGGATGCACCTAGTAAGCGAGCCACCGTTACCTCTATGAAGGGATAGACAGGTGACAGGTGACATCAGGATCCGGACACCCGGGTGGTTTGGGAATTATCCGGATCCCTCAACTTTTCAGAAAAACAAAATTGCCAAACAAGGGCTGATGTTGGAAGACAGATGTATTGCGGATTCTTACAATACCAATGTTTATTATACAATACATGACAATATAAAGATACTTCACATCAAAAAGTAACTAGTTACTTCTATTAATTGTACGTTTTATATTTTCAAGCACGTGAAAGCAAATTACACCCATGCCTTCTCAGAGATTCGTCCCCGGGCCCTTCCATACTGCAGTTAACGTTACTAACCACTTTCCCGTTTGGGCGGGTAAATGGTTTTATCTAATTTAGAGTCCAAACTTATTTCGGTTTCGCAATTTGATTGCCATCCTCCTAGATTAAACTGTGTCAATGACAAATAACATTCTTAATTCTAATACAAATCTATTTTTACTTAATTTTTCAATATTCTTAAACTAGTCTGGCAATTATTATTATAGAAAGATTCTTTCAAAACGTTCGCTGTTGCTGCAAATTTATCGGGGACAGGATTTAAATTACCAGCGAATAAAAATGGACTGCGTTTAAAACCCAAAATAAGCCAAATTGTGTATAAATTTTCATATTCTCTCCTTTAGCATGCTTCGCCCCATAATGTAAATAACATAAATAATTACAAGGTTAAATGAATTGATTGGGTTTTTAAAACATTACGCAAGGACATGACAAAGCAGTAAAGCGTTGGCGGAAACGGTAATAACAAAGTAAATGTAAAGGTTGAGTAATAACAAAGTTGATAACGGGTAATAGCCATGTAAATATGTTTATTTCAAATGTTAAATGTACTACCTACTGTCAAGATCACGATTTGATAAAGTACGTAAAATTCTTTCAGTTAGAAGAGAATAGATGCAAGGTGTAAAACTTAATAAGTATTGTTACAGTTTTCCTTTCGAACATACATACATATATTGTAAAAATATTCATGAATGTAAACATTGTGAAAAACTTCATTAGAGTATAACGCATATTGAGAAGTTAAATGGATCAGAATATAAAAAACTTTCCTTCTCCTAAAACAAACAAGTTCAAAGTAAAACCTTCAGTCGTCAGCGAGAAAGCTTCACGTACTGTTATAGATAGCCACTGTATACTATAAATACTGTAGATTATGCAGTCATGAGTAATAACTTAAAATCTACACAGATTTAAATCTGCAGTTATATAATTTTGCATGCATCTGGACAGATTCATCAGACAGAATTAGAAATGTCAGGAGGATGAAGCCCTTGTATGTCACAAAAGCGACGAAATGTTGCTATAAATGCTATAATGCCTGTTGTCTGTCTGTAGACTCCGAAACGTCAAGGACAATTTTCCTTTCTTTAGACACCATATAGAAATAATTAGCATCATGTTCCTGACATAAGAACGTAATGCATTATGATTTATTAGCTATATTTTCAGCTAATTAACCTTGTTACTGAGGCCTAGAACTGGCTAAGGTAATTAAATAATGAAATTAACATATGTATTTGTAAATAATTAATAGGAATTATGTAATTTTGCATATAATCCTTATGTAATTTTTTATCATAAAAGATTTATAGTTAGTTTACTTTTTTTACCCAAAACATGTCATTTATATTTGAGGGCATCGATTCGATGTCGTACGTTTTGGTGAAATTGATGGGGCATATTTGTTTTGGGAAGTCTACTGATCGCTCTGTTTAAAGATTAAACTCGGTCCATGTCTCAATAATTGTAATAATTTTCTTAAAATTTATTTTTAACTAGGCATCCATACTTTGATTTCAATGTGAAATTGCTTCAAGAATTGAAGGAATCAGAGCTCTGTGAAGGCATATCTGTATCCAGCGATTTGCATTCAATTTAGATTCGGATCGGATTTAAAAGCACCTTTCTCACCAGATTTATTTATTTTAAATCCCTTTAACTGAAATAATAGGAAAATTTGTAGCATTAAAAATGTGCAGGAATACATAAATATATGAAAAAATCTAAATATGAAGTAAGCAAGTGTTTGTGGAGCAACAGAAATGTGATATATTAATTATATCATCGTTACTACGATAATTTTTTAGCTTTGAAAAGTTAAAGCAATAAATTCAGTTTCACTCCTTTTTTATATCTTTGGAATATTTGAAAATGCAAAGTTCATGAAAATGTAAATGTTTTCAGAATAGTTTAGAACGATATACATATTTATACTATACGTGCGAATGAATAAATGATATCCTGATAGCATCGGTATCGAATATCAATTGCGTACAGGATATTCATATCTATATTGCTTCTTCAATATTATTGAAAAATCAATATTTTTCAATCGATATCAACTCATTCTTCAATTTAGCTGGAGCTATTGCACGAATTATAGAGTTCGTGGAAATTCCCATGTTTCGAATTTCTGAAGAAGAAGAATTTATCATAGCAAGTTACAGTCGTCGAATATAATATTCTAGAAGCTACTTTGGCTTATATCAGCTTTTATTATCAACTTGCCCTTCTTGTTAGACGTGTGTAATATTTTGTAAATACCTCACACTTGTTTATATTCAAAACCATTTAGCTTAACTATTTAAAGGCCACTTTATTATTAAAAAAGAGTAAGCTTTTCTATTTTAACGAAAGATGTACAAAATACTTTAACATTAAATTTTAAAGTGGTAATTTTCCTTATTTTATTATTATTTACAGCTACTCTTAAATCATTTATGTTTCTATATGCTTATTGCAGGAACTCTGTATATTTATTGAAAGTGTTTCTGAAGTAACTTGGGATTTATATGTTTTTGTATATGTTTATTGAAGTAACTTTCTATATTTACTAAAATAGAAACTCTCTACTTATTTAAAGTGGATTAGAAAAGTTACATGCGAAACTATGAAGCCTTTCAGCATCAGAATTTAGCATATAAATACAGTACTGCTTAACTTTCATACCTAACTATTTTTAAAGTCCCGTATTTTTAGCATATTGTGGCTGCAAATGAAGCAGATAATTTAATCCAATAAAAATAATTAAATGAACAAGATTTTAAAACATGCAGCGTAATGTAATCGTAATAATCCTAGTATAAAAGCAATGTTACTGTAGATTACAGAAAAGTATAATTTTAGATATATGCCTAATATGGCTCTCGCAGTTATACTACCACGTAATTTTTAACTCGAATTTTGGGTAATGTCGAATGTTTTATAATGTTTCATTCTCACAGTCGGGCAAGAAAACCAACTGTATGAAATTATTCGAATTTGACAAATCGTTGATAACGCAACACCTCGTACGAAGACTCGTTAGCTAGAGCCTTGAGCACCATACGGATGACAGTACGACTTCACTCAGCTCCGCCCGAATTTTGATGGAGCCCGGGGGACTAGCCCGGGGGGAAAGGCTCCGAGGGACTCCCACCCCTCTTTCCCTACCATCAACCTCTCGAGAGGACCTTTGGCTTACCATGTATTTGGAGTGTCCCTATGCCGCAAAGACACTATACATTTACAAGCATCCATGCCTTCTTCGGGATTCGAACCCGGGCCCTTTGGTAACGCAGAGGCTCTCCTAATTACTATACCGTTTGTACGGCTCTAATTTGGGCTTCATAATTACATATAACTCTACGAAAGCTCATGTTTTAGATAAAAGTTTCCGTAATATGAAATTCAAGATTAAAGGTAACCCTATCGAATTCCGGATTCCTCTAATTTTTGTCGCAACAACGGTAATCTAAATTTTTCAGCCCACTAGTGACAACAGGATTTATGTCTATTGCAATGTAGCTGTCAAAATCATCAAAAGAATCTTATTTCAAAGCATTTCCTATTTTCTACATGATTTACATACTTCTGGAGTGAGCGTATAAGGTGATAAAAACAACCAGAAAAACGTCTTAATAAAACAAAAAGGAAAAAAAAAACTATCTTCATTAATATACCGTTGATACAAGGGAAGTAAAACCATCCGTTTACACTTCGTCAAAAGTCAAAATTATAAATTTACTGTGTTAAGTGAGAAAAAACGGCCTCTGATTGGATTCGCGAACATTCTTCTGTGGGTTAATTCAATATATTTGTCAGACTGTGTAAAGATCGTGACTTGTAAAGATCGTGACTTGTAAAGATCATGACTTGTAAAGATCGTGACTTGTAAAGATCATGACTTGTGAAGATCGTGACTTAAAGAGAACGTGAAATATAAATAATAGGACAAGAACTTGCATTTTACGGTGTGGCAACAAGAAGAGGATTCGGAAGATTTTTATATATTTTGTTTAGAGAGTTTAAGATTTTACTTTTTTAATAGTTGTAAGAGTTTAACTGTAGTAGTTAAGAGTTTAAAATTTTGAAAGTTAAGAGCTGCAGCATTTATTATTTTTTTTTTTTTTGGTTCTGTTTTAAAATTCAAATAAAAGTATTTTGTTCATTCTGAAAATTTAGCTTTATTCTTTCTACAAGATTCAATATTCATTATATTGAAATAAGGAAAGGATTTTTACTGACTGTATTACTTTCAAAATGCTAAATCTTTTCAATTTAGTCCTTCTTTTATTTTTTATTTTTCAAAATTTGTGAAAAATAAAGCGGAAACTACATGTGTAGAAAATCTGGTTTAGAGTATCGTTATCAGTCTCGCACGTGCATTTTTTAATTACACTTGTGACTGCTGAAGAAAGAAAATAGTAATACTGCTGCGAAATTTTGCTGAATGCATTAATTAGCAATGGCATTGTGGCAGCGATATATAAAAATGAACATCATCTCTTCTAAACATAAACCAATACATAGCGAGTAAATGTTAATAAAATTTCTAATGTAAATATTATAGAATTTTTGATAACTTTCCTTAAATGAAAGCAATGATTAAACATTAATTTTTGAATATTAATTTATTTTGTAATATGGACATTCCTGAAATTTTCTTTACATAACATCCGGTAATAGCAAAAATAATTTTGGTATTAGTTTATTTAGTTAATAGATTCCTCCTAAAATGTAGGGGCAAATATTTTCGCATATTACTTTTCAAAATAATATAATATATTTAAATTTATTGTAATTTGTTTTCTAAAGTTTTGTGTTTGCCGGAATTTTAGGCTTATACATTGAAAGAATATTTTGTTACTATATGCAATTAAATTTATATTGGCATTACTCGGCGGAAAAAATGTAAGGTTGCATACTGAAAAAATTATTATCACGCATTATAAAATAATTGGAAAGTGTACCGAGACATTACTTACTAATCATTTCTTCTTCATCTAAGTTCCGTGTAAAAGTTTAACTTTATCATATTTTTTTGTAAAATTACATCACGTGATCTAAATTACCTAGTAGTCCCCATAAATAAGTTAAAAAAAAAAGTGATAAATGAAAGTTCGAGATTAGAATGATATTTAAAAGCAGTACTAATTTGTAGGTCGCTTGCCGCCTCCAAAGCCAATTGATGCGACCTTCGAGTAAATGAAGTAATATGGAAATATTAAAACGAGAGTAAATGCAAGTGATGCTGAAATGAAAGCTTGTTGGAGAGTTTAATATTTGCACTGGATAGGCTAAAAGGTGAGACTAAAAGGACGAGAAACTAAAGGCGTGACCTTTAATCCAAAATCAGTTACTGAATTGCATATGAGTTTCTATCAGCATTTAAAAGTGAACGTAAGTAGTGGCAATACCTCATTAGGAATAACTTAATTTAATTTGAAGCTGTGTTCGAACATAAGGATATAACGACTGAAACTGTGACAGTAGTTTATTTTATGACTTTAAGAATAGTCTTCCAGATTTCAGAGACCACCAGCAGCATTTCAGTATATTCGCTACTCTATTTTTAGCAGCCATCAAATGTTGTCTGAGAGACGAAATGTCTACATAGAGCTGTAATCATTTACGAGAAACTTCCAAATGATCGTGTTCCTTTAGTTAACTATTATTAGTTGTACATGCCTAAAACGTATCTGGTGATTCATGATCATTACTTATTGTCTTTTTTCGAGAACACATATATGTCAAAGGGAAGTTATTGCTTTATGAAGTATACAGACTGAACAAAAACTATGAACGGAACTTTCAAGTCTAAAATATCTTAAACATCTATGGTTTTTTGTATTACCATTACACTTTAAAAATTGCGAAAGATGAAGATATATCGTCTGCGGTGTTTTCATGTTTTCTTTTTTTCTCCAGGTAAATAATACTACATTTGAATTTCTTTCTAACTGTATGATATGATATCTTTTTAATGGTATAAAAATACATTAATTTCAGAACACTACTTTTCTTATGTAACAGCAGGAGGGCGCTCTAATTAATAAACCCTCGCCAACTGGAAATATTCTTAAAATAATAATTCTTACATTAATGAAAAATGGAGGAAACTTCATTTATCACAAATCCTGATTAAAAGCATGCATCGTATATTAAAAGCTCAATTATAATACAAAAAATGGAGTGGGCATACAAGCGGGTAAGATTAATGTGCAGAGTTGTAAATATATAACTAATAACCTCTCGATAATATTCAAAAGTACAAAATAAGACAAATAAAGTCTAGAGAACGTTTAAAGTGTTAAGTGGACGGATGTGCAACTACTTCCCATTAAAGACAAAGTGTTAATATGTTAGAAAAAATAAACAAAAATATATGAATGGTTTCAGATTTTAACGGTTTCCCAATAGGGTTTACGGTCTTCTGCTATACCAGAGCTCGCTGTCTATCACTCTTGTTACTGCATTTTATTTTCGCTTTATTGTTAGGCGTTGGTATCTTCGCACTTAAATCCACGATACATTTCAACAACAAAATTTTTAAAAGCTGCATATCAGCGTATGTTTAGGTTAGGTTATGTTATTTAATTATGGCAAAGCCTCGAGGGCTATCTGCCTAAGGAAAGGGGTGCCTTTGTGGAGGACTTTCTAAGGGAAACTGACTCGTATACACGTTACACACGGGGAAAACCACGAAAACACCCATGCAGCCAGCCCGTTCGCGGGATTCGAACTTCGGACCGAACTACCAGTGTTCAGCGATTTTACCGCTCGGCCGCTGGTGGGCCATATGTTTAGGATTCTCGATTAAGTGTTGGAATATGTTTTATGCATTTTAATACTTTTCAATGATTTGCTAGTTCATCATATCAATATTTAGTGTTCCTAGTAAGATGGTTAATAATTGTTTTTGTCTTTTTATTCCTAACGTTATATGCGTTATCTTTACTTATTAAATATTATGTTCTTCGCACTTACGCCCCTTAAACTTCAATTTAACAGCAAAAATCACAAAATATTTAAAAACAACCTATCTTTAGAATTCTCGATAGAGTGTTAGAGGTTTCCATACATATTTTTATGTTCTCTATATTATTTTTTTTAAGAAACTAGCCCCTCGTTGGCCAGCCGCCTAAAATTGTTATCATAAAAAAAGAAAATAATTTGATTCTTTTAAAAATTCAAAAAAAAATATGAAATCCATCTAGTGTAATTTTATAAAAATATTGACTGTTTCTATATAGACATCTCATGAGTTTAATATATGCTTATTTAAATTAATCACATTAAAAAGTAGAAAACAAATATCCTTAAAAATTGCTTTTATATTTTTATTTTATTACGCAGTAACCTTACAGATTAAATTTACACATGGCAGTAGGCTGACGCGTAGACGATAAAAGTATTTTATTTCTGGTCGCTGCTACAAATTGCTTTCACAAAGCCAAGTAAGTTAATTAAAATTGTAACATAAATTATGTTACATTTTTCCAAGTGGCAATAGTCTGACAAGCTGGAGATGATAATGTTTTAATCCATACAGTGTTCCCACTCCTCGCTTTCAAATCGTTGAGTTTGTTGAAAATTCGTTAATACTTTTCAAAATATGAAATATAAAATTCCGGCTTTCAGGTGCACATGTTACGGTGGTGGACCAGATTATTCAAAATTTGGTGACCCTGAGTACCGCTGTTTTTATCACAGTGCAGGAAGCGTACATACATTCCTACAGATTCTTCATTATTTAGTTCTTAAAAATAATACAAGACGATAGTATTTGGTGGCAACAATTTGTAAAGTTATACGCGGTTTATAGTCAGCCAATGCAAAATCCCATTTGATGTCTAATAGTCACCTTGTAAGGATCCTAAGTTTTACTAACGTTTGTTCTATTTTAAATCTTTACTATCACTTCTTATTTTCTACTTCCGGCCAGAATTAAAAGCTTTTACTTATTTATGCAAATTTGTCTTGCTAACGCCAAGTACTTAAGTCGTGGCTTTTTGCCAAACAAGAGAGAGGAAGGAGTTATTAGAAGCAGGCCGCTGGCCATAGTAGTTTTACTCGTTTGCTGGTTGCCTTCAAGACCAGAGGTTTAATTATCTTGATAATTTTAAACGTATCGTAGTTTTAGCAGCTCTCTGTACTACATACGGCTTTTTGTTAATTAACGGCCAATCTTAAAGTAGGCACTTGTATATTAACCTAAAGTTAGTTTACTTAGAGTTTTAGTTAATATTTTTATATTCTTACGTTCAGACCACAAGTGGTTGGTCTCTGTATTCCGAAGTCCGGAAATCTCTGTAAAGATAGAAAAATAAAGGGTTTCGTATAGCCTTCCTGTGTGTATCGTCTACTTCACAAATTATTGAACATAGCTTGAGTAAGCTCCCTGTTCCGAGTCAGGACAGTTCATCTTTCCAAAGCAAGTAAAGAGGAAAACCAGTCCTGATAGTGGCGCCCGACGAAGAAGAATAACCATGGCCAAAGATTTCAGAGCAATTTCAAGAAGAACCTGTGGTGCCTGCAGAAGCGGCTCAGAATCCAGAAATGCCAGCTGCCGCCCTGGAAGGATTTGGTTACATCGTCCAGACCATGCGCGCATCGATGAAACCGGAAGCAACATTCAATGCAAACTCACCGGTAACCAGTTTTTTGGAAAAATTGGATGACCACTTCATGCTGTATCCAGTCCATGAGTTCCAGAATGTCACCTCAGCTACCAGTGCTTTGAGGGGCCAAGCGCTTAATTGGTTCAAATGTATAGGTAGAAGACTCTTGGGTCAAGCGGGAAGTCCCAGCTATACTTACGAAAGTTTTAAGACTGCCTTAGTAAAAGCCTTCCCAGTGCAAGATTAGAAACGGAACTCTTCAGCATATATCAGCAACGAATCGAAAATCTTTCCACCTTTATTTTAAGAAACATTCACGTCTTTAAACTCTTGTATGGAAACCATCCGGATCCTGAGATAATCCAAGTGATTTTGCCGAGGTTACTTCCCCAAGTACAAAAAGACAAGACTTTATTGAATTAAGGAATCCGACTACACTGGAAAAGTTATTTGAGCTAGCAATCCAGTTTGAAAGTAGAAGAACGCCGGACATTGAAAGAAGACGCCAGTCTGAGCAACGAAGCCAATTTGGTGCGCCAAGACCACAGCAAAGGCAAAAACACGGCTACGGAAGCAAATCGAATCAGTGTGCAAGGAAACCCGGCTCCAAAACGGAAGATCTACCCATCGGATAGGGGTCTACGCAGCAAATGTCGACGAATTGATGAAGGAAGACCAGCTGCAGATGCAAAGAAGCAAGAAAAATTTGAACAGCCAGCAACGAGATCCAGGCAAGAACGAGAGACTGTTGTCCCGGTTCCGCCAAGACCAGCTGCCATCAAACGGCCGAGACCATAGGCAGAGGCTAAAAAGAAGGTCTTCAAGGGTGACCGAACTGGAAGGAAAAGAAAGCTCATTGAGGAAAGAACCGAAGGGCGAACCCGCACAAGAAGGAAGATCAATCAGACTGTAGTCTTCGCCACTTTCCAAGCCTGGGCAGAAAAAAGGATGTCTGAATATCACAAAGATAAGTAAAACTTTATGTTACTTTGAAACCTTAAGTTAATTTTTCATTCTTACTGCAAGTGGCAGAATTCAAGAAGTTTTACCTCATGTGAGGCCTACCTATATCGCCAAAAAGGCGAGAAATGAGTTGTTACCTATTTTGGTATTATGTTTTTCAATTACTCGCGAGTAAAACTAAAATTAATCTATAATAGGAATGTGTAAATACGTGAATATTGTAAAAGCATTGATAATCTTTGAGAAAGGTACCTTAAATTGTAAAAATTATTGTATAAAATTTTATTTAAAGATTCTGGCAAGAAAGAAGTTTTGGTCTGAAAGACTTTTGAAATGTAGTATTTCAATGTAGAAGAATTGGCACTTGATTGGAAAAGAATAGAATTTAACAATGTACTACTAATGTATGTTTTAATATACAATATGTCCTTATATACAATGTGAACTGTTATTTTAAAAGTTAAGAAATACTGTGATATGTTAAAAGTGAAAATATTAGAGTAATGCCAAAAATTTTTACTTATTGGTGTGACTGTAAAAAGAGCAAATTACTGTGAATATGTGTTAAAGGTTGAATGAATGTAGTTAGGCTCTCTGACGCTACACTTCAGAGTTAGCCACTTTTCAGAATAGTACCTCAGGGTTTAGAGATGAATATAAGGTGTATTCCGAGGTCTTGTTATGTTGAATTTTAACACGTTAGTGTTTTGATTGCAGGCGGTAGTGTTGAACACTTGTACATAGACACGCTCGTGCTTGGTGTATTCCTTTACAACACATGTCAGAGAACGCGGAGAGGTAATTAAATAACGTCATGAATGAAATAAGAATGTTAAAAGAGAAATATAAGTATTCATGTTACTTGCCATTTAATTGTGTAACATTTCATTAAACTAGTTTCTCTGGACGGAACCAGATTTCAACTAAGAAACTCCTGTTTATAGATGCAGTACAGATGAAAAATCTTGCCCATGGAGTTGATAATGTAAAAAACGACTTTTTTTTTTTAATTTCTAGTTTCTAGTGAGAAATGTTTGTAAAAGATTGGCCTCGCGTTAGATTCTAGAGCTAAAAGTTTTCAACAAGTTCGTTTTAGACCTCAGTTTCAAACTAATTAACTCTGGCGGGAAGTATGTAAGGATCCTAAGTTTTACTAACGTTTATTTTATTTTAAATCTTTACTATCACTTCTTATTTTCTACTTCCGGCCAGAATTAAAGGCTTTTACTTATTTATGCAAATTTGTCTTGCTAACGCCAAGTACTTAAGTTGTGGCTTTTTGCCAAGCAAGAGAGAGGAAGGAGTTATTAGAAGCATGCCGCTGGCTATAGTAGTTTTACTCGTTTGCTGGTTGCCTTCAAGGCCAGAGGTTTAATCCTCTTGATAATTTTAAACGTATCGTAGTTTTAGCAGCTCTCTGTACTACATACGGCTTTTTGTTAATTAACGGCCAATCTTAAAGTAGGCACTTGTATATTAACCTAAAGTTAGTTTACTTAGAGTTTTAGTTAATATTTTTATATTCTTACGTTCAGACCACAAGTGGTTGGTCTCTGTATTCCGAAGTCCGGAAATCTCTGTAAAGATAGAAAAATAAAGGGTTTCGTATAGCCTTCCTGTGTGTATTGTCTACTTCACAAATTATTGAACATAGCTTGAGTAAGCTCCCTGTTCCGAGTCAGGACAGTTCATCTTTCTAAAGCAAGTAAACAGGAAAACCAGTCCTGATAGTGGCGCCCGACGAAGAAGAATAAACATGGCCGAAGATTTCAGAGCAATTTCAAGAAGAACCTGTGGTGCCTGCAGAAGCGGCTCAGAATCCAGAAATGCCAGCTGCCGCCCTGGAAGGATTTGGTTACATCGTCCAGACCATGCGCGCATCGATGAAACCGGAAGCAACATTCAATGCAAACTCACCGGTAACCAGTTTTTTGGAAACATTGGATGACCACTTCATGCTGTATCCAGTCCGTGAGTTCCAGAATGTCGTCTTAGCTACCAGCGCTTTGAGGGGCCAAGCGCTTAATTGGTTCAAATGTATAGGCAGAAGCCTCTTGGGTCAAGCGGGAAGTCCCAGCTATACTTACGAAAGTTTTAAGACTGCCTTAGTAAAAGCCTTCCCAGTGCAAGATTAGAAACGGAGCTCTTCAGCATATATCAGCAACGAATCGAAAATCTTTCCACCTTTATTTTAAGAAACATTCACGTCTTTAAACTCTTGTATGGAAACCATCCGGATCCTGAGATAATCCAAGTGATTTTGCCGAGGTTACTTCCCCAAGTACAAAAAGACAAGACTTTATTGAATTAAGGAATCCGACTACACTGGAAAAGTTATTTGAGCTAGCAATCCAGTTTGAAAGTAGAAGAACGCCGGACATTGAAAGAAGACGCCAGTCTGAGCAACGAAGCCAATTTGGTGCGCCAAGACCACAGCAAAGGCAAAAACACGGCTACGGAAGCAAATCGAATCAGTGTGCAAGGAAACCCGGCTCCAAAACGGAAGATCTACCCATCGGATAGGGGTCTACGCAGCAAATGTCGACGAATTGATGAAGGAAGACCAGCTGCAGATGCAAAGAAGCAAGAAAAATTTGAACAGCCAGCAACGAGATCCAGGCAAGAACGAGAGACTGTTGTCCCGGTTCCGCCAAGACCAGCTGCCATCAAACGGCCGAGACCATAGGCAGAGGCTAAAAAGAAGGTCTTCAAGGGTGACCGAACTGGAAGGAAAAGAAAGCTCATTGAGGAAAGAACCGAAGGGCGAACCCGCACAAGAAGGAAGATCAATCAGACTGTAGTCTTCGCCACTTTCCAAGCCTGGGCAGAAAAAAGGATGTCTGAATATCACAAAGATAAGTAAAACTTTATGTTACTTTGAAACCTTAAGTTAATTTTTCATTCTTACTGCAAGTGGCAGAATTCAAGAAGTTTTACCTCATGTGAGGCCTACCTATATCGCCAAAAAGGCGAGAAATGAGTTGTTACCTATTTTGGTATTATGTTTTTCAATTACTCGCGAGTAAAACTAAAATTAATCTATAATAGGAATGTGTAAATACGTGAATATTGTAAAAGCATTGATAATCTTTGAGAAAGGTACCTTAAATTGTAAAAATTATTGTATAAAATTTTATTTAAAGATTCTGGCAAGAAAGAAGTTTTGGTCTGAAAGACTTTTGAAATGTAGTATTTCAATGTAGAAGAATTGGCACTTGATTGGAAAAGAATAGAATTTAACAATGTACTACTAATGTATGTTTTAATATACAATATGTCCTTATATACAATGTGAACTGTTATTTTAAAAGTTAAGAAATACTGTGATATGTTAAAAGTGAAAATATTAGAGTAATGCCAAAAATTTTTACTTATTGGTGTGACTGTAAAAAGAGCAAATTACTGTGAATATGTGTTAAAGGTTGAATGAATGTAGTTAGGCTCTCTGACGCTACACTTCAGAGTTAGCCACTTTTCAGAATAGTACCTCAGGGTTTAGAGATGAATATAAGGTGTATTCCGAGGTCTTGTTATGTTGAATTTTAACACGTTAGTGTTTTGATTGCAGGCGGTAGTGTTGAACACTTGTACATAGACACGCTCGTGCTTGGTGTATTCCTTTACAACACATGTCAGAGAACGCGGAGAGGTAATTAAATAACGTCATGAATGAAATAAGAATGTTAAAAGAGAAATATAAGTATTCATGTTACTTGCCATTTAATTGTGTAACATTTCATTAAACTAGTTTCTCTGGACGGAACCAGATTTCAACTAAGAAACTCCTGTTTATAGATGCAGTACAGATGAAAAATCTTGCCCATGGAGTTGATAATGTAAAAAACGACTTTTTTTTTTTAATTTCTAGTTTCTAGTGAGAAATGTTTGTAAAAGATTGGCCTCGCGTTAGATTCTAGAGCTAAAAGTTTTCAACAAGTTCGTTTTAGACCTCAGTTTCAAACTAATTAACTCTGGCGGGAAGTATGTAAGGATCCTAAGTTTTACTAACGTTTATTTTATTTTAAATCTTTACTATCACTTCTTATTTTCTACTTCCGGCCAGAATTAAAGGCTTTTACTTATTTATGCAAATTTGTCTTGCTAACGCCAAGTACTTAAGTTGTGGCTTTTTGCCAAGCAAGAGAGAGGAAGGAGTTATTAGAAGCATGCCGCTGGCTATAGTAGTTTTACTCGTTTGCTGGTTGCCTTCAAGGCCAGAGGTTTAATCCTCTTGATAATTTTAAACGTATCGTAGTTTTAGCAGCTCTCTGTACTACATACGGCTTTTTGTTAATTAACGGCCAATCTTAAAGTAGGCACTTGTATATTAACCTAAAGTTAGTTTACTTAGAGTTTTAGTTAATATTTTTATATTCTTACGTTCAGACCACAAGTGGTTGGTCTCTGTATTCCGAAGTCCGGAAATCTCTGTAAAGATAGAAAAATAAAGGGTTTCGTATAGCCTTCCTGTGTGTATTGTCTACTTCACAAATTATTGAACATAGCTTGAGTAAGCTCCCTGTTCCGAGTCAGGACAGTTCATCTTTCTAAAGCAAGTAAACAGGAAAACCAGTCCTGATAGTGGCGCCCGACGAAGAAGAATAAACATGGCCGAAGATTTCAGAGCAATTTCAAGAAGAACCTGTGGTGCCTGCAGAAGCGGCTCAGAATCCAGAAATGCCAGCTGCCGCCCTGGAAGGATTTGGTTACATCGTCCAGACCATGCGCGCATCGATGAAACCGGAAGCAACATTCAATGCAAACTCACCGGTAACCAGTTTTTTGGAAACATTGGATGACCACTTCATGCTGTATCCAGTCCGTGAGTTCCAGAATGTCGTCTTAGCTACCAGCGCTTTGAGGGGCCAAGCGCTTAATTGGTTCAAATGTATAGGCAGAAGCCTCTTGGGTCAAGCGGGAAGTCCCAGCTATACTTACGAAAGTTTTAAGACTGCCTTAGTAAAAGCCTTCCCAGTGCAAGATTAGAAACGGAGCTCTTCAGCATATATCAGCAACGAATCGAAAATCTTTCCACCTTTATTTTAAGAAACATTCACGTCTTTAAACTCTTGTATGGAAACCATCCGGATCCTGAGATAATCCAAGTGATTTTGCCGAGGTTACTTCCCCAAGTACAAAAAGACAAGACTTTATTGAATTAAGGAATCCGACTACACTGGAAAAGTTATTTGAGCTAGCAATCCAGTTTGAAAGTAGAAGAACGCCGGACATTGAAAGAAGACGCCAGTCTGAGCAACGAAGCCAATTTGGTGCGCCAAGACCACAGCAAAGGCAAAAACACGGCTACGGAAGCAAATCGAATCAGTGGGCAAGGAAACCCGGCTCCAAAACGGAAGATCTACCCATCGGATAGGCGTCTACGCAGCAAATGTCGACGAATTGATGAAGGAAGACCAGCTGCAGATGCAAAGAAGCAAGAAAAATTTGAACAGCCAGCAACGAGATCCAGGCAAGAACGAGAGACTGTTGTCCCGGTTCCGCCAAGACCAGCTGCCATCAAACGGCCAAGACCATAGGCAGAGGCTAAAAAGAAGGTCTTCAAGCGTGACCGAACTGGAAGGAAAAGAAAGCTCATTGAGGAAAGAACCGAAGGGCGAACCCGCACAAGAAGGAAGATCAATCAGACTGTAGTCTTCGCCACTTTCCAAGCCTGGGCAGAAAAAAGGATGTCTGAATATCACAAAGATAAGTAAAACTTTATGTTACTTTGAAACCTTAAGTTAATTTTTCATTCTTACTGCAAGTGGCAGAATTCAAGAAGTTTTACCTCATGTGAGGCCTACCTATATCGCCAAAAAGGCGAGAAATGAGTTGTTACCTATTTTGGTATTATGTTTTTCAATTACTCGCGAGTAAAACTAAAATTAATCTATAATAGGAATGTGTAAATACGTGAATATTGTAAAAGCATTGATAATCTTTGAGAAAGGTACCTTAAATTGTAAAAATTATTGTATAAAATTTTATTTAAAAGATTCTGGCAAGAAAGAAGTTTTGGTCTGAAAGACTTTTGAAATGTAGTATTTCAATGTAGAAGAATTGGCACTTGATTGGAAAAGAATAGAATTTAACAATGTACTACTAATGTATGTTTTAATATACAATATGTTCTTATATACAATGTGAACTGTTATTTTAAAAGTTAAGAAATACTGTGATTAAGACACAATAACACGCCGAATAAATACTAATTCAGAAGTCAAACAACAAAAATCAGCGTTATATTCACAAAATTTATAATAAATAATTTATAATAAAAAATAAAACCATCGAAACTAGTCCTGTGAAAATTTTGTGAATATAACGCTGATTTTTGTTGTTTGACTTCTGAATTAAATACTGTGATATGTTAAAAGTGAAAATATTAGAGTAATGCCAAAAATTTTTACTTATTGGTGTGACTGTAAAAAGAGCAAATTACTGTGAATATGTGTTAAAGGTTGAATGAATGTAGTTAGGCTCTCTGACGCTACACTTCAGAGTTAGCCACTTTTCAGAATAGTACCTCAGGGTTTAGAGATGAATATAAGGTGTATTCCGAGGTCTTGTTATGTTGAATTTTAACACGTTAGTGTTTTGATTGCAGGCGGTAGTGTTGAACACTTGTACATAGACACGCTCGTGCTTGGTGTATTCCTTTACAACACATGTCAGAGAGCACGGAGAGGTAATTAAATAACGTCATGAATGAAATAAGAATGTTAAAAGAGAAATATAAGTATTCATGTTACTTGCCATTTAATTGTGTAACATTTCATTAAACTAGTTTCTCTGGAAGGAACCAGATTTCAACTAAGAAACTCCTGTTTATAGATGCAGTACAGATGAAAAATCTTGCCCATGGAGTTGATAATGTAAAAAACGACTTTTTTTTTTAATTTCTAGTTTCTAGTGAGAAATGTTTGTAAAAGATTGGCCTCGCGTTAGATTCTAGAGCTAAAAGTTTTCAACAAGTTCGTTTTAGACCTCAGTTTCAAACTAATTAACTCTGGCGGGATGTATGTAAGGATCCTAAGTTTTACTAACGTTTATTTTATTTTAAATCTTTACTATCACTTCTTATTTTCTACTTCCGGCCAGAATTAAAGGCTTTTACTTATTTATGCAAATTTGTCTTGCTAACGCCAAGTACTTAAGTTGTGGCTTTTTGCCAAGCAAGAGAGAGGAAGGAGTTATTAGAAGCAGCCCGCTGGCTATAGTAGTTTTACTCGTTTGCTGGTTGCCTTCAAGGCCAGAGGTTTAATCCTCTTGATAATTTTAAACGTATCGTAGTTTTAGCAGCTCTCTGTACTACATATGGCTTTTTGTTAATTAACGGCCAATCTTAAAGTAGGCACTTGTATATTAACCTAAAGTTAGTTTACTTAGAGTTTTAGTTAATATTTTTATATTCTTACGTTCAGACCACACGTGGTTGGTCTCTGTATTCCGAAGTCCGGAAATCTCTGTAAAGATAGAAAAATAAAGGGTTTCGTATAGCCTTCCTGTGTGTATTGTCTACTTCACAAATTATTGAACATAGCTTGAGTAAGCTCCCTGTTCCGAGTCAGGACAGTTCATCTTTCCAAAGCAAGTAAAGAGGAAAACCAGTCCTGATAACCTTTTGGCTAATAAACTCTGGAAAGTATTTAAAAGGGGCAAATTTCATTCAAGTGCTTGATAGTAGTGAGCTTATAGTAACATAGATTCTATTTTTTTTATTATTTCTCGTAAAATTTAAAATAGCTGATAGAAGACACTGTAACATTGAACCGGACTGAATATCTGTCAAACATAATGCTGTTCTGGATTATATCGAATTCCGACAAATAAATTTTCAGGTAAATGTTTCATGTATTTGTCTTTCAACATTCTTTCTTTTCTGCGGTTTACGTATTCCATCTTACTACATATTAATGGACTTGAAAAATTCAGAATTCAGAATCTAAAATTCCATTTTGTTGAATGCAATTTCGCACCGACTATAACTGAAAATTGTAACGCTAGGATGAACTGTTTGTGTGTAAAATTTAATATTTATTCTTCAGAAATGTTAGGAAAATATCCTTGAAGCTTATTCATATTAATAACAATTTAAAAAACGTTCTGAAAGTTTTCAAATTTTATATTGCACTCAAAGGGGCGCTTTTTGACGTTATATGTGCTACCTTTAATTCTTAAATATCATATTCTTCGCACTTAAACTAGATGAAGTTTAATTCAACAGCAATATCACGAAGTATTTTGAAACAGCATGTCTTTAGAATTTCCAGTAGATAGTCTCGAACGCTGGAGATATTTTTTTCCTGTACAGTGTTGTGAATGTTCGCATTGAAATCATTGAGTATGTTATCAAAAATTCGTTTAAGTTTTGCAAAATGGGAAGTAGATAATAAAACAAATTCGAAAATCAAAATTCGGGCTTCCTGCTGCCCATGTTCGGGTGGAGGATTACATTATCCAGAATTTGCTGGCTCCAGGTACCGTGGTTTTTTCACAATGATAGAAAGGTACCTTTAGTAATGCACATTCTACTTTATTTAATTTCTTTTAAAATAATACTACGGGGTAATATTTGGTAGCAACAATTTTAAAAGTGGCTCAGCGTTCTACAGTGATTCAATGCAAAAGCACATTTAGAAACTAACAGCCTTTTTGAACTAATACTCTTTTGAGCTAACAAAGACGAAATTATATCGCTTGTAATATATTCAAAATTAGAAGTTTTCGAAATTTTTCTATTCATCGTTGGAATTTTGATCATGAGTGAGGAATGAACTATCAAGGTTCTTTTTCATTGTTAGCGACTGTGCAATTCTTCGAAAAAGTTATTGAAGCCTTGGATAAGTGTATCAAAACTCTGTAGATTTTATATGTTACATTTTATTCCATTTGATAGTACCTTAGAATTTCAAGTGGAGGTTTTACTTTTTTCTTTTTCTGTTTCATACCATCTAAAAATTTCCTGAAAATTTACACAAATTAAAAAAATATATCTGAAATAAATCTGATAAATTTTAAATTATAAAACTAAATTTCTTATAAAAACCTGTACGGAGTTATTCTTCCTAAGTTAGATAACCCACGATTGTTTTATCATAGTAAATCTACCATTTTCATAATTTTAGAAATTTTATGCTCTTTTAGTCTCAGCCGCAAATTCTTAAAGGAGGCTATCTATATATTACTAAACGTAAATAATAAGAAGAGATTTTCAGACTTTAAAATAAACCTAGGAATACAAAGCAAAATAATTTAATACGAAGCACTAGAAAGAAATCCAGATAATTCCATTATCCATAGAATTGGAATTTAATGAATTTCAAGCAATCACCTTTACAAAACCAAAACAGATCTTAAGCAGATTACAAAGTAAATACCAACTTCCGTGAATTCGTGACGGGGAAAACAAATTATCTTTTCTCGCATTAAATAACGAATAAGTAAAATGAAAAAGAAGTGATAAAATTGTGTGGTGTAACTTAAAAATATAAAGAATATTATCCAAATGAAATGAATGAGTAGCAAAGCTACAACGCTCTAAATTAAGTTAAAACTAGTTGGTAATGCATCTTCGTTATCTGGTATGAAAAATAAAAGAGAACACTTTGCAGAATTTGTTTTGTGATAGGCCGTAGCGCTTGCGAGAATTGTTGCAGGTTATTTAATGCCATTAAGATGTTATAAAAGCGTAATTCTTCAGTGATTCTACGATTATTTGTGGAGTGTAAATTAAATTTTAAAAGATATCTTTTAAATAATACAATCTTTAATTTTCTAAAGCATGCTACGTTTTATGAATTAGTGTTATACGAATGAAAAATAAGCAAATCGGGACTAGATTCCAAAAGTTTTAAAACGGAATTATATTATTTCCATACGTTTTCAAGGCCCACCTGCGGCGGAAAGTTAGTCTTTGATTTTTTTTTTTTTTTTTTTTTTTTTTTGCGTAATTAAAAAATTAACCATCATATTGAACGTTTTCTAGTACACTTGATCTACTACTCAATTCAGGATTAAACCATGAGTTTCTTCCGTGGCCCGCCAGCAGCCAAACGGTAAAGCCGCTGAACACTGGTAGTTCGATCCGCAAAGTTTTAATCCCGCAAACGGGCTGGCTGATCGGGCGTTTACGTGGTTTACCCTATGTATAACGTGTATACCAGCTTGTTCCCCTTAGAAAATCCTTCGCGAAGGCATCGCTTCCCTCAGGCAGAAAGCCCGTGAGGCTTTGCCATAATCAAATAACCCAACGCACGAATTGGAAATATTCTTACTAAGAGTTATAATTTTACAAAACAAAAGCTGATCAATAGAATTAGATAAGTTGATTTTTTTTCCTTATCACTACTAATCACCTTTGAAAGAGAAGATTTATGCTTTACCTAAATATCATTCTCTTCTGAAGTTTTCTTCAACATCATTTTGACTTTTGTACTTTGTGATTTTTTAAAAAAAGGTATCATTATTTTCAATTGTTTGCTTTTGGCTGAGCGATCTTGAATGGGCACTAAGCACTTGCGGAGACTTTTCTTAAATTTGATGCTTCTTTTTGTAGAAGAATCATTATTTAGAAAATGCAATTTGAATTGTTCAGCTAAAGACGGCGCAGTTAACTCTATTTCTTTCCCTTCTTTTTTTTCTTTCCCATCCCTCTTTTTGAGTCCTGCTTATTATTTTTCTTAAATTATGTTTCACTTTAATACGCATTGTTTTCGAGCTACTAGCAGTTTTACCTTAGATACTCAGTAAAGCCTGTTTCTTTTGTCCTTGGACTGACCGTCTAAAAATGAAACAGTGTTGTTGTTGTTTTTTTTTTTTTTTTTTTCCTTAGCTCTCTAAGAAATAAGAGTGGCACAGTGTGGTAGAAATTCCGTACTATACGGAAATTTAGTGCATACTGGATAGGAAAGTTAGTGCATACTGGAGCCCCACCAGTATGCACTAAATTTCTTAGGAATTATCACATTTGTTATAGTTTTAGGAAAGAATGAATATCATAAGCGTACAGTTCTTGAGATCTGTATCATGTGAAATATTATTTTACTCATTTAACTAATTAGTTAAAAAGATTACTAAACATGTTTATTAGGAAGTGGTAACAATAGCAGAACATTGCATGGATTTGCTTTTTATGTTATAATAAATGGTTATTAATTAAAATATATATTAATTAAAATATATTGCTTTTACTTCTCCTAAATTTAATTCCTTGCTGAAAAAAAAGGAGTGAAAAAAATTGTATGACACTGCTTTGGCTTTATGACACTTGGATATAGTATATATAAGACATTGATTTGTTAGTTTGAAATGATATACATTAAAAAAAGGATTCATTGAAGTACTTCCGACCGTAAAATAGTGCTCGAGAGTTTAGAAATACATTAACATAGAAACACATTTAAAATTATTCGTTTCATTTTCTGAATTTCATTTCATACTTACTTGCAAATTATGCGTAAAGATTTATTCTTTGCTATTAAAAAAACAAGCTCATTTAGGCGTGAAATATAAATTTATTTGACACGCGATTTTTGTAATGACAGGAATATAACATAAATCAATTTACAAAGGATATCAACAGAAAACTTAAGAATGAGTTAGGACATTAAAAATTAAGAAACAGTTTTAAGAAATAATAAAAAAAACTGTTAATACCATTTTTTTTTTCATAAAAAATTATACTCCTTTTCACAGAATCTTTTAGATGGTGTATTCTCGATAAGCCCAAAGTTTTCCTAAGTACTTTAAATATTTAACCAGTCAAAGTCAAATTGCATTTCAAATGTCCAAAATAATCTAAGTTGATGTTATCTTGATTAACTCAAAGTTGGTTTGGAATAATTAATCGCATCAAATACGTAAGGGTAGGGGATCTATCGAACGGAAGCAATGCTTCCGTTGCTATTGACTCAATGAAAACCGTGAAAACTCCATATAGCCATTCCGCTCAGTGTTGAGTAATCAAACTATTAATTAGGATAAGGCCACCCTTTGGAATGCAAAATTACGTATTTAAAATATTAAGCCAATTTATGTAGTTCAGTGTAAACTTTAAACTTTGCTCATGATTAAGTAAATTTAATGTGATATAAAATTAAAGAAAGCGGGTTCAATTTGATATAAAATTACAGAAATGTACAAGTCGGTATTTTTGCAGTTCATTGTCCTTTACAAAATCGTATACATAAATACATTAATTTAAGAAATAAAAGTATATATATAATCATAATTCCATTTCGATATGAATTTTCGTCCCACCCTGAAGTTCAAAATAAATGTATAAAATATATATATGTTTGTAATACCATTAACATTTTAATAATTATTCAATTAAAAAATATTCGTTAAATTCTTTCTGCATTAAGAAGTGTCTTATTCCTTTCTTGTAAATTTCCGCAATTAACTCAACTTATAAAATTGACAGATGCAGTATTTCGTCGCTATTGAATACACAAAAGTGCTGTATTTAGACTATGCGTATAAAAGAACAGTCGATTTTGCATGAACTCAAGGATATTCGAGGTAAAGAGTTTGGGAATTTTAATAAAATAATGTATTTCTGTTACATGTAAACTACTTAAATATAGATTACTGATGGTTATAAAGTATTTAATTTTGAATTTGTATACCTTATTTCAATGCCAGCATCTGAAACTGTTATAAAGTTTTATACCTTGTGTTCTTATTTTTGCACTATATGAAATTTAAAATTTCCGAAACCACATTTCGTTTCACCGCTTTTCTGCTGTTCAATTCGTAAGCTATATAACTGAAATGACAAGGAATATAATTCGTATGACTTCATGATTTATTCTAACGATTTCTTTCTGTGATACCACATAGTAACAGCATAAACCACGTTGGATAAATATTAGCAGATCGCCGGAAATCTAGCTACAGCAGGAAGATAAGAAATATTAATTTATATTATCGATTCCTTCGCCTTTTCATTCTCTGATAAATTTTTTCTATTGACTCTTGCTTTGCTTTACTTGATAAAGAATAAGTAGTTTTTCTATCCAAAAACTGATAAACAGAGTTACTAATATTATTCTTTACTGTTTATAAACTAGTTTTTATACTACTCTGCCTCTTAAAGCTTGAAATACAATGCTAGAAAATACGTGCTTTACAAAGCAATAAATTTATATTTCGGAAATGATAATGCAAAAGAGATATATTATCGTATATAAATGTAAATGTATTTTTTATGTTTGCTGAGATTAAATTTTTTTTTGTTAGATACTTATTTTGCAACTTGTACATGTAAAAGTTTTACACCATTTTAATAGTTGCATCAATTTTAATGTACGTGTAATTATTGCACATTATGCAAATAAATATTTCATTAAGTTTTAGAGAGTAAAGACCGCTAGAAGTTTATAAAATTGAAGAATAGAAGAAACGTTCCAAGAGAAATAGAAACATGTCCTGTTAACACTAAGTTGGAGGTAAAATGTTAGGTAAAGAAAAATAATTTTCAATCCACTGCTATCTAGACGTTTACAGACGTGTGTCCATTCTGAGACTGGCAAATCATTTGAGAATCAGTTATCGATAAGGCCGTTTTAATCCTTAAACTATTTCTTTTTTCTCCTTTTTTATGTCTTTTCATATCCAGAGCTGTGCAGTCTCATCACGAATTTTTGAAATCCGCTCACGCAGAGATTTTAAATTTTTGAACGAAGTACGAAGTGTGACACACACACACACAAAAACGAGTCTGTGTAGCTTGAAAAAAGAGTGGAGTTAGCAACAACTGTTTTGATGATGTCATGCCACACATCTCCTCTATCCATGAAGCCAGTTTTGACTTAACCGACCACGCCAGTTGGGAGTACTGCGTCATTGAGTGAAAATGCGCAAGCGCATTCTGCCGGAAAAATGTCTAATGCCAAAACCGAACAGCGAAACAACATCAAGTGTTTTCTGAAAATTAAGAAATTAACCACGGAGGAAACATTTCAAATGTTAAACCGAGGCTTATGGAGATGAAACTCTCGTGCACGTGTGTTTGAATGTCGTAAGCGGTTTTCAGGGGGGAGGGACAGTGTGAAAGATGATAAACTTGCTGAGCATCTAGGGGGGCCTCAGCACGTTCATCATGATTGAGTGGGTTCCCATAGACTCTTAATCAACACTACTGCACTGAAGTACTTTGTAAAAAAATACAAAAAAATGCCACAGATGAGGACTGATGGATGGCTGTTGCACCAGGAAAATGCGCTCGCTCACACGGCCCTATCTGTCGAGCAGGTTTCTGAGCAGCAGAAACTGATGGGGCATCCTCCTTATTGACCTGATTTGGCTCCATGCGACTTGTTTTATTTTCTAAAGTTAAATCTTGATAAAAAGGCAACCCATTTTACCACAGTTGAAGAGGTTCAGGCAAAAGCAAAGAATCTCCTGTAGGGCCTTCCAAAACCCTCGTACCAGAACTGTTACCAGAAACGGCAGCACCGGATGCAGAAGTTTGTGAATGCTGAAGGGGACTACTTTGAAGGTGATAATGGCACGGAGAACTGATTTTGTAAGTATAATGATTTATTGGGCCAGTTTTTTGTTTTTGTCTCACATCTTGTATTGGGGATTTGTGCTTCTTTAATGAAAACTATTTAGCCATATCTTCTGAAACTTTAGAGCTATAATTCGCTATTTCATAGATGTTACAGCTTCAGAATTACAATAAAAGTCATGACTCTGATTTTTTTTTTTTTTTTTTTTTTCTGTTTCAAGCAAAAAATGAAGCAGAAACCAATAATATTCCCCCAAAAAATAATAATATCGCTGCGTGTTGGAACTTTGAATAAGTCTGGATCGCTACCTTTTACAAAGCATGCAGAATAGAAAGCAAAATCTGGTCTTTCATCGCAGTTTGAAACCATAATGTTTGACAAAAACGAAGTTATGGAAAATGTTATTGTAACAATACTAATTTCACAGAAGGCCTGAGGGTTCTCGGGACAGAGTAAGGCTCGGCATGGACTGTACTGGTACTGCCTTGTCTGCTCTTGCTCTGTGGGGTCGCAATATGGTAGATTCTTTACATGGCGGGACGGCGCTTAATTCTGATTCTAAGTACTGGTTAGGATCTGTACCTAGGTAGTCTCAACCAGGGGGCATAGTAACAGACTTCCCAGAAGGCCTGAGGGCTCTCGGGACCGAGTAAGGCTCGACAGGCACCGTACTATTACTGCTTTGTCTGCCCTTGCTCTGTGGGGTCGCAAAATTGTGACCCCACAGAGCAAGGCATGGATGTAGGAAAGGGAGAAGGGGCCAACCCGCGCTAAAAGTGAAGCACTGCTTTAAAGCTTGGGTCACCAGATGGAGTGTTCTTTGTTTACATTCAGAAGCTCGCTTGACAAGATTCTGAGAGTATTTCGACACACGACAGTTCCATAGAAATCGAAAAAGGGACACTTTCGCATGAAAGAATCATTTATAGTGTGATAGATAATAGCAATTTGCATAGTTTAGTGACATTTACGCAAAAATCACATCTTGGTTATTTTTCGATAACTAACAACAGCGATTTTGATTATGAATTTGTTTTATAAAATTATAAGCTGTTGCACTACAAAAATATAGATTTTAAGAAAAATGTTATGCTTAAAGAATGAAAAATACCTTACGGTACATTTAAAATTGAAAAATACCTTACGGTACATTTAAAATTGTATACGTCTTTCGATACCCTTGATAGAGTATTCGCTACTTTTATTTTATTTTCCAAACGTCAAAATGTTTTAAATAAAACGAATTTTTTTCACATCCATATATTATTGTAACATGTACCTTTTAAAATTTTTTAGAGGAGAGGCTTTACTGCTGCTCATTTTAAACCCATCGTTTTAATTTTATATATCTGAAAAATAATCACTTTGGGCTTACACGTTTTATAAATATAAAATTATGTATGTTAAAATATTTGTAATTAGGCACATAGGTCAGATTAAGTTTTTACTAAATAGAGTAACGCATGCAAGGGCTATCTGCTTAAAGAGAGAGATGTCATCGTGGAGGAATTTTGAAGAAAACTGACCTTTGAGTGGGTATTAAAAAAAATACTTATAATTTTCATTCAAATCATATTCATATATATATTTTTATGTAAAACTTTCGGGTGTATGCTAAATTAGTGTAAATTACTTTACACGAAAAATATAGTGAATGCACAGAAATTAAAGATTTGCACATGCCGGAAATGAAAAATAGGAAATATGTATGGGTATTTATGCATGTGCTTGCAAAAAGCATGTACCTGCCTTTGGCAAAATACTTAAATATTCATTAAATTATTTATAAATGTATTTGAAATGAAGAATTTATTCACTTATAAACAATTGTAAAAGTACTGTGTAGAAATCTAATTATTAAATGTATCTAATTTATAATGATTATAAATGTTATTTAAATATATAATAACCTTAATATTGAATTGTAAACATAAATTGAAATCCTGTTGACAAATACGTTATAAAACTATTTAAGCAAGAATTGTTCGTATTGGAAAGCAATCTGTTAAAAGGTATTGTAAAGCAAATGCTATGAGATGCGCACTTAAGAACGTAATAAAGAGTTTTGGAATATGTATTGTTGGAATGAAGGGTAAAAAAAAAATCTGATAAGTATAATTAAAAGAATTATTCCCCTTACATTTTATAATAACTCAGTTACAAGTTTTAAATAATACTTAAAAAAAAAAAAAAAAAAAAAAAAAACTTATTTTATTCCCTTTCAGAAATGTTCAGAGAAAGTCAAGTACTATTTAATTACCTATTTAATACCTATTTAATTATTAGGAATTAGCGAAATACTTATTTCGCTAATTCCTAATAATTCTCTAATTTAAAATGAACCGAATAGAGCATTAATTATAAATTGACTTACATTTTTCGATTTAAAAGATGCCTCAGAAGCCAAAAAATCATGTCATATTTAAGAAAGTATTTTAGGAAGAAGCTCTATAAAATAGAAAAGAAATAATGCATAATTTTAATATTAATAATACAATAAACTTTGATCTTAATTTTTGTACCTTAACCCAATAAAATCGAATTACCTTAATTTTTTTTCTAATGTAATTAACAAAAACTTGTGAAAATATTTCATTCAAATTAAACCATTCTGAAAAAACTGTCCTGTGAAAAGTATAGCATTTCATTCCGTTCAGAATCAAATTTTGTTTAAAAATATGTTGTTTTCACATACTTAGGACTCTGAAGTGTTGTAGAAAAAGAAAATATATACATTTATATGTATATTTACGACGTAATTACAAAATATTTACATCCGAACGCGTCAAATCCCATAGAACTCAATGGTAAATGACTCAATGTTTTGGTCACCACGTAGGGATCGCCGGTGCTTCAGAGCAGGGTACGGGAGAAACTTGTTTAGGGCAACTCCATCTTACTTCCTACCTCCATGGAGCAAGGGCAGATTGTGGATTGATCAAGTGGCGGGGCGGCACTTAATTCCGTTTGGCGCCTATTAGGCCGCATTAGTTCGGAAGCTGTCACGTTTCATCAGCGTTGTAACAATACTAAAATACTATCAAAATCCTCCTTAAGCTAGAATCAAATATCGCAAATTCTGTCTTGAAAGCGCAGGTTCGTCTGCTGTCAAAAGTTTGCAATTCTAAATTTCTAAGTATTTGATATTGTAAGGTTTTACTTTATCCTAACTAGTATTTTTTAGGTTGACTTTTCTGTTTCTCCTGATTTCTATTTCCTGCCGCAATGTAAATTTTGAATGACTTAGATGTAAATTTTAAACGTGTTTCAGAAGCAGTATTTAAGCTGCCTTTCAAAATTTCAATAGAGTAGTAGAGGACTTAGTTTCGATGTTTATGCTGCGAGTTTAAGATTAGCTCTCTAGTCGGTGTTCGTCACCTTTCAGTTTATAAGCTAAGGAGCCAGTCTTTAGATTATCTTAATTTACTATTAAATTGTTACATTCTTATTTTCTGTTACGTAGCCACAACTGGGGGTGATTTGTGAGCACGAACTGCATGCATCTGTTTTAATTTAGAATTAAATTAAAATGTTATTTAAATCTTTCTTCTGCAACATTTATTCTGAAAGACAAAGCGAGAATTCTCTAATTATTCTTCGACATAAGGTTTAAGAGTGCACGCTCCCAAACAATACACGAAGACTCTATACAGAGTGCAAATATTTTCATGAAAATTCAGACATTGCGAAAATTTTAACTGAACGTGGAACTTCTACAGACACATTTGCATGTTTCCTTCGCTGGGGAAAAAGGCAGAAAAAAAGGAGCAAATTATTATTCTAAGAAATCTTTCCATAATATGCCATAAAACTTAATTATTTCTGTCATATTTTTTCTAAAATGCTCGAGCTTCGTAACCAGTTTGTTAACAAGACTCAGTAAAATTTAACAGATGATATGTCGATTACTAAATACGCTAATTACTAACTTTGAACAATTATGTACATATAATTTAACTAACTAACACATAATTAGTTAATTAAATGTATAAAAGCACAATAATTACTGAAAATTTAAGAAAATACAAAATAAGCTAGATAAACTTTCAAATATGCAATAATACAAAATTTTAAAAAATATCGAAATAAATAAAAGCAAGTACACCAAAACATAAACAATGCGCTCTATACGGCGATTCTAGGATACCTGCAAAAAATGAAAAAATCTGGATGTGTACAACACCACATGACTTCCTTGTACGGAATATTAAATTATACGCATTTTTTGCTGCATTTCATTTAAATTTATTTCCTCAAATTTCATTAGAGATATATGTCTCATGCAATTAATTCTGTTCTTAGTTCATGGCAAAGCAAAAGTACATAAAACCTCAAAATATCTTCATTAAAAATTGAAAAATATAGAAAAAATAAAACCCAAAATACTGTTAAAAACAATAAAAAAATTACAATTAAAATCAGAGTTTCTGCGCAAAAACAAGCAATTTAGCCATCAGGCAACAAGAGATTTTTCGGTGCAGAGAAATGAAAGTTTAATTTTGTTCCCACTCGGCAAAAAACACTGAAGGTGCAGAAGCTGAATTCACTATCCTGATAAGTTTCAAATGTAAACAGATATGGAGGCTATAGTGAACATAAATTAGGCTTAGCAGCACTTTAAAACTTTTAAATCGTAGATAATTCTACAACTATTGTATGCAGAGTAATTAAAGGCATAAAACCTTAACCGGAAGATAAGAACAACATAATTCAATCGTAAAGCAAAAATTGCCCGATTTACCAATATATAAAGTCTGATGTCTAAGTAATAAGAAAAGTCTGATGTATACAGCACATGACTTCTCTGTACAAAATATTAAATTGCACGCATTTTTTTCCGGCATTTCATTTAAGCTTATTGAATTGAATTAAATCTACTTCGTCGATAGCGCATAAACCAGAATAGTTAATGCGCTTTTTAAAATTCTCTATATTTATTTACTATAGCGATACTCTGGCGCTAGGTTCATTTAACATCGTTTCATCTCATTCATTTTATAACTCAGAATGCAAAAACTTATATCATCTGAATAATTATATAATCGTTGCCACATGTTCTATTCCAATACTATAATAAATCTAAAACGATGTATAAAAAAATTCAAACAAATATAAAATAAACAGTCTTTCACAGACGATTCAGCGCTGCTTACCTAAAGCGTATGCGCTACTCGTAAACATTATCCTCTGTCTGAAACAGACTAGCGACAGTATTTTCCTCTAATATGAAACATTTATTTTCTCGAAATTTATTAGAGATGTATTTCTCATTCCGTTAATTCAGTTCTCACTTCGCGGCAAGGCAAAAAATAATAAAAACACAAAATATCTTCATCAAAATTTAAAGATGTAGAAAACTATAAAACACTAAATACAGTTAAAAATATTAGAAAAATATTTTACAATTAAAATTAATGTTTCCAGGCAAAAACAAGCATTTCGGCCAGCGGACAAGAAGACTGATTTTTCCGCGCACAAAACTGAAAATTTATTTTTGGTCTTTCTCGGCAAAAAGACACTAAAGCCGTAGAAACTGACTTAATTTGTTGCGAATGCTGTGCTGAGTCAATATATAAAATAATTTAGTAACTTAAATGATAATTTCAGAATGGATTGAGCATAATTTAATTCTCAATAATAAAAGAAGATGTTACTTTGTTGTTCGAAACTTAGTTTCTCTAGATTGGTAATAAATCCACTATTCTGCTATGTTTCAAATGTAAACAAATATGGCACCTATGGCAAAAAAAGCGTTTTAGCCGCACAACTTTAAAATTGCTGATAGTTCTACAACTATGACATGCAGGTAAACTAAAGACATAAGAACCTTACCCGGAAGATAAGAACAACATAATTCAATCTCTTTTAAAGCAAAAAATGCACAATATACAAACATATAAAGGATAAAGAAATTGCGTTCACTGAGCCGAGTAACAGAGTGGATATATATATATTGTTTTCTTAAACTTAATATGTTTCACAAACTATAATCAATCAACAAATGGACTGTATTCCTACACTTTTATTAAATTACACTTGTCAGCGATGCAAAATAATTGATACAAAATAAGCGAGCCATTCTACATGGCTGTCACAAACACAATTCTATCAATCAATTATCTTGTTGCCACACATAAAGTTCAAAACTAAAGGAAGAAAAACAAAAGGAATTTACGCTGTTTGCAACAATAAAAATGAAGCAAACGATACTCACATAAACATCCTGGCCCTCGTTCAAATCCCAGGGGATTTCAACAGTTGGAGCATTTTGAAACTTCTTAGTCTGTAATAAAGATAAACATAAGAAAAATAATACAAAATATTATATGCGAAGCAGTTCATAGTTTTTTAGTCTGAATAGGAAGAGGACACAATTTCACGACTGGTCGTTTTATGACACCATGACCAGTTTTAATACTAGCAACTCTGACTCTTTGATCTGAGCCCGGATGACCAGCAATTATTCTCCCTAACCTCCATTTAAGAGGCGGAAGGTTGTCTTCTTTGATGACGACTAAGTCATTGACTTCTAAATTGTTTTGACTTTTTTGCCATTTAGGTCTTTGTTGAAGCTGAGACAGGTATTCTCGACTCCATCTTTTCCAGAAGTGCTGAAAAATAAACTGTCTCACATGCCATCTGTCAATGTGATTGAACGAACTATAATTTAGGTCTGGTTCAGGTATGGCAGTTAAAGACGTTCCTATTAGGAAATGACCAGGTGTTAATGCAGTTAAATCATTTGGATCAGCCGAATGTTGGACACAATGGCCTAGAGTTGAGACAAGCCTCAACCTGCGCTATCAAGGTCTGAAATTCCGGATAGGTCAGCACAGTATCACCAACAGTCCTTTTTAGATGTAATTTCATTGACTTTACTGCCGATTCCCATAGTCCACCAAAATGGGGAGATGATGGCGGGTTGAATATCCATTTTATTTCCTCTAAAGACAAAAATTTGTGAATTTCTTGATTTTGCTTACATTGCAAAAAACATTTTCTGATTTCTTTGTCTGCACCTTTAAAGTTAGTACCGCAGTCACTATAGATCTCAAATGGTTTCCCTCTTCTTGCAATAAATCGTTTCAATGCACTTAAAAATGCCTTTGTTGACAAATCTTCTACCACTTCAAGATGTACTGCCTTGATTACAAAACACACAAATAAGCATACGTAATATTTAAATGATTTTTGTCCACGTCCTGCACGATGTTTAATCATGAACGGTCCAGAAAAATCTATTCCAGTTCGATGAAATGGTCGTGATTGTGTTACTCTAGATTCCGGTAGATCAGCCATTATTTGACTTGCAGTTTTAGCTCTAAGTTTGCAACACGTGATACAAGATCTTACTACTTTTCGGATAGCAGATCTAGCAGCTATGATCCAAAATTGCTGTCTAATTAAAGAAGTTCCGGTGCTGCATGCAGATATTTGACATGAAAGTGTCTAATTATGATTTCTGTCAGATTGTGTTTTGAAGGTAATAAGATTGGATGCTTTTCATTTTCTGATAGTTGCGCATTTTTCAGTCTTCCTCCTACACGTAACACTTTGTTGTCATCTAAAATTGGACACAAGCTAAGGAGGTTGCTGTTTGTAGGTAAGTCCTTTCCCAACTCCAAACATTGAATTTCTTTAAAAAAGTGAAATCGCTGTATTATTCGGACAATACAGAAAGTTGCAGCTCGAATTTCATTACTAGATAAAAAAGACGTATTTCTTTCTAGATATGCTACTTTAGAATTCGATATGAATCTTAATATCCAAGCAAATATGCGCTGTAACTTTGGAAATGAAGATATATTTGATATAATAGCAAGTTCCTGTACAGGTTCAGAAACTACAAATGAGACTGTTTTACGTGCATCTGGTAATGCCTCTTCATCTATAAGAATATTTTTAGATAAGGCAATCTCACTGCACTTTAACCAAGAAGGACCATTCCACCACAGTTGATGAGATAATAGTTCTGCAGGAAATAATCCACGTGAAGCACAATCAGCTGGATTTTCCTTTCCATCAACATGACTCCAGTTCTCAGGTGGTAAGATGGATTGTATTTCAGAAACTCTATTGGATACGAATACTTGCCATTTTTTAGGATCTGACCTTAGCCATGACAACACGATTTGTGAATCACTCCAAGCTTGCACTAAATCAAAATTTATAACTAATGCAGCTTTTACAGACTGAATTAAGCGTGCCAATAACACTGCTGCACATAATTCCAGTCTTGGAATCGTAATAGATTTTAATGGTGCTACACGAGTTTTAGCTGTTACGAGTTTAACATTAATGTCAGAGTTATTGCAAGTTTTGATATAAATAACTGCTGCATAACCTCTTTCAGACGCATCAAAAAATCCGTGAAGTTCACATCGAAAATAATTAGGTAGCAGAATTTTCCTAGGTATATTTATAGAATTCAAAAGTTTAACTTCTCTACATAGATTTCTCCAATTTCGATCAATCTCTTCTGTTACAGGATCATCCCATGATAACTGTAATTTCCACAATTGCTGAAGGATCATTTTAGCGAGAATTACAAACGGAGCTATCCACCCCAATGGATCGAATAGTTTTGCTACGAATGACAAAATAATTCTTTTAGTCGGAACACTTTGATACTCTATTACACCGACATTACATTTGAATTCATCATTGTCCGGATGCCATTCCAATCCCAGAACTTTCAATGGTTTGTCTTCTATTACACGATGAATATTGTCACTATCTGTGTTTGTTAAGCCAGAGGTTTTTAACAATGACGGTTCACTTGTCGACCATTTGTGAAGCTCAAAGCCACCACTTTTTAGCAGATGTTGCAATTCGTCTATCAGTGCAATACCTTCCGAACTATCTTTTACACCAGTTAACATATCATCAACATAAAAATCTCTTAAAACTATATTCTTTGCCTTTGGAAAGTTCAATCCTTCATCAATCGCTAACTGACTCAACACTTTGGTTGCAAGATATGGAGCAGTTGCAGTTCCATATGTAACTGTTTTCAAACGACAAACTTGTATTTGCTTATATGGGCTATCTCTCCATAATATTCTCTGAAAATCTCTATCTTTTTCATGAACCTTTATCTGTCTGTACATCATTTTAATATCAGCGGTTATTGCAATGTTATGAAGTCTAAATCTTAGTAAAATACAAATTAAGTCATCTTGTATTTTTGGGCCTATCATTAGTGTATCATTTAAAGAAACACCTGTGGTTGTTTTAGCGCTCGCATCGAAAACAACTCTCAATTTTGTTGTTAAGCTAGAGTCCTTCAACACAAAGTGATGTGGGATATAATAGTGTTTATTCTCTAATTCATAATCTGTGTCTGGCACTAATTCTACGTGTTCTAGTGAAAAGTACTCTTTCATAAACTGAATATACTGGTTGTAAATTTCTTTCATAGATAACAGCCTCTTCTCCAAGTATTGAAATCTTCTGTACGCCACTTCACGGGAGTCACCTAGAATATCTCTATTATGTTTGAATGGCAATGCAACTGAATAATGACCTGATGTGTCTCTAAAATGCGAGTTTTTAAAATGTTCTTCACAAAGTTTTTCTTCATTTGTTAAAGGTTGTACATTTGGAAACTTTTCTAACTCCCAGAAAGAATTTACTAACTCATCTGTGTTGTATTCAAATGATTTACATATACTGGCTCAAAATTTGTAGATTCAAAATTTGTAGTACCCGAAATTATCCATCCCAACCTCGAATTTAGAGCAAATGGTAGATCAGGACCACGTTTGACAATTTCTCCCGTCATTAAATGCAGAAATACATTTACTCCAAATAAAATGTCAACTGGTTGTGACTTGTAAAATAATGGATCAGCTAATTGTAAATCACTGAAGTTATCGAAGATGATTGATGGCAAAGATACATAGGGAATGTTATCTGTCACCTTGTCCAGTACAAACGCTGATGTTGATACACGAATATCACTTTTAAAATGAGAAGTGAATACTAAATCGACTTCTCCATTACTTATAGTATTAAATTCTCCTAAACATGATACAGAAATGGAATTATCTTTCACTCGTAATCCTAATTTCTTCACACAATCCCTTGAAATAAATGATCTCTGAGATCCAGTGTCACATAAACATCTACACTTCACAAATTGTTGCTTAGAATTTTGAACTTTTATTAAAGCAGTACACAATAAAATGTGACTGGTTTGATTACCTTTTGCATTCGAATCATAATGAGAGGCACAAACTGTGGCTGAAACGTCCTTAGGACTCGTTAATTCATCTCTTTTAATGATAGATTGCGTAGGCGGAGATATACTGTTTAACTGAGTTTTATTCTTTGAATTATTTACAATGTGCAAAATACTGTGATGCTTCTTAAAGCAATGTTGACATGTATTTAAACTCTTGCATTTTTTGAGCAAGTGCATATTAGATAAATAATTAAAACAGTAACGATTAGATTTTACAAAATCTATCCTTTGCTGAACCGATAAATTTAGAAATTTCGAACATTTGGCTAAACTATGATCTTCTTTACAATAACCACAACCCAAAGTAGCAACCAGAACATTATTCTTATTTTATCTGAAACACAGATTTATGTACCTTATTACTTGTTGATTTGCTATTTTGAAGTGTTCTTGCATAGTTTTTTAGGAATTCAATTAAAGTCATAAGTTTTGGAATTTCATTAGATTTTAACTGACGTTCCCACCATAATTTTGTAGCAGGGTCTAATTTTTGCAAAATTAAATAAGTCATTAAAGTGTCACCAAAATTATCAATGGTTTGATTCAATACTTCTAAAGAACGAATTACTTCATTAATATTGTCAACTAAATTTAAAATAGCAAATGCTGATTCATTTTGAATAGTTGGTAAACTTAAAAAACGTTTAATATATGCAAAAATTTGTTCTCTCTTATTTGAATATCTTTCGTCTAACAGATTCCATGCTATTTCAAAATTACAATCCGAAATTTGAATGGTTTGAATAATGCGATATGCTTCACCTTTCAACGAAGCCTTCAAATACTGCAATTTTTTAGCATTAGATAAATTTGTATTATTTCTTACACAAGCACTGAAAAGATCTTTAAAAGCTATCCATTCTGTAATATTACCACCGAAAGTCGGTAATGTTAACTTGGGTAATTTAATATTGTCAAGAACCTGTTCTGAAATTACACTATTAGAATTATTTTTATTATTTTGATTTTTTAATATTTTTTCACCTTTAAATTTCCACTAATAAATTTTATCTGTGTACTCCTGAACATTATCTATTTCGTTTTCTAATTCTTTAGTATCTGTAATTAAACTTTCGATTTCAGAATCAAGCTTCCTTAACTCAGTTTCTTTTTGTTTCAATAATTCGACACATTCCTCTAGTTCTATTAAATTAATTTCATCTGCAGTTAAAATAGTTTCAATTTTCTTTACATAATTAGTAACACTCCTGCGTAAGACCGCTCTTTTTGTTTTAAAAGTTATAAGTTCACTCATAATTGATCAATTCAAAAACAGAAATTGTTCTTAAATCACTTAACACTATTATTAAAATTAAATCGAATTCTATGTTGTATTACAACATTGTTCTTAAAATTTAACAACAAATTAAACGAATTTTTGTTCAAAATCCACTTACCTCACAAAGTGGATAATTTTCACAAACCATATGCAAATTTGCGTTGTTAGAATACACTTAGAACAGTCACTATCTTCACTAGCTCTCCGGCTAGACTTTTGACCAACAATATGTTTTCTTAAACTTAATATGTTTCACAAACTATAATCAATCAACAAATGTATTCCTACACTTTTATTAAATTACACTTGTCACTTGTTGACTGTATTCCTACACTTTTATTAAATTACACTTGTCAGCGATGCAAAATAATTGATACAAAATAAGCGAGCCATTCTACATGGCTGTCACAAACACAATTCTATCAATCAATTATCTTGTTGCCACACATAAAGTTCAAAACTAAAGGAAGAAAAGCAAAAGGAATTTACGCTGTTTGCAACAATAAAAATGAAGCAAACGATACTCACATAAACATATATATATATACTTGTGGTGCGGCCAACTGGAACCAAAACAGGAGTGCACATCTGCATGTTATAGCAGACCTAGATACAAAATTTCAACGTTCTGAGGCTACTCGATTTTGAGTTACGCGAGATACATACGTACGTACGTGCGTACTACAGATGCCATGAAAAATTCTCTTCGAATTGATTTAAATCATTTTTATAATTTTTTGGGAGAAAAGAGTCTTTACTCTATCCTTACGTACAGATGCCACTCAAAATCATCGTTAAATTGCATTCGATAGCGGTCAAAATGGATATTTTCTTTGAAATATGATACCCGAAATTTTTCGCGATTACAGTACTTCCTTTTTTCTTCGGTACAAGGAAGTAAAAAACATAGAGGACCAAAATAAATATATTTTTAATAGAACATACGTTGGGAAATGGCGTAAGTTATGGTATGTAAGAAAATCATGAACTACTAATGAGAAAGTCGAGTAGAATGAAAAGAAACCAACGTTTTAATGTTTCATCTTTTTTACAATATGTGCTCGAAACTTGAGTCACTAACAATAATGCAAAATAACCAAGGGCTGTGTGTATACTGCATTTCGTTATCAAAGATCTCAGAAATTTCGTGCATATTTCCATCAGACAGTCTGGCCTCTAGATCTTCATTAAAACCCAAAGGGACTTTCGTAAACCATGCTCTTAACAGCCCCTTCTTACTACATAGGACTAACTGCATAACCCACAAGTTATATAATAAGAAAACGGACTTGTTCGCAAAGTTGGAAAAGGGTTAAAATTAACTCGATCTTATATAGCAGGCGAAACATTCTTGTCTCTCCTAAAATGCAAATAGCATTTTCCTAGTACGCTTCCAATAAGAGCTCCTGCTATGTGTACCCTAAAGTAGCTGCCACTAAATTTTTTCGAATGATCTTTAGCTCACTTCGTGCTCGCTAACTAAGTTAACTGGTTCTTTAAATGAGTTCACGAATAAATCTTCCATTTCCAGTGAGCACTAAACCAAACAGGTGTTTTACAGTGCCAAGACCAACAACTACATACAAGCTGTTATTCTACTTTTCTTTTTTGCTGGCTGCCGATAATACGTGGGTTACCCACTTGCACAACTTGTGCACATTACCTACTCAGTGAAGCTGCAATCTGATCGTTTTTTCGGAAACCTGAAGGCATTCAGCACATGCATCATATGCGCAGTCCTTTGTATTTGCATTCAAGGCTTTGGCTTTCACTACCTGTCATCACCCACTGTGAGGTTAATTACGTAGGCTCAGATCTAGCGACCTGAACTTTTAGATCAATGTCTTCGAGTGTCTTCCCCAAATTTCCGATATATTCAGCTACTTGATGCGACTACTCACAGACAACAACCGCAAACGAGTTGGTTTCGATGCCTTCATTTTCCAACAATGGATGATCTGTTTTTGCTGGGTGTGAACATCATGCCTATATTAGAGCAGATCCATGTTTACATTAACCCTCTATCGATTTCGGCACATCGTTAAATCTCTGTTAAAGTTTCTTCAAATACGACGTCTAAAAGAGCAAAAGCGTTTTTGGTTATTAAAAATTTTTGAGAGCTAGTTTAACAATTAATTTAAGGATATTCTTAAATTTTTAATACTTTATAAAAATTTAAAAAAATGCTACTAATAAAAGTATACGGAATTATAAAATTGCATACCTGATTCAACGATACAAATTGCCTGGGATAAAATTTATTATTATCGGTAGCTTTTATAAGTTTACCGCAATAAATGAAATAGATGGGAAATTATTTCTCGGACCAATTTGGAAGGCGAAAAGTTTCATTGATCAATTAAAATCGTAAATAACATCCGAACAAAAGAACTAGGTGCGTAAATTAAAGAAAGCGCTTATGGGTTAAAACTACAAAAGCCTGAAATCTCTCAGAAATCAAAGCCAAGATTTTTTTTACTATGTTTCACATCAGAAAAGTAGTAAGCATACTGTTGTATATATCGAAAATTTCAAAGCTTTGAAGAAATAAGAAACATAAAGTAAAATAATGGAAAGCATTTCGATTTTACTTCATAAATAATAAAAGAGATAAATAGTGAAAATATTGTTAAGAACAAGGATCTGAATAAAAATGTCGAGGAATTATGTTAGAAATTCAGAACCATGATTTATTGTGAATTGAATGTCAGTTTATTTTTCATAGGAGGAAGAGAAAATTAGGAGAAAGATATGCATGCGCTCAGAAAGGGAAAAGGAAAGGAAACGGAAAAGTAATTTTGATAGAGTCCAGACAGGCAGTTGACGGTTTTTTTAAATTTTGTTTGAAGTTTGATTTGGAAATGAAAATAACAAGTAGATAGGGAATATATAAATTTTATAGATGCCTGGCTGAGCTGATTTGTCCTGTTAAGGTAGAAAATATTTGGCAAGCGGAATGGTGCAAAAGAGGAAACTGCCCGACTTTTGATCTACTTGCTAGTGCATTGAACTGTGGAAAGGCAGTACCTGATTGTTGAAATGAACAATTTTATCATTTCAAATGCAGTTGGGAGAATTTGTGTTTCTGGATCCATACTACGTACGATGGAGTGATCCAGTCTATAGAATAAAGTAGCATCTTCCTTTTGAATTCGGTTCCAACAGTACAACAATGAGGACTCCTGTTCGTAATGAAGCTCCGAGATATTGGAATGGACTGCTTTATGTGACCTGTTGTTTTTTACAACCTCTCAGCGCACATATGTGTGTGCTTGAATATTTTATTTGTCTACCTTAATTGTATGTTAATAATCAAAATTTTGTTTATCACAATTGGATCTTAACACAATTTTTGCGATTAATTAAGTTAGTAGTTTAATAAAAACTACTAATTAAGTTAGTAGTTTTTATTAAACTACTAACTTAATTAATCGCAAAAATTTAGCTAAATTTAGTTATAAAGCTTATCTGTTGACTTATATTTAACACAATAAATATTACCAAGTTTAACAGGAATTTCTAACTCAGTTATTTCTGAAAGTAAAACAGCAAATAAATAGGAAAAGACATCTCAATAGGCAGTCACGTGATTTGAGAAATGAAGGCTAAATTACGTAAAAAACCTCAGGTTTTCTACTTATTTTCTTTTCAATGTAAAGTACATTTTATTGATTCGTCTATGCTTGTTTTGTTGCTTCTGGATGCGAAAATTTTTTAAATTCTTTTTTCTACTAAACATTCAAAGAATTTTATAAAGAAATTGTTAATGCTTAAATCACATATTTTATCAGCAACGTTTTGCTTTTAATTTCGTTTTATTTTTCTTCCATAACAAATTTTAGTGATTCTTTTTCTTTCTTTACTCCCGGATATGATGGGTTTTTAAATATATTTACATATCATAACTGAAAGAAATTTGCAAAGAAAGTTACGGGTTTTGCATCACATTTTTATTACTCCTGTCTTTCAAAAGTAAACTTGGTTAATCATTACAGTATTCGAAATTTAGAATACCATTTCTTTGTATAGTTAAACAGGACAGTTAAAGTTTTTTGTTTACTTTTATTTGTTTATTTATCTTTGTTGTTACTGTTGCACAGAACTGAAAATAATGTTTCCTTTAAAGCACATAGTAAGCAAAATTCAAACTTAAAAATCTTGCTAAAAACAAAGAAATTAGGGAAACACTACTTTTAATTAAAAAGAAAGGAAAATATTTTGAGTCTGAAAGTCTTTAATTATCTTCTCTTCACTTTAATTTCTCGAAGTCAATACCTTTTAAAAACTTAAAAGCTTTGATTTCATTATTTAAAGAGTATCCAGACTTAAAAGCTAATGTAATCAAGTGAAAGAAAGACTTTTCGTTAAAAATACCTGAGGGGAAGCCAAAACCCATTATACTATTGTACAGAAAATAATAACCAAGATATGCGATATTATTATTGAAAATACCATCTTCAGATCGCTCTTAATTTTTAAAAATTTCATTTTGAGAGATATTAAACGTTAAAAAACACTTCTTATGTCTTAGCTAAACAGCAATATATTTATCAGGTATATAAAAAAAAAGTGTTTTCGATTTAAAAAGAGAAGCCTGTATTCAAGTATTTGAAAACTATTTATTATATAGACAAAAGAATTTCTCCAGGTTTCAGAATGTTACTATAAACTATACTATTTTATTAAAAAAAATTCTCGATTCCAACCTCTTTCAAAATACTTAATGATTTTCTATCAAATGAACATCTATCAAGGAAAGCATTTTTAAAGGTTTCTCTGATTTTTATTAATGTTAATTATTTTTATTATAATACAAGAAGTTTGTTTTCCAATGGTAGATTGTGAACAGTTACAATTTTGTAGCAGAGTCCATTAATCTATACTAAGACCAGATGTAGTGGTCTCTTAGTAAAAGAGGCACCTAATAGGTGGGCCACCTCATCTGTTACTTTATCGCAAACAACTCAATATTCATATTTATCCAACAAGAAACACAATCTTCGTTAGTAAATCAGCACTCCCAATAAAATAATGTGACAGAAGAAACGTGTTGGGGGATTGAAGAACTAATTGATTAGTGATTGATTTGAAGATATAGTGTAACTATATCTTCAAATATCTCAGATATAGTGAAACTTTAGAAATCAAATATAATATAGATTTAAAAATCAGATATATAAATCAGATATAGCGAAACTTTAGAAAGAATTGATTAGTGATTTATTTGAAGATACAGTGAAATTTCGTTACCTTTTTTTATGGTTAAAATTTCTAGTTCATATATTTTCCTTACAGTTGTTGCCACTTAGCTAAGAATTCAAATATTTTGAATATAAGTGCTCTGTTTGTGAAAGAACTGCAATGATTTCCTTAGTCAAATATGAATAAATGATGTCATTACCCGCAATTATCATAAATCGTACTATTTTCCCTAAAGGAATTAATGTAAATTTTCTGCATAGGTTCATAACATAAAACTAACCCAGAACATTAAATTTAAAAAACAAAATAAATAAACACAATGGTATAAAGACAAAATAAATAAAAATTTAATCTAATTTCATCGTACTTGTGGGATGAAGAAGTAACGGCATAAGTAGAAACTGGTGAGATAGAGACAGACAGAGTATATTATTGTTTGGATGCACAAGTTCACTTTCATGAAAACACTAGATTTCTGGAAATATGATTTTCTTCTTTGTCTGCTAGCACTACTCCACTCTGCGTAAGACTCCCAGTTCTTTGCCATACTGAAAAGTTTCCCAATGCAATTTGTTTTCGTCAATTCGGTACTGCATTTTCAATTCATATCGTTTCACAAAACATTCAGTTTACATCAATTCAGCACAAATTTCGCAGATCAAAAAACAAGAATAAATTTCCCTTTTCTTTGAAGATACTTTTCCCACAGTCGCTTTTTGTTGCTCAAGTCGCTCCAGCTGTTCCTATTGAGCATCATTTTTTGTGGTTCTCTAGTAACCTTCTCCTCATTTTTCTTCATTTCTAGACACGTGCTTTCCCTTAGAGACGCAGAGTCATACACAACGAAAAAATGACTCCTCGTTAATAATTTCAGAGTTTTCGCTTGAAACACAGTCTTTTGTAATACCTTGAAAGGGTAACGTTGAATATTTAAGCAATGTTTTCAGAATTCTCTGAGTGTCATTTGTGTGTCAGAAGCTATCTCATAACACCTCTAAAATAATTTATTTTGGGCTTAATTGTTCTTTACTCTGTTCATTATCTAAGATGTTAATTTAGATAATAATTTAGTCAAACAATAAAAATCAGCGTTATATTTTCAAATTTTCACAGGACTAGTTTCGATGGTTTTACCGAACCATCATCCTCAGCTGGTTCGGTTCACTGATTTTTGTTGTTTGACTTCTAAATTAATATTTGTTCGGCATGTAATTGTAGAAATGTAAGCAAGATACGCGGAATCACATAATCAGTGATATTTTCAATTAATTTGCTGACGGATGTTTTTTATTTTGAAAAATTAAGTCTTCAATTAAAACTGAAAATAATTTGGAGCACATCAACTCTCGACCACTGCCCGCCTAGAAATCGTATAAAGTCAGCGCATCCTATGTGAGCTTCCTCAATCAAAGCTTTGATATTCACTAACCAAGAGAATATGTACTAAACGAACAAGCTATGTAAAATTCACTGGAATTTACAATTTTACTAACAATACGATTAATTTTTACTCATGCAACAATGCTTCTTTGGTTTATTTTTGTTTGATTTCATAGTTTTATCGTGTACTAGCTGCTAAGCGGCCAGCCTTTGTCTGGCTTTGAAAAGTACCGGTAAAATGCCTAAAGGGACCAGCAAACATTAAACTTTAAAAATGCAAAGAATTTTACTCTGCAGAACAACTTCATCAAAAAAAAATATAAACTTCAATCAAAATGTATTACATATTAAAAAAATTACAATGAAATAAGCAATATCCCTTAATACAAATATTATTTATCCCAATAAATAAATTAACCAACTTCCGTTGACTTCTCTCGACAAACGTCCAGTAGCCAAGGGAAACAATAAATTAAAAAACTGCACAGAATTATCGCCCTCATTTTTCCGAGTGGCCACAGTACTGATATCAGCAACAATGGCATTTGCTGGTCTAATGAGAGAGTGTATCGTCGATTTGATGCGATTTCATTAAAAAACATAAAATAAAATTTAAAAAAAAACCTCATTCGAATTTTGAAAATCTCGTCGCTTCGAGGTGCACTGCCTCTTGTCTAGATGGACCCTATGCGCCAAATTTCGTAGCCCTGGGTCTATTAGCTTATGCGCAGTATGAACGAAAGAGACAGGCATACGCTTTCTTTTATATATATAAGAAGATAATGAATGGGAAGTTGGTACTTATAAATTTCTTGACTAACCGTGTGCGATTCTTATGGTCACAAGGTACCACACAAAATCAACAGCACGCGCGTGTGGCAAACTTGTGATTTTCCAAATGTGATGTAGCATCACGAGCAAATACCCAGAAAATACTTCATTGATTCATCATGACAAAAATAAAACATTTAATGAATAGTTATTTAAATTTAAGGCTTAAAGTATTGTTCTACTCAGTTTTACAGAAAGAAATTTAAAGGTTGTTCTTTCCAAAAGTTTTCAAACTTTACTTGGTAAAAGAATTCTTTAATATGTTTCGATTAACCGAATAGTAATGTCATTTATTGATATATCAAAAAATGATAGAAATACATATTCCTGAGTTTTTAGTGACTCAAATATATAAATAGTTTCCTGCGTTCTCAATGTATGAGAATGCCTTCTTTTTTTAATCTCAAAGTTTCATTTTAGAATGTTGTTTCAGACTGAATCCTTTCGATGTTCCCCTGCTTTGGTTTACATGATCTGTATATTCTAATGCGTATAATTAAATCAGGAGTTTGCATATTCACTAAAATACAATTTTTGAAGTTTGTTCACTGAATTTTGTTTCATTCTGTTTTTTTACGTAGTGCTTAAGTTGAAAAGACCAAAGAATTTGGAAGATTATTTAAAAATCACAAATGAATTAACACTTTTCGTTTTAAAAAGTAGTTAAATAGTCATCGTCAATTTAGCACAAGGTTCTATCAAACCAGTTTGTTAAAGCAATTACCATTATTTTGAAGATAAAGCTATAACACTCTGAGACCTTGTTATATGCCCTGCCTGTGACAAGTACATGTTCATGCACCTGTAACACTTACCAAAAAGAGCATGGACAGCAAATACTTAATAACGTGACTTGATATAACGGCTCAAAGTTTCGGAACAACTCGGCTGTATACATTTCTAATGCCAAATAAAAATTTTCGGAAATTTTATTGAATAAAGTTATGTTTTCCAGCTTCGTATCTTTACAATTGGTCGAAATTAAGCGAAGTTTCGGCTAATTGATTGAGCTCTTAGTTCAATATTCTAATCACATTTTGCCTTTGAAAATGATGAATTAAAAAAGTGAGATTTATTTTCATTATTCTGAAGAGAAATTACGATAAACCAAAATTTACTATTACAGCACGTAAAAAGCATTTTCAGTTCTTGAACAAAGATTCTTTCTTTGTTTAAGTACTATCTAATAGCTCTTCAAAATTTGAATTAACGACAAAATGAATTGGCACAATCATATAAACTAGGCGTCGGCAACATATGGCACAATTCTCAGTGGCCCTCTACACTATTCTACAAAATTATCAGGCAATGGTAAATCGCCCTGTCTCACCTCTCTGCGCCATCAGAAAAGTTTAGTTATCAAAATTTCGTCACAGTGATTAATTTCTGGAACAAGCAATTTTGTTAAAATATTTAATTACATAGTGCCTCGTTCTTCTTTAGTACACAGGCAATTTAAATCTGTTTTAGGAGATAGGAAATCAAATATCTGGATCTCTCCATCCATCTCCATTGGCTTAATTGAGGTAATGTCTTGAATAAGTTCGTGTCATGCGTGGAAAACATGAACATTTCCTCGAATCGAACGATAAAGAATGGTTATTCAAATTGATGTTTCTGACTGATATAACTAAACATCTCAACTGACGTAAATTGTTTGGCCCCTTCATTGTAACTAAAATTGCAAAAATTACTTGCTTGAACATTTTGAATATTAGAAAGGCTTTGTTACCACATTAAATATATTTTACCGTGATATTAATATTACTACCTATAAATACTTCCCAAATGTAAAGCGCTTGCAAATACATCGACTTTAGACAAAGCTGAACTTCAAACCTACGTTAGAGCACATAAGGAAGCATTTTCCAAAAGATGCAAAGATGTTGAAGATTGTATGCCTACATTTTCCTTACTAATCAAACCAGATTTAATAGACCCCTGATATACATCATATTTAAATGCAATAAAGGTTTTTGTTTGTTTTTGCCTCCCGTATTTTGGATAACATTCCGTTGTTGTTCAGTGAACTATCAATTATAAAATTATTGATCATTTAGCACTAAATAGTTTCATTAATATGAAAGAAGAAAATTAATATGACAGAAGAAATAAGAAAATATATAGACAAAATTGTTAAATATTACATACAAATCGCCACACAAGCATGGATCCCCTTATCTATCTGAGTTAAAAGTTATTTTTATAATGTAAATATTTTGTGAAAATGGATGTTCCTTTATAACAAGACTGTTTGATTTTGCATATAATGCTTCGAAAACGTGTTTCGTTCTCCTGGTTCAATTGAGATCAAAAATCGAAAAAAAGAAACGAATTTCCATTACATTAAAACTCATATAAAACCGAAAAAGGTGAATCTGAAACGTATCAAGATTTTCCGTACATGCCTTCGAAACATTTGGAAAAAGGAATAAAACATAACATTGTTTCAAACTAACTACAAAGATGATAATAATAATAATAATAATAATAATAATAATAATAGTGGTAAGAATGACACGTTAGATTATAATGGCTAGCAAGTTAGTAGGAGGACAAGCAGAGTCATCAAATACTGAGATGCAAGTAATGCACGTAACTATCAAACTAATGGAGAAATGAATTTGCTTGATCAAGATCGCCTAAGAGGAAAACGTTTCTAGTAACAACTGTATAGCAAAAGAAATGAAACGGAGTTCGAAACATAGAGTATCTTGCGAAGATAGAATGGATGCAAGAAGTAAATGATGAGTTAGTCAATATCATTCGCATCGTTTCTTTCCCGATCTCAATTTTCCTCAGGATATCTTCAGAAATGCATAGAAAAATGTTATTATTTAGGATTCTTGCTACATTGATGTAAAAGTAAAATTAATTAAATGTGCCATGAAATCTATCTGATAGTAATTATTTGAGGAAATATACGTTTTATTGCAACTGCATGAGATTCTGATAAGTTTATACACAATGTTTTCTGATTTGCGGAAAGGATCACATTTAAATCATTCAAAATGTATTTAGGTTTTTTGCACTTGAATACATTAAGTTTAATGCTGTTTCAAAAATTTATTCGTATTTTAAAAGTATATACTGGCTTACATAATCATGCAGTTCGTCTGATGTAACTGTGGACTTTGCATAAACTCGAAACGCATTCCTCATTTATAATTCCGCATTTGAATTAAGCCTATAACATAGATTCATTTTGGTTATTTTGCTATAAATATCCCATTAATTTATAAATATGAATACATTTTTCGTCCATTTTAGGAATGTTAGAGAAAACAAATTTGATGTGGACACCATATGACTTCCTTGTACGGCATATTAAATTAAACGCATTTTAGCTACAATTCATTCAAACAGATTCCCTAGATTTTCATTATGTTTCTCATTCAATCATTTCAGTTCTCACTTCGCTGCAAGGCAAAAATACATAAAAACTGCAAGCATTTTCATTAAGAACTGTCAAATACAGAAAGACCTAAATCCCCAAATACAGTTAAAAAATTGTTTTTGCAATTGAAATTAGAATTTCTGCACGAAAACAAGCGATTCGGCCAGCAGGTAGGAAGACAAAATTTTCGGTGCACAAAAGTTAAAGTTGACTTTTGATCTCACTTAGCAAAAAGGCACTAAAGTTGGTGCACCAACTGATTTAATTTACTATTCTAACAAGTGTTTCAAATGTAAAGAAATGGTGGTTTCGTTAGGCTTAACTCGCCACTTAAACGTTTACATTGTTGATTAAACGTACAACTATTGCATGCAGATGAACTAAAGGCATAAAAACCTTAACCGGAATAATGCGGTCGAAATGGATATTTTTGATGAAATATGATACTCGAAATGTTTCGTCATTACAATACTTCCATTACGTCGTACAAGGAAATAATTACAGGGAAAACATTATTTTTTATATTATAACACGCTTTCTTCTTAAGCCTTAATTTGGTATTTTGCCTTTATTTATGAGAACTGAAATGATAAACTGAATAATTATTTTTTCCTATAATACACCAAAGACACTCATAAAATATTCAAATGCTGAAAATCAGCTCATAAGTTTGATTCTACATATAAGTCAGATGTTCAACTTACACATAAGTAACATGTTACTTACGTTGGGTAAGTTAGATGTTTAAAATTAATCAGCCAATGTAAACAGGTATCTAAAGATGTACTATGTGCATTGCGAGTGATAAATCTTCTTTTTTAAGTCTTTTACTGATGTGCAAATGCATTCCTTCATAACTCAAATTTCAGAAGTTAAAACCCAGATTTATGAAATATTCTTTATTGAAGAACATATCTCTAGAGTCGCATCAAGTGCGTACTTTCCACATATATATTCAAGTGAAAACTTTAGGAAGATATTGAATGTCTTAACAGCACTTTACAGATTACTCTACAATTGAAATTGAAATATATTTGACAGCAGTTCCGATTTTGGAAGCGAAAAATACATATAAACGTGAAATATTATAAAAGTTGTCATACAGTTTTGGATGATATAAGATTGTTAATGCACATAGTTCCGGAGTGCATGAACCTTTTTCTATATGAAAGCAACAAAAAATACAAGCCTAAAAGGCAAAGGTTCATGCTTCTTTACAATATACGAGGAGATTAAATAAAGTGTTTATTAAATTATGAATTTTACCTTTCTGGGGAGCTCTTCGTGCAAAATCCAAAACAACATTTTTTTCAGTATAGCTCCAAGCTGCAAATTTATATAAAATATTAACCGAAACGTCCTGATATTGTTCATTTTATGATTTTGGACCCATATTTTATTGCACATTGAATAAATAATTTATAACATTTCCAAAAGGAAAGAAAAATTGGTTATTGTAAGTTTGGTCTTGATCTTCATAGCAAAGTTGGATTTGAATAGACTTAATTATTCCTCATAATAAAGCAAGTAAAAGTCATTAAATCAAATAATAACAAATATAAACACATAATTATCATTCATTTCGGTTTAAGTCAAACTCATTTCGGAAATACACTTCAGTTTTTACTATTATATAATAATACGTAATATGACAAATGAAACTAGCTCGAATAAAAGTATATTGATATAATATGCAATTCAAGAAAACAATTAAAAGGATAGAATGATTCTGGTAATTACACGAATAGCTTATAATGTTTCCCATTACTCTCTCCGTATTTTTATATACTGTTCATCACATCCGAAGGCTGATGATAGTTCAGCTCGTCAGATATTGTTAATTATGGAGATAATATTTTGCTGAAACTCTGAACATTGCGAAGATTAATACAGTTCAATTATGTAGACATCAATTGAATTTTCAAACTTAAAAATCGCAAATGACATTGAAATAAAATATTTTGATTGAAATTTCATTAACTTAAGCTACGAAAATGTCATAATTAGAAAAATATTGCATAATAAGACACCCAGAACTACAATAGAGTTGGTAATAAAATTATTTAATTAAGCGAAAACTGTCCTAAACCATTCATGAATATATGTGGCTAAAAGTTTACATCTACAGAGCTTAAATAAAGGCAGAGGGTATTTACACATTTTTAGAACGATTTCGGTGTCGTTTAATCAATGTTTAAAATGAAAAGAGTTTTCTAAGTGTTCGATCTGATAGCCTTTTACTCTAGGACGTAAGACTGCATCGTAAATTCCTTGATAGACGGGTTTCCGTAAAATTTACAGGCATATTGATTTATAATTCTTTTTTCGCGACTTTCCAGAGTTCATCAACAGTGGTGGGTTTGCTCTTAGAAAGAGCCCTTTTCAAAAGACTAAAGTGCAAGGGTCCATGGGCGACATGTCAGTAAACTGAACAAAAATACGTTGAAAAAGTATACATGCAATACCTGTATCAGGTTTCATTTTTTCCACGACTGCAATGCTACGTTTCGAAGTTTTGACTGAGTCGTCTTGATAAAGTTTCACAGTTTCACTCTTTGAAATTCTTTGGAAATTGCATTAATGGAATTAAGAAGAAATGGAATTTCTTCGGCGAATATTGGACGTAATAACACAAGTTTCAGATAATCAGATAACGGAAACATATATCACATGACTCTTATTATCCCAAAGGGGCAATTTACCCAAAAAGGGCTATTAATCTCGTTTTGACATTTCGCGTTGGTTCACTACAAACGGCTTTTCACTTTTCAGCTTGTTGCCACCAAAAATTAGAGCTCTGAATTATATTTAAAGAAATTAAATAATGAAGAATCTGCATGAATGTATGTACGTCTCTCGCACTGTGAAAAAAACAACGGTAGATAAGGACATCAAATTTTGAATATATGTGGCTCATCTCCATGCTCATATCCTCCATTCGGATATGAGCATCTGGAAGCCCGAATTTCGAATATGTTTTATTATCTATTTCATATTTTATAAACCTTAAACGAATTTTTGATTAACAAACTAAACAATTTCAAAGCGAGCAATGGCAACACTGTACGGGAAAAAATACATTTTTATCTCCAGCTCGCGCAAGACTGTATATCAGAAGTTCTATGGATATGCTCTTTTTAAGTTATTTTGTGATATTGCTACTTAATTGAATTGTATGGTTTAAGTGAGATGATATTTAATAAAGGTAACAACAAAACATTAAAAAAAATCACCCCTTTGGGCGTAATACAAAATCTGAAAACTTTCAGAATTTTTTTATGTTTATTTAGGGTAGTTTGAATGTAATAAGAATAAAAATGCGAAAGTATTTAAAAAATGTGAGAAATGCGTAATATCAAATCGGATTAGTTTGAAAACATAAAACCCTTGGAATTATTCACTGTGGCCTGGAATAAGTTTTCAGTTTGTAAAAAGGAGCAGTATGATATATTTAGTATAACATAGTAGAGAATACAAAAGAAACATTTAACTATTTATTTCATGCCATAATTAAAACTATGCCAAGATTTAAATATTAGTAAAGTTATCCTTTCTATAACTGCGAAACGTTTGTTCGGTGCTAGGGATAAATAAAGAAGCATCTCCCGAGTTAAATGAAAATAAATCCACATTTTTCCTCAACATTTTTCCTCAACACTTTTGCCTTAAAATATTAATGTGTTTATCTAAATACAAATGTATTATATCGAGAAATTTAAAAATACATGAATCCTATTTCCATCACAATTGTATATAAAAGTTTAAGTGCTATTACATTTTAAAACACTTATTATTTCCTTAACAGCAATTTGAATCCAGTGAGAGGTTACTTTGCTAGGTAATTATCAATTAAAATTATGCAAATTAAGCAGCTAGTATAGAAATCCCATTCAGGGATTAAAATAATAGTTTTAAATAGTTTTCTGGCACAAAAGAAAAGGAAGAAGAAAAAAGAAATACATAAATGTCTTCTCACATTCACTTTAGTAATAATATTTATAACTTATTTGTCCTTTTATTTCAAAATAAAATTTATGAAGAGTATTAAAATCTAAGCAAAATTTACTTTTATAATAGTATATAAAATATTCTTTTCAGAAGTAAGGAATATATATATTTTTTTCATTTAATGAGGAAACAACAATTAATTTTAATTCCTTCTATATTAAATCATTTAGTGTAAGATGTATGCTAAAATGACATAATTCCTCTGAGATGTCTCTGTTTCTTTTCTCTGACTGGAACAAAAGTACATTAAGGCTTCTGAAATTTTCAATTATGAAGTAAGTAAAATTCATTTACATTTCAATGTAATGAAAGATCTGAAATCAAATAAACCTAGATATAAAACGGAAACTTTTCCATTTCATTCATGATTTGTTAAAAAATGCAATTTACTTTTGCTGCACAACGTTTAATAGACGCAAGTACATACGTTTCTTAACATCTGTAATTTCTTAACATCTGTAGCGTACATTTTAATTAAATCTCAATTACTTATGCTTTCTAAATTTACATGTATTTATTCCCATTAATTACGTAATTAAGTCTTCATTTAAATATCCGTTTAATTATTTTTTGTTTATAGCAAACTTAAGGAAGAAATTTGAAATTAATTTGAAAAACGATCATGCAGACGAAGGTAATTTGATTAATTAGATTAATTACAGTTCTGGAAGCAAAATTTTGTATCTTAAGCATAATTATGTCACGTAACAAAGGACAAACGTGTTCAAAGCAAAAAAAAGAAACTCTACTGCTAGAATGCATATTCCTTCGAAAATGCAAGTCAAAGCGGGCTAATTCAAATTGCGGTGGTTAGCTAATTAAAATATAAACCAGCTAACTGTGAATGAATAATGATAGGAAAAGGAGATTTAAATCTAGACTGTTTCCATGTTCGAGTTTTTATTCATAAAACACAGTTCTTAATTAACCTTTAGCTGTTATGAAAGGATCTCAAAATGACCAAATATCATGATTTACAGGATGACTTTTCTGTTAATCTAGACAATATCATACGTCTCCATTTCATCATTTTCAGTGAAATTATTCTACGTGTGTTTTCTTAATACGAAAATATGAATTACTTCTATAAGTACTTGATTATATACTGTTTACGTCTTCTGTATGTACAATTTTATTTATGTGTCCATGTATCCAAACATAGAGGGTAAGTGTAAGTTTTAAATGATACTGTTAAATATATTTACTTACTTTTAAATAGGTAACCTTTTGATTCAGAAAGTATGACTGTGTCATCAAATAATTTAACTAATAAATATGAAATTCTAATTTTTATAAATAGAATGGATTTATTTTCCCACAAAAAGTGTTAAATCAATAAATAAAACTTTCTACTCCAAGATCGTAAAGCGCTGCGCGTGCAATTAATCTGCTATGAAACTTCCGCATTAAATTTAACAGAGAAATTTGTATGAAATCTTGCATTAAAATTTTTTCATTTACTTATACAGGTTTTTATATATCAATTATTTCTCATTACATTTTCAAAATAAATAAGAACAAAAAAAAATGCTTGAATATAATGATAATAATAGATAGCGGTAAACATATACAACAATAAATATATTTTTAATTTGTTCCTAATACGAACAAAATTTAAATCAAAGTTAGCAAAGCACGAAGTGGATCCATTCTAATTTTTCGGGTAATTTAGCAAGATCTGGGCTCTATAAATGTTGACATTCCAAGAAATTAAATTTTTTACTTAACTTCCACATTACTTCAAAAATAGTCAGGTTCCTAGAATGTAAATTGTAAATGTGCTACTAAATTTTTAATTTAATTTTTTATCTTAGGGGTTATAAATTATCTTTTTTATCTTAGAGTTTATAAATTATTTATTTTTTATTTTATAAATAAATTTTAATTATTTATTTTTATCTTAGAATTTATAAATAAACTTTTAATTTATTTTTTTATCATTGAGCCCGATTTTCTTAACAACCTGAACGATCAAAAACCATTATGCACAATCCTCAGTTTATTTTAATTTATAACAATATATGTATTTGATATCTCATATTTATTATAACATTAATAGCATTTACGTATGTATTTGATGTAATTTATTACGCATTTAAATGCTGTAAGGAACACATATTTCCTCGAGCGCGTTGTTGACCCACCACCACCTGGATTTAATCGGCTGGATCTCGTGCTCTTCACGCCTTTTAATTTTTTCAGTCGTCAGTTTTTTTTCAATCGTCGAGAAAGAATATGAGAAGTCATTCTCTCATGCACTCTTGGTCATGATTCCAGCTTCTAACCTGGAAGATCCTTAAATTGAATCCTGGTAAAGATTCGCTAACGCATTTATAACGTCATATATTATATACTTGGTTATGAATTATCGTTAACAGTAACGAGTATTTCATTTATGCATGAAAAATGTAACTTATTTCCTGTTTTGACAGGTTTTTATAAATAAAAGTAATCTCTAAATAAATTAATAGCGTTACTCTCTAATATGTTGTTAATTTTAGCTTCCAGTTTTGTTTACAAAATTAATATTTTAGCAAAATAGCCCAGTTGACGTTTCGTCGTTGAGGAACCGGAACTTGAGTCATTTTGCTATGAAATGCTCTAAAAACGAAAACAGAGCATTTCTGAATTTGAGTTACTATTAATTTCAAGCTAAATTGTTTTTCTCTAGAATATATCCTAACTTGCAAATGGTGGGGGAATCTTATAATTCAAACTACGGACGACATCTAAACTATGCATAATGCTCTTCCTTAAACGCGTATTGGAAGCAGAACTGTTTTAACAGGATATAAATGCTTAACAGATAAAGAAGAAATTTAGGTACTTTACCGTTTCGCCCGCGCAAATCTCGCCAAGCACACTTTGTTGGCGACAGCATACAGTATACACATACAAAATGTTAACAAATGTTAGTTCTAAGAATTTTTTATTTATCATTTTAATATGGTTTAAAATTTTGTAAAAAGCCAATAAATTTGTAAATAGACATTAATTTAAAATTTACTATGCTTTCATGGTTCAACATCCTGATTCGCCGCTTCGTATCACGTGACTCCAAGTGATCTCATCTCACGTAAACTACACTACAAAAAAACTCTCTCAGTAATTATCTACGTTAAGCTCAAGTTAAATCTTAATTTGGAATAGAAGTTTAAATGCAAGAATTATTTCAATTCGTACGAATAGCTTACTCAAAAATTATGTAAAACCACATTGCTTTACTTCGCTAGTGCATTCTCATTAGAATTGATGAATTATTGCACGTTATTTTGCTTTTTCTATATTTTCGCCTACGGGTGGGCGGTGTGATTGCATCCTAATTGACCTAATTATCGCGAATGGTCTTAGGGCATAAATTTGAACTAAATGGTAAACATTCTATCTAATTGTATGCCAGTATTGAAAGAAAGAACCAATCTGATAAGAAATGGCTGCTACTTGTTTTGAAAATGAAGCGTAAAAGGTTACCAGCGAAGATATTCCGTTTGGCATCAGTCGTACCATTATTGGCGACTTTATCGTTTGCGCCTTCGAAACGGAAAAGTACTGCAATGGAAAATAAATAAAAGAATGCATTATAGCAGGATAGGAAGATGAAATTTAAATATATTACCTTATTGTTTTTTGGAAAATTGAAACTTGCTAAGTAGATATTTTTTCTGATTCTTTGATGGAATGAGAATTTGCGTTGTACTATTTAGAAGGGATTGATGGTTATGATTTTCTCAGATAAAATTAAAAATTCAAAGATACAGGGAAATGTGACAATATTAGTTGGTATTTGTTTAGATTTAATATGAGTAAATTGCCTAAGTTAATGGTATTAGTCATTCAATGAAACAGAAACACCACTGCATTATACGGATTGTAAAATATAAATTTAAGCTAGCTCCTTAGAAAATTATTTAACACCTGCATGAAAGTAGATATTACGACGATTATTTGTTTAGCCGCTCATCGTAAAGAAGTTCCAGTTCGAAGAAAGATTTCGAAGCTGTAGTTGTTAGATGTATAAATATTTGTTTTCTAAAGGGCTGTGTTCAGTTATTGTTGTTGTTGCTGTGACTTTATCTCACTTGCCTAATAGTGACATTAGAAGAAGCCCACCAAATTCATTGTGGCAAGGAGTGTAAGATTGCGCCTGTCGTTGGCAAGAGCCTTGAACAGCATACAAGTGACAGTACGCCTTTGCTCAGTTCCGACCCTAATTTTGAAGCACAACATCCCGGGGGGGGAAGTCCGAGGTTTCCTTACCCCTCTTTCCCTATCACCAACTTACCGAGGGTACTTTCGACTCGTGGCATATTTACAGTGCCCCATGCCGCACAGACACTATACATTTAAAAACATTCTTCGGGATTCGAACCCAGACTCTTCGGTATGGCAGTAAAAGTCACTAACCACTGTCTCGGTTCGCTCGTGTACAGTGCTTTATATATTCATTTTTTTAAAAGGTTTATGCACAGGTAATCGAGACTGTGTTAACGACAATGAGCTTGAGAAATACAGCTGTGAGCTTTTATCAGGGAACCAAAACTAGAGAAATTCAATGAAACAGTTTACGAAAAGCAGAATCACGTAACCATAGTATTTTGAGCATCATATCGATTCCATTAATTTTTATATTATTTTTTAAACTTCTTTATATATTACATTATTACAAAATTACAATATTTACATGCGTATTACATTATTTACAAAAAAACTGAATGTAAATTATGTTTATGCATTTTACAATGCGGCGATATCTGTACAGTTTAAGCGACATATTTTATTAGCATGGCGAAAAATTATTCTTTTCTTTAGGAACCATGAAGAAGTGTAGTATTCGAAGAAATTTCCCTCACTTTTAATTGTAGTGTAGTGATACAAGGATATTCTTGAAATCTTGAGTTTAAATGCAGCAACAGAAATTGCATTTTGAAAAATAGCATTTGTATTTAGTTCTAGGTCTAAAATTAAACAGAAGTTTAGATTTAAACACTGTAGCCCTGCCTTTTCATTAATTGAATAATATAATATTTATCTTGATGTTAACTTGATAATAAAATGTATTATCACATTTTATTCTCAGATTTGGTTTTTAATAAACAATTATACTTGTATGATCCTGGACAGAAAACATATTATCATCTTGACTGCTCTGGAAGTCACTGATAGAATATCTAGAATAGAAGAGAAACACGCCAATGTGACAATTAAAATCGCAATAACAACCTTGTATTTAGCGTACATATGTTAAAACACTCAATCTATTCCAAGGGCAACTAAACGTCCCACCTCATCAGGAGAACGAAATTACTAGAAAGGGGAAAAACAGGAAAAATAAAGCATTGACAAAGGAGTCTTAGAAACACGTGGTCGTTATCAGCACACACGTTGTCGTAACCGGATTTTGAACCAGATTTACACTGGCTGCCTACTTTTACTGAGCCAGTCTATTTGCTCAAACCTATAACACATAGACTAAAACGCAAACAAATCAAGGAAGTCAAAAAATAGGGGGCGAGGGGCAACTGCACCTTCACGTACCAAGACTGAACCTCGAATAAAGGGAAAGCAGAGCAGAGCAAGAGTCCTAATAATAAGTCTTCTGTTCGAAGACATTTACTTATGTATCTCTCATGACTTGTAATCCCATTGAAGAAGGAATAATTTATTTTTGTAAAGTCGTAGAACTATCCGGATTATCATCTAGAGAACCAGGAAAATAAGCAATCACATGCCATATGTCAAAGCTCGAAAGTAATGGCTGCTGGTCGTGGTACGGAGACATCGATCCTAGGAGATTTCGATCGTCTATTAAAAATATACAAATGCAAATAAAAGTAAACGGAAAGCAATCTCTGTAACTGCTTTTTATACCCTCCGTTAGTACCAAACGCGAGGAGGCAACGGCAAAACTAATAAAGTATTATGATAATAGAATTTTAAAGGCGTTAGGAAGAACTGGATTGGACTTAAAATCATTCACTAAGCATGTTAAATCCGTGTGAATATGAAAATCCTCAAGTAAATCCAATTCACCAACGGAAGAAGCCTTTTCGATAATTTTTGCAGAACCAAAGTCAAAATTATGATTAAATTTCCAACTATGATAAGAAGACTTGTTAATTTCGCCTTTTCGGACATAGGATTCATGTTCCTTGATACGAAACTTTAACGCTCTTTTTCTTATATATCTCAATATATCTCAATCCACACTGATACGATGTACTATATATTCCCCAAGAATTAAAGTCAGAAACGCAATCTTTTAGAATCGAACTGTGAATTTTATTGATAGGGGAGTATATGACTTGAAAATTGAATTTCTGGAGAATCCGTGCAACTTTATAACTAGAAGGATAAAATGGAAGCACGACAAGGTCATTACTATTATTTTTAACAGTGGAATGTCTTCTTTGATGGGAATCTGAAAATTTTTTAATGGCTTTATCAATCATCACGGGAGAAAATCCTCGGTCAATAGCAACTGCTCTCAAATAATTAAGTTCATTGGTAAGCAAAGACTCTGAGGAGCAAACTTTGAGCGCGCTAAATACATAATAGTTAAAAGAAGCCATTTTTTGCTTAACTTTCTGAAGCCGGCTGGTACAGCAGTTGTACCAGGAGAATGACTTTCTCAGACGCCGGCATTGGTACAACTGTCGTACCATCCATGCCCTTCCCATTTTAGAGAATCGCCTATCTGTAGATCTCTGGGTGGTCCATTGTCGCTGCTCAGAGTAGCCGCTGGCTACGCATTATTTCCCTCTTCTTATCAGTTTGGCTACATTTTGGCAAAAACTGCAGGTTTCGTCTCGCGCCAATATACTTGAAAATCAAATAGAGGCCATCTTTTTTTCAATCTGTCTCATAATTTTAATGCTAATTTTTTTAGTACTGACTTTTGCTATGATTAAAACGTCAGGGATTTTGCACGCTCTTTTAAGCTTACCATATTTAATTTTTTTTAATCATAACAAATAAGAATCGATTAATATTTTAGATTTAATGCCCTTCTAGAAAATAGGTAAAACCGCTTTTATCGTTTACTTCCTTTTCATACTTATGAATAATAAGATTTTATTTTGACATTTTTTTGTGGAGTGCATAAAACCCTTAAGAACTGTTAACTCTTTCAAAGTGCTTCTATTATGTAGGCAATTTTGTCTGATTTATCAGGAGATAAATAAGAGACAATTGTATGCATAATAGTTTCTGTGATTTTCATTCATTCAGTGATTGCTTTGAATGATTTTCATTGATTGTAAATTAAATAAAATCAATTTATCTTTAGACCCTCTTTTAGGATGAGATCTGCCAAAAAGTATTTAAATATCAGTAAAGCTCACGTTACTTCTAAATTGAATCAAAACATCAGTTACATTGTATACAATTTCGGCCAGTTTTATTTGCTGAAATTCTTGTACTCCTCAAGAGATAAAGGGAATTCAGACAAGTTAATAAAAAAATATCTGTAAAAAAGGTTGTTATTTTGTCTGTAATTAGGTGTATGTCAACTTACTATTAAATGTATGAAAATTAGGACTGGATTACGGAAAAGCACGCGAACGCTATCTGCTTAAGGGGATGGATGCTTTCGTGTACACCTTTTTAAGAGAAAATTGCTCGCATTTACGTACGTTCCTGGTGGAAAACTCCACATGTAATCAACCCGTTCTTCGGGTTTGATTGCATTAATTTTGTTCGCTTACTGAATTACATCAAAGCACACAACAATTACTTGTATAAGGGGAGTTATGTCTTCGCGGAGGACTTTCTAAGAGAAGCTGGCTTGCATTTACGTTACACAAAAACCGTGAATCCAACTATTTAGCCGGGATTCAAACCCAAGCGAGCTACAAGTGTTCAGCCACCTTTACCTCTCTACTAAGAGCCCATAAAAATATTGATAAAGGAAAAGTGTTGAAATAACCGGTTTAATTTACTAACCTATCTTTCTCAATCGACAGTACATAAATTACGCATATGAGGAGGATTGTAGGACATGCCGAAGGGCAATCATGAATGTGTTTTTTTTTTTTTTATATAACGTATCGAATATAAGCTAATCAAGAAAAGTGTGTTTTTGTGATTTATCTAGGCAAATCAAGAAATGTGTGTTTTGTGATTTAATAAAGGTATATTTAAGGGAGAAATACGCTCATGCATGCCTTATTGGGTAAGTCATTTTATTCTTATTATTAAAGATCACGCAATGTACTAACCACTAAATTTTTAGTTTAACTATTTACGCGGAATTAATTCCGCGTAAATAGTTAAACGAAAAATTTGATAAATCATAAAAAAATTTGGGGGAAACAAGACAAAATTAAGAAAATAAGGAACTCAAATAGGCCAAATACACATGAAAGATTCCGACACAAAATTAAAGAAAGTAATGAACAAAAATTGGTAGCTTCTTGCCAGACTAATAGTATCACAGAATTACCAGTAATAGAAATCAAATTTGGCGACTTTGTGGTAAAAGCATTACTCGATACAGGTGCAAATTTAAGCTTAATACAGCCAGACACCTTGCAGATAATAAAAAATTATACAAAGATTCATTACTTAAGCAGATCTGTAAGAATACATACGCTAAATGATGCTACTATCCCATATTTATCTGCTGTAAACTTAAAATTTCGTTTAGGAAATAAATGGCTTGCCAACCAATTTTTTGTTACACAACATAATTGGAACACAAATTATCAAATGATTTTAGGGTATGATTTCATTCAAAAAATAAGATACTTATAGATGCAGATAAAAGTCAGTTAATCATTGATAACACATATTTTAATCTTCTGGACAAAAGAAAAAATTGTACTAACATTAATGCAAAAAAGGTAGACAAGAATAGTAGACCAGAGGAGTCGGGTATTGTAAGAGTAGTATTAAATACCAGAATTGCGTCAAATACAGCAGAGATAGTAAAGTTAAGCATTCCAATTAATATGCAGAAAGAAAAGCAAATAATGTTCTCACCAGACAGGCGAAAAGTGGGCAAGATAGGTATGACTGATTCAATTCATGAGATAAGTGACAGGCAATATATATTCACCATAATTGAAAACAATTCCAATTCCACAATTATTCTAAGAAAGGGTGAAAAGATTGGTAAAGTATATAAAGTCGAAGAAAAACAATTTGAAAAACCTAGAGAGCAACAAAATTTGCAGATTAACCATATAACTTTAAAAGAAATTTAAAAATTAAGAAAGGAGGAATTAAGCCCAGATGATTTTGATTTAAGTCATTTAGAAGCAGAACAAAAAAATAAGATGATTGAAATGCTCATGAGAAATTCAGCTGTGTTTTCAAAATCTTACACCACTCTGGGTGAGACTAATGCTGTCGTGCCACAATTTAATTTATTACATAACTTTCCAATTCAAACTAGACCATACACTATTCCTCGCATTGCTAAAAAATATGCCCAAGAGGAGGTAGCCAAATTGTTAGAGGCAGGTATTATAGAGCCATCGACATCGAGTTACAGTTTTCCAGTAATTTTTGTCAAAACGAAAGCACCACCTAATACTGATCCTAGCAAATTAAAATTTAGAATCGCAGTAGATTATAGATTGCTAAATTGCATAACGGAATCATATCAAATATGTCTACCTGAGATTTCAGATATTTTGCATAATATAGCAGGTAAAAGTTATTATTGTGTGCTAGATCTTAAGTCAGCATTTTTTCAAATAAAGTTAGATCAGAAAGATAAAGAAAAATTAGCCTTTTGCACGCAACTGGGCAATTTTCAACCAACTCGGTTACCTTTTGGTGCAAAAAATTCATCTGCTTATTTCCATACTCTAATATCAAAATGTTTAGGTGAATTCAAGGGTCCAAAATTACAATATTTTCTAGATGACATATTTGTTGCAGCTAACAGTATAAATGAACTAGTAATTATTTTACAAAAAGTGTTTGACAAGTTAAAAAAATTTAACGTTAGACCCAGCCAAATTGCAGTTATGTAAATAAGAGATTACATATTTAGGTTTTTCGGTTAATAAGAATGGTTTTGCTCCTTCAGATGAGAATATTCAGAAAGTAGCCAAATTTCCTGGGCCAAGAAATGTGAAAGAGGTTCAAACATTCATAGGCATGGTAAATTATTTTCGACACTTAATTTTTAATTATGCAGAAATTGTCAAGCCAATAGTAAATTTAACAAGAAAGAATATACCATTCGTGTGGAACGAGAGATGCCAAAATGCATTAGATAAAATACAAGAATTAATTTTAGAAAAACCCACAATAAAAAACATAGAAAATGATAAACCTTTATATTTAGTAACCGATGCTTCTAGATCAGCCATTTGTGGCATATTAATGCAAAAAACTGATGAAAAGTTTTTCCCAGTACAATTTTACTCAAAAGTTTTAACACCTGCTGAGGCTAGATATCCTTCAATTAGGAGAGAACTTTATGCAATCTTCAGATCAGTAAAACAATTTCACGAACATCTGTATGGGAAAAAATTTATAATATTAACGGATGCTAAACCTCTGACTTTCCATATTAGTCTTGACGAACAGCCAGATATTGTAGCACGCTGGTTGTTATATTTACAGGAATTTCAATACACGATGGAGCATATTCCTGGTTTAAAAAACCCAGCAGACAACTTGTCAAGAGTTTCAGAGGATGTAGTGGTAAACAATGTAAATATATTTAAGACCAATGATAATTTGTCTATTCAAAACATAATTAGTAAACAGCAAAGTGATCCAGACATAAAATCAATTATAAAAAATTACAGGATAACCACAAAGAAAGTGTAGAACAATATTTTATTGATAGTCATAAAGATGTAGTAATGATAAAATTAAAATCTGTAAATATTAGAAAGAAAGACAGAAGTATCCAGAATAAAATTCTAATTCCTAAGGCATTAATTAAAGATGTATTACAGACAGTTCATGCGCCTCACTTTGGTATTCAAAAGACATATGAGTTTGTAAAAGCAAAGTATTATTGGAAAGGTATGTACAGCGATACGAAAAGTTTTGTAGAAAATTGTTCAGATTGCTTACAAAATAAGTCTAGACCTCACAACACTCTGACACGTCTAATTCCTAAGAAAGATCTGGCTCCTGGAGAGATGATAGCTATAGACATAGTTGGTAAACTGCCAAGATCCATAGATAATAAGTTTTATGTACTCACTATCATTGATCATTATTCCAGATATTTGGAAACAGTTCCGTTAAACAACTGCACTTCTCAATCCATCATAAAATCTTTAAATGATTATTTTGCCAGATTTGGCATTCCAAAAATTTTGTTATCAGGCAGCGGTTCCTATTTTTGTTCCACAGAATTTAATCAATTTTTAAAATCGCTTAAAATAGAACACAGAAAAAGTTCAATTTATTATCCACAGTCAAATGGGTTGATTGAAAGAGTTCACAGGGTAATGAAAGAATCAATTGCAGCAATATCAAACAAAATATTTGAATGGCCACAAAAAGTACTGATGTTTAAACTGTATTATAATAATGCTAACATTCTGTAACTCAATTTTCACCAGCAGAACTATTTTTTGGTATAACATTAAATACTCCCATAGATAGCAATGATCCTTTTAAATTAGCAGAATATTTTCAGGAATATTCCAAAAGACTAAAGGAACAACTGAGTAGAGATAAGCAACAAGTAAAATTAAATGAGGATGAATACTTTAATTGTGCAAAAAAAATATTTGAAAGGGAGAAAAATTCCAGAATTGAAATCAAGGGATAAAGTTTTTATGCAGGAATTTGCTGATCGAAGGGTGCTACATCCAAAATACAAGGGGCCATATAAGTTCATTAAAAAGCTACGAAATGATAATTATATAATACAATTAGATAATAAAACCACTAAAGTTCACGTAAGTAAATTGTTTTTACAAAAGCCTTCAAGAATAGATTCAACACAAAATGAGGATTAGGAGTGTAACACAAGTATAAATCATTAAATCAAAAAAAAAAAAAAAAGTGTAAAGAAGTTGTGATTATGATAAGAATGTAGTATGTGTACAAGCTAGATAATGAAAGATACTCATGTGTGGTATGGGTCAATTTAGTGTAATAAAGCGCTAATTGCACGATTTTGGTAGAGTTGGCTGGTCCATATACCAGAAGAATTGAATTGTATTATGCAGGGTCTCATTGATTACTAGGTAGCAGATTAAAAAACAAAGAGTGTGGTGCTAATCTCCTTGTCTTACTGCTGAATCAAATTGAAGGTATGTAATTTAGTAGTGGATCTAATACAAATGTAGCTTGTAACAATGTCATGACACATTGGTATATGAAATATATATGTGAAATGAATATGATCAGATGATAAAAGTAGCTAAGTAATGAAATAGTGCATGTGATTCTAAAATGTAAAGAATGAGATAATGTAAACAAAGGTAAACAATGGTTAAGAGGAGTAACATCAAATTGATAATGCAATATCATTAGTAGTTGATAAATTGATTTTATCACATGTGAGTTATAAATTATATATGTCAAAATTTCTTTTATGGAATCACATCTGTGGGGATATTTTAAGTAAGAGTAGACATGCATGAGTACGTAAAAGAATAATACTAATTTAGGAATGTAAAAAATGTGTATCACAAAATGTATAAAGTGCTGTTTTTTTTCAAGCAATGTGAAAAATTAATGTGAATTATGTGTGTATAGTGCATACGAGAGCTCAACTGTGTGCATGTAATGTGGAAAGTTTATATAGTGCCAACGAAATGATACAGTGCAGTGCCTTTGCAAATGATGTAAAGATTGGTGTGAAATGTGTATGTAGTGCAGACGAAAGTCAAGTATGTCCAGCAGAGAGGGATTGCATTTGTCCAGTGATAGGACAAATTTTTCTTTCTTCGGCCGGAGGGAATGTGAGAACACAGAATTCTCACAGTGAACACGGTGCCTTTATCGATTCTTGAATCGTTATCGCGCCCTGCCACGTGCATCGCAGTGGATAAAAACTGGAAGGATTGGTTTTGTCTCTTTCTGCCTGTCGTCGTGTTAACGAGTGTGTGGGCCTTCGGGCCACACACACACACACACAGCTCTCGCCATCGTCCACGGTAAAACATAATGTACTCGAGCTGATGATCCTTTTCATAAGATGGAGGAAAAAATATGTTCTTGTACGAAGAATATAAGAACTCAGGTAAAATTTACTGATTAGGCTGCGAGGTAAAAATTGTTCCTGTGCTGTGACTCAACGTGTATAATCCTGACAATTGGATGTTTCGAAGAGACGACCATGTGCGCCAAATTCAAGCCTATCTACAAGAAATCTTCTCTCTTCTATCACGAGTAATTGCACTGCATATTAATTAAGCTTCTTGCAAGATGCTGATAAGTAATGGGCCAGTGATGCTGTAGGATTAGGAATTACAGTATACAGAAAAAAATGAACGCTGTGACAGTCCCGTAGGACTAACGAGTAGGACATGCCGAAGGGCATTCATGAATATGGATTTTTTTATAACATATCAAATATAAGCTAATCAAGAAAAGTGTGTTTTTGTGATTTATCTAGGCTAATCAAGAAATGTGTGTTTTGTGGTTTAATAAAGGTATATTTAAGGGAGAAATACACTCATGCATGCCTTATTGGGTAAGTCATTTCATTCTTATTATTAAAGATCACGCAATGTACTAACCACTAAATTTTTAGTTTAACTATTTACGCGGAATTAATTCGCATTTGATACTCTTAGTATAATTATTTTAATACGATCACGGCCAACAAAACCACATTTCCGTGGTACTAAAATATCTCCAGCTTGCGTCAAATGTAAAAAACCATCAAGCTACTGCATAAGGTCCCCTTAGTGGTGCTGCATTGGTGCGTGAAGATCTGCTGAGGAGAAATAATTTCGTATTGGAAGTTATGAAGGCGAATGAAATCATGCATTTCATCTTATTCAGATAAGAAGGCTTAGTAGGAAGAAGAAGATTAAGACAACATTTTCTCAAGAATAGTTCCATAGCTCCACGGAGCACTGAAATATAGCGAAAAATCAATGCGGATCAGACGTGGAACGGCAGAAAAGAATGTACACTGCTCAAAAAAAAAAAAAAAAAAAAAAAAAAAAAAAAAAAAAAAAGGACAGTCCTATATCTCCCGATCTACTGGGGCGATTGACAAAATTCAAATTGCGTTCTTCATGTCTCAAAAGCGCGACTTAGGATATATATTAGATTTATATATAGCACTATTCTAACATAGGTATTTTGACACAAAATCTGACTTTTTCTGAAATAACATACCAATTGTTTTACATATTTCGATTTTACGACTCAAATTACGCTTAAATATGAAATTTTGTAAAATTTGGAGCGAAATTTACGGAGAAATTCGCAAATTTATGTTGGCACTTTTTTGTCAGTTTGCGCGAAGAATACTTCACTTGGCGAACTTCTTAATATATGGCAACCTAGTTTCCTTTCCCGTGAGAGGAAAAAAAGTCACCATCGTTCCTTTTTTCCAAATAATATTCTTTATATTATATTTTTAATTATAACTTATTATTTTAAGTAATTTTTTCTTTTTCGAATTTCATTTTTAATTGTTTAAGTTGCACGTTTTTTTTTTTTTTTTTTTTTTTTTTTTTTTTTTTTTTTTCTTCGAATAACTGTTTTAAAAATTTCTATTTACCTATTCGAACTGCGTAAATAAAGGTGCAGCGTTTATTTTTTTTTTTCAAATAGTTTTCTTTATATGTATTTTTCGTCATAGTTATTATTTTAGTTAATTTTTAAATTTTTATACTTTTATTTTAACTGTTTGTGTTGCATTGTCTCTTCAGATAATTGTTTTAAAATTTTCTATTTATTTCTTCGAACTGAGCATTTTAAATATATTTATTAATATCAATTTTCCAGAATTTGATTTTATTTATTTGAACTGCTTTTCTTTCAGAAGAATACTTTGTAACCCAGACTACGATGTGTTTGAAAACTGCATACTATATTAAAAGAGAAAATACAGTAAAGCACAGTTTTACACGCCTTTCAATGTTCCGTTCAGAAAAGATATATATAAATAAAAGAGATGTATAACCGACATTTTAACTTAGGATGACTTGCATACACTGCTTTAAACAGTTTTATCATTGTGCCCATTGCTTTACACAATTTTATCCTACATTTGGTTTCTTAAAATGTTATTCATATTTTAGTCAAATATTTTATTTTTGAAATCGCAAGAATCAAATATCATAACATTGAAAAATTTTTAATTAAAAAAAAAAAATACTAAATTTTACGAAAAAATTTATTTTTCTTCTCTTTTTCTTTAAGCATTCTGAAAGTATATTAAAAAGTATCCAACTTTTCGAAACATTTTGGTATTTCTGACAATCATTTTAAATAAAGTTATCGCCTTCCATTTCATAAAAGCCCACAAACGGCCGAGCGGTAAAGACGCTGATCACTGGTAGTTCGGTCCGAGGTTCGAATCCCGCAAACAGGCTGGTTGCATGGGTGTTTTTGTGGTTTTCCCGATGTGTAACGTGTATACGAGCCAGTATCCCTTAGAAAGTCCTCCACGAAGGCATCCCTCCCTTTAGGCAGATAGCCCTCGTGTGCTTTGCCATAATTAAATAATCCAATCCAATCCAATCCAATCCTTAATTAAATATAATTGATTTGTAACTTCTACTAGAACTGACGTTAAGAATTGAAGTGCAAATAAATAATATCGTGTGCAATCTTGATTAATATAAAATTAAAAATATTTGCACAGAAAAATATTTGCATTCAGACAGAAAGATTTTTGAAATATTTGCAATTACTTTATAAGAATGATTTATTAATAACCGTAATAATTACTTATTATATTACTGATGATTAGGAATCAGTTCTTGACAATTACATTCTAAATTAGAATTTTAAGAATTATTAGAATTTTAAATTAGAATAATGAAAATACGCTACGCACAAAAATACATTTTAGGATAAAAAATGAGTTTTTATGTTTTAAAACTTCTTGAATTCATTTAATAAACATCGTATCCTCGTTGTTAATTGAATTCAGAATGTTGGGTGTCGTTTATATAATTATTCTTACTTGTCCATGGAATCTGCTGACTTATCCAGCGATTAAGTAGCTGCAGATCATTTCTACATAACCATTGAACTTCCATTAATTCAGTCTCTAGAGGGTTGTATATTTATACCATAATTTGACTTTTATAAAAATGATTATTCTAAATCTTATGTTTCTATAAAAATATACTGTGCTTTAAAAATATGGATGATAGTACCAGCCGCTCTTTCAGCCACTTCAAAAGCATCAGTTTGTTTAGAAATAAATTGTGCAGTTAATGTCATAAAATTCAAATAAACATCATACGAAAATTCTCAGTTTTAGACAATTCGATTTAATCGAAGTAAAGTAGCAGACGATAAAACGCCGAAGGTAAAAATTTACTCATACAAAAATTTACTCTTATTAAAAAAAAAAAAAAAAAAAAAAAAAAAAAAAAAGATAGAAATTAAAAAAAAAAATATTAAAATATTTATTTATAAAAATAGCTTTTCATATAGTATTAATAAATATTTATTACGCATCATTGAGGGAAAAAATGTCATATAATTAATTCTCCGTAAAATTTTACTTAAAATTTAAGGTTAAAAATAGTTGTGGCAATACAGTGTAACAAAAAGCCATAGACCACATTTGGCGTTATTATCGCTCAAAAAAAAAGATGCCAAATTTCAAAACGCGAAAGTATGTAAATTTGTGTATATCTTAGAAAATTTGGAATAAAAAAGGCTAATTTTTTGCAGATATGCTTAAAAATATACCTACTTTAAGATGATGGTAAAAATTTTAGAGGTTATCATTCAAAATTTTTTTCGAAAAATTTATAAAAATTATTTAAAAATAGAAATTTAAAAAATAAAACACAAAAAATGGGTAAATTTTATTTAGAATGAACCTAAATTTCGAAATGTGAGAGAAAAAATCAAAAAAGTTTAATAAAAAAAGAGATATAAATAAATATTTGCGAAATTCAATTAACATTGAGGAGCTAAAATTTTGAAAGCTAATATTTCAAAAACTACTCGTACGATTTTTACAAAACTTGGTATTCTGGCATAATTTGAGTCGTAGAATCGAAATATGTAAAAAAATTGGTATGTTATTTCAGAAAAAGTCCGATTTTGTGTTAAAATACCTATGTTAGATTAGTGTTATATATAAATATAATATATATCCTAAGTCGCGCTTTAGAGACATGAAGAACGCAATTTAAATTTCGTGAATCGCCCCAGTAGAACGGGAGACATAGCACTGTCCCATTTTTTTTTTTTTTTTTTTTTTTTTTTTTTTTTTTTGAGCAGTGTACATGGACAGGACCACTATGAGCACCATTCGCGAAAAAGGTGTTGGATGAACACGGTATTTTTTTCCAACATATAGTTGTGGAGTTGTGGAGAACAGGATAAAGTAATATCAGATAATAAAACACGAGTGCTTCTGATAATAATGTCGCGAAATGTACGCATATTTGCATTGCCTTTGCTAATGTTATAGTGTAGTCTCAAACTATGTCTCCATTTAAATTTCTTAATTTATATTTCTTTTATTTAAATCATACAAATGGCGGAGATTGAAATTTGATGCCGCAATCTGTACATTTTCTTAAGCTCTAATAAATAGGTTATTTAAAAGCTTCTAAGTATTTAATGCACAGAGTTAGCGAAACTTCGCTTAAAACTTTATAATACGGTTAAATAAGTTTAACTTAGAAATTAAAATAAATTTAAATTTGAATTCGTTTGAAATTTTAAAATATGATCCGTTAAGTTTGAAATCCGTTTTCCTAAACATAACATATTTCTATTTAAATTAGCACTTAAAATATTAGCCGACACTTTTCCTCATATATTTCTAAATTTGTATTTCACATATTTTACTCTTATGCTGCACCAAAACGTTTCTTTTCGTAAAATAAGAAGAAAGTTGTGAATTTAGTGACAAATAGTGGAGTAAACCATATACGCATGTACATTTTTTATCAAATGAGCATGTAACAAAACTACGTAAATAACATTCTCGAACAAGTATTAATAAATGCTTTTATTCTTAACTCTTTCTAATTTTGAGAAATCAATTCTAATATATCTGAGAAAACTACATTAAACGTTAAAACTTTCCATCAATACGTATGTTCTAAAAGTTTATTTTCTTTAATTTGGTTTTTTTTTCGCTTTGAAAGTTTTAATGAGACGTATTTTATGTACATAAAAATGGTAGATTAAAAGTCATTTCATTTCTTCAACAAGGTTCCAATGCAGTATCCAGCACAAATGCCAGTGATATACAAAGAAGGTGCGTGTCCTTCTAGTACTTTAAAAATGACATTATTTCTTCTGTTCAGAGAAGAAACATAATAATCACTTGCAACATTTCCTTTACGTTTCACTGTCGCTAGGTGTGTTTCTCGTTGTTCCAGATATTTGTCGACAGAAAGATCCGTCTTATTTTGTTCTTCGTTCTCTTTAAGTTTCGTTCAGTGTATTCATGTTTTTCATTGTTAAGGACATTATCGCCAGAATTTGGCAATATACTGGAAATTGCGTGATTGACGTTTTCTTCCATTGTTACTGTGCCACTTCGAAAAGGATCAATTCCACTATTAGTCGTAAAATGACTAGTGTGACATAAATCCACTCTAACGTTATGTGTCGGTAGATCGGCTAAATTACTAGAAATTTGATTGTCTGTATCTCCACTATTTGTGTTGATGCTCTTCTCAAACTTCTCAAGGGAATTCTCGCCTGTGCTATCAGATTCACTCTCAGTGGATGTTTCATTTTGTGCGTCTTGATTAGTTGGTACTTCACAGTTTTCAGCATCTATATCAGCGACTTCTTGCTATTCAGTATAGGCAGATACAAGAAATGAATTACTTTTCAATCCTTCGCCATTGATAACATTTTCGTTAAAGTCAGGTAGATCATTGTAGATTTCACGTCTGATGTCTTCTTTAATCGTTGTAATTACGCTTTCTTCATAACATCCATTCTTGCTGTTTGGAGGAATTTGATTGTTTGCAGAGGAAAGAGTTGTATCACATTCTGTGCATGGATCTATTAAATTAATGTCATCTTGCTGGTTCACATTACTAATGAAGATTGGGCTCATGCTTATCTACTTATACTCCAAAGGAATCTTACATTGAATACGAGATTTCTTTTCATACGAAATTTCTGGATATCGCCCTACAAGTGTTTCTCTTGTTTCTATCAAAAAGCTTCTAAAGCTATCATTTGAATCGACATTAATTAGTTTTGCACCTTCATCAGTTTTCATTTCGTTCCCACAGAGTATTTTACAAAAATTGTCTTCATTTTCATTAACAGCAGAAATTTCTTGTGAGATTTTTCTATCTTGATAATATACATCACATTCCGTAGAAATGTTACTAAGAAGAATATCGTTTTCTCGTCTAATACGTTTCTTAGTTGGCAACATTGATATATCCAGAATATTGTGTGTTGCATCAAAATTCCTATTTGCATTGGGTTTCAAATTATATGTATACCTTTTATTACTTCTATTTGCATAAATTAATGCATAAAACATTGCCATATAAAACAATATAAGCATACAACTTGCCTTCAATCCAAGATAGTTAAAAACGCTGGGAGCCAAAGCATTCGTTGGCACGAAAACCACAATCGCTGTTGGTATCAAGAAAAAAAATACGAAAATAATTTTACTTTTCAGTCCATCCATTATGCACTGCAATCGCCGTTTTACGGCTCTCTCTCACCACCTAACACAGTTTCTAATTATCAAATCGCTTTTCTATAAAGCTTTAAATTAGCAAATTAAAACACTTTCTGAAAGCAGTTCACTCCAGAAAGAAAATAAATCTTTATTTTAAATGTATTGTTCAGAATAATTTTCCAACAATATTGATCTCTTTCATTCCAAGAATTCTTTAACAATGCAAAAAGCTAGAGTTGTTGTAAAAATTGGAAACTTCATAAACAAGCCCCTTTGGTTTGTTGCAGCCTTTTTTGTATAATAATAATTAATTAATATTTTAATGTCCTTTTTTTAATATGTTACTGCTATACGAAAATTTTCGGTGCAGAAGTACATAAATCCGGAATTATACTGTAACCGCGAAATGAAAATTTACACAGCTATTTTAGAATTTTATAGTTAGATTATAAACACATTTCACATTCGTTGATGTAATACGTTACGATGTTTTCCAAGACAACGCAAATAAAAAATCTCTTTCATAAATATTTATCAAAATTTAAAAAAAAAAGAGAAATTTAAAAGTGTGACTGTATATTTTACTCTGTCACTGAATAATAAAATACACATTTAAAGGCTCCTTGAAAATTAAATAAACCGTTTTATCAGAAGCTTAGACAGTTAATTCATTAGAACGGTATTTTCTAAAAATAGGATATGTCCAAAACGTTATGTGTAACTTATATCGTTTCACTCTTTTAAGATAAAACGTTTTTTTACTCAATATATTAAGCGTTTTTTTTTTTTTTTTTTTTTTTTTTTTCTGTAAATGTCATAAAGTTCTTAACACATTTTCAATAAGTAATATTAGCTGTCTTTGCATTCTATCATTTTAGCCAAAGCTAATAAATCTATTCATCAAGTAGTGAATCAGGGCTTAATTGAAAATTCTAAGAAATCAGGAAAATGTTTTCAAAACTGCTGAAATGTCTAGATTTTTATGCAGTCTCGCAGTAGTTGTATTTTTATCCCATGGAAATTTACTCTGTTGATTATAAATAAAAACTGCCAAGATCTTTGACCACCTTGCGAGAAAAGTGGAACAGTGTATTTAATAGATTTGATTGTTAACTTGTCTCAAGGGAACATTTAAATTAATTCCAGCAAATCGAGGAAAGTGTAGTACAGCAAAGTATGTGTAAAATTTAATACGCCGTATTAGAAAGTCGTGTGTTGTCCACATACGTTCGTGCAATATATAACTTCTGATTTATGCAGAGAGGTCGTGGCACGTTTTTATATCGCCGGCATATATTTAGATACTAAACAATCTGAAATTTATTTACCGAACCAAATTCTGAAGGCTTGGACTTACGCTAAATTTATGGGTTATTTTGTCATCGGCTGTTTGGTCCTAGATATTTTATCGGGAGATATTTCGTTTGGCCTTTATATTTTGGGCTACTCTGCCATTTCTGAAAGTGGCTAATTAGGATTTCCTCAAAGGGCATCCGCGAAACTTGTTCCAGATTCATTTTAAGTAAATTTCTATTTGAATTCGGTGTTCATATGTATTTTTTTCCGTAAACGGTCAATAGTTGGTTACTGACCAACTGATTCCCTTCTCGATCACAGGAAATTATTACAGAGCCCGTTCATATAGATATAGTTACAATTCATCTGTCTTTATGTAATAAATTATCTAAACGGTGGCCGCAGTAGTTACAACTATGTCTAAAGAAACCGTCTAGAGAAATAAAAATGTTGGCCAGGGAAGTAAATAGAGCAAAAATCCAACATTTGATATAATTTCCAAAAGAAAATCTACAGACGAGGTGGAGAGGTCAAAGAGAGCATGAAAGCCTCCAAACGAGCTTGAAGGATTCGGAGAGAAGAGCAAGTACTTAGCAGACTTCAAAACCACTAAAATCAAGTCCAAGGAAGCTTCAAGTACAAGGCCAACGAAAAGCGAAAAGCCCACAAAGCAAAAGTGCCATGAAGAACCCGTAGGTATAGGAACAGTTGGACAGATGCACAAAATTCTGCTATGAAGTGAACTCTTGAAATTAAAGAAGTACGATAAAAATTTAAAACATCACGCATCTATGAAAGGAAGAAGAATTTTAGCCGAGATGGTCGGATGTAGTTGTCGCAACAAAATTTTCATTTTATTTAGTGCCAGCACCTTTGTATTATACTCATGGAATTTGTTATTACTCGTGATTTCATAATTGGTTTACTTGCTGACGACAATCTACTTTGGTATAGTTGACCAAACATTGACAATAACGAGTCCAGTATAAGCAATTTAATGTTGCAAATTCAGGATTTTCCGGGTAATCACAAGTTCAGTTTTAATCCTTTTAAATCTATTACTAGGTTGTTTATAACAAAAACACGTCTATATAGTTAGGGTCCGACACATTTCCTTAAATGGTCACATCTTACAAGCCGACAGGAATTCCAAAATCCTTCGTTTTGCCCTTGACTCTGAAATCGCGTGTTATAAGCCCATTGATCGACTTTTATGTAAGGCTAGAAAGGGAGTAAATATTTTGAACTTAACGTCCGGCTGCAACTGACGACAAAATCCTTGTAAGGATCCTAAGTTTTACTAACGTTTATTTTATTTTTAATTTTTACTATCACTTCTTATTTTCTACTTCCTGCCAGAATTAAAAGCTTTAACTTATTTATGCAAATTTGTCTTGCTAACGCCAAGTACTTAAGTTGTGGTTTTTTGCCAAGCAAGACAGAGGAAGGAGTTATTAGAAGCAGGCCGCTTGCCATAGTAGTTTTACTCGTTTGCTGGTTGCCTTCAAGGCCAGAGGTTTAATCCTCTTGATAATTTTAAACGTATTGTAATTTTAGCAGCTCTCTGTACTACATACGGCTTTTTGTTAATTAACGGCCAATCTTGGAGTTAGGCACTTGTTTATTAATCCAAAGTTAGTTTAGTTACAGTTTTAGTTAATATTTTTATATTCTTACGTTCAGACCACAAGTGGTTGGTCTCTGTATTCCGAAGTCCGGAAATCTCTGAAAAGATAGAAAAAATAAAGGATTTCGTATACCCTTCCTGTGTGTATTGTCTACTTCACAATTTATTGAACATACCTTTAGTAAGCTCCCTGTTCCGAGTCAGGACAGTTAATGTTTCCAAAGCAAGTAAAGAGGAACACAAGTCCTGATATCCTAAGGAGAACGTATCAGTCTTAAAAGACCGATTGTCTAATATGGTTATCAAATCCTACACGTAGGCAGGAATAAAACTTTTCAAAACGTGGAAACGTTAGTTTTTGTGAAGAACATCATACTCCAAACATTTTGAATGATAGGAGAAGAAATCAAAGATGAAAGAACAGTGTCCTGAGAAATTCTAAAAAATTGGATGTATGGCAGTCTTCTGTTGAATTTAATTCTTTGACACCTCTCACATCTCTTACAGACTCATTGCCTAGTGTGTTTCTTCAGACAGGGTTCGTATCTAATAAACCCTCTGAACGTCTTGAATACTTAAAACTGCAATCGCTAATAGAATACATTTTGAGGCTGTTAGGATATATACAGATCGCAGTAAAAATGAACATGAACAGACTAGTAACGTTTATTTTAGTAAATTTTCGCGGACAGGTAATATCTCTCAAGGGCGGAAATAACAAATTCTGTTTCGTTTTCAGATGTGAATTGATAGCTGTTAATATGGGTCTGGATTGTGTTTTAGACCGACAGTTATCTAGGGAAATGTGGACAGCCGAAGTGTAATCTAATACCTACATAGTTGGAAACGTATTAGAGAGTTGAAATGATTTAGAGGTATCGAAAAGTCAAGATTTTGTCGCATTCCATATTCCTCCATCTACAGTGGTTTTCATCTCATGTAAATCTGTAATATAACAATATAGCTCTTAGACTAGAAACGGAGGGGACTTTCAAGCCTCAGGTTTATGCTGAAGGTTTGACATGCCTTGAACTATGCTTTAAAGGACATACTTTAATTAAGAATTCTTCCAGACAAGTTCCGACAGACTCATGGTATCGTAATGCAGGTCCTGGTACTGTTCTTGGTTTCACCTGCGAGAGGTAGGATAAAACAGCTCTTACTTGGTTGTTTTCAGAGTATTTTCTTAGCCTGATGCGTCAAATGTAGAAAATCAGCAAGCTACTGCCTAAGGTCCCTTTAGTGGTACTGCATTGGTGCGTGAAGATCTGCTCAAGAGACATAAATTTGTGTTGGAAGTTATGAAGGCAAATGAACTCAGGGATTTGAACTTGTTCAGATAAGTGGGATTAGTAGAAAGAAGAAGAATAACGCAATAGTTTCCCAAGAATAGTTCCATAGCTCCACACAACACAGAAAGATAGCGAAAATCGGCGGGAAAGAAGAATATGCCAGGACAGGACCAGTAGGATCAGCATTCGCGAAAAAGTTGTAGGATGAACACGATATTTTTTCCAACATGGAATGTAGTTGTGGAGAAGAGAATGAATGATTCTCAGATAATAAAACATGAGTGGCAGTTTGATTTATTTGAAAATAATGGCAGTAATGAGACCTATTTTCTAAATCCTAAAATTCAAATGCCAGTGATATACAGAGAAAGAACTAGAGGTGCATGTCTTTCTTTTGCTTTAAAAATAACATTATTTCTTCTGTTCAGAGAGGTAACGTAATAATCATTTGGAACATTCCCTTTACCTTTCGTTGTCGATAGGTCAGTTTCTGGTTGTTGCAGATATTTGTCGACAGAAAGATCCGTCTTATTTTGTCCTTCGTCATCGTTTAAGTTTCGTTCAGTGTATTCATGTTTGTCTTTCTTAAGGAAATTATCGCCAGAATCAGGCAATATATTGGAAACTATGTGAGTGGCGTTTTCTTCCATTGTTACTGTGTCACTTTGAAAAGAGTCATTTCCACCATTAGTCATAAAATGACGAGTGTGATATTGTAGTTTCAAACTATGTCTCCATTTAAATTTCTTAAGTAGGTCAACCAAAGGCGAAAACCTCACAAAACTATAGTGCCATGAAGAACCCGTAGGTATTGCAACAGCTGGACAGTTGCACGAAAATCTGGTATGAAGTGAACTCTTGAAATTGAAGAAGTGCGATGAAAAGTTAAAACATCACGCGTCTATGAAAGGAGGAAGAAATTCAGAGCAGATGGCGGAATCTAGTTGTCGAAACAGAATTTTCATTGTATTTAGTCCCAGCAAATTTGCATCATATATTTCCGGACTGGAATTTGTTATTACTCGTGATTTCATAATTGGCTTACTTGCTGACGATATTCAACTTTGGTGCAGTGGTCCGAACATTGACAATATCGAATTCAGTATCAACGAATTAATGTTGAATATTCAGGATTTTGCTGGTGATCAACACTCAGTTTTAATCCTCTTAAATCTATTAGACCGATTCTCTAATATGAATTATCCTAATATGTATTTTTCAAATCCTACATGTAACCTCAATTATAAATTTTCATGAATTTTCCAATTTTTTAAAATTGAAAACGTTACAACTGACTGCAGCACGCCTTGTTAAGCGACTTCCCAAGACTACTACAGCTGAACTTTTTCTCTACCAATCCGATTTACAATGCTTGAAGCTGAGAAGTATCTTTAATCTTACAATATATTTTGAGCAAGCTCTCTAATTTTCGTTAAGAACATCATACTCTTAACATTTTGAATGATAGGAGAAGAAATCAAAGATTAAAAGGAACAGTCCCCTAAGAAACGATAAAGAATTCGAAGTATGGCCACCTTCTGTCGAATTTAATTCTATAAAACGTATCGCAACTCTTATGGACTCATAGTCTGGTGAGTTTTTTCATACAGGATTATTAATTCTCATTACATCTTGAATACTTATGACTGGAAATGGCTAATAAAATACCTGTTGAGGCTGTTGTGAGATATAGAGATGGCAGTAATAATGAACATGAACAGCCTGGTAGCGGTGATGTTCTTAAACTTTCGCGGGAAGGTGATATCTCTCAAGGGCGGAAAAAACAATTTGTCTTTCGTTTTCAGATGTGAAATAATAGCTATTGATATGCCTTTTGAATGCTATTTATAAGGCTTTATTTATATGGCTTTGTTTAAATCGACATTTATCTAGTGAAATTCGGACAGCCAAAGTGTAATCTAATACCTACACGGTTGGAGAAGTATTAGAGAGCTAAAAGGATTTAGAGGTATCGAAAACTCAAGACTTTGTTCCACTCCACATTCCTCCATCTACAATGGTTATCATCTCATGTAAATCTGTAATATAATAATATAGCTGCTAGACTAGAAACGGAGGGGCTTCTAAGAATCAGGTTTATGCTGAAGCTTTGTCATGCCTTGAATTATGCTTTAAAAGACATGCTTTAATTAACACCAGAAGCGCCGTTGGGGTCATTTTGACCTTTTTTTCCAATTTTACGCGTTTTTTTTTTTTAACATACAGCTGAGCTTCGAAGCTGATATTTTTTTTTACTTTTTCTAAAATGTTTCCAAGTATACAATGCCAAGTTTTCATATTTCTACCTTAATTATTTAAACAAATAATCGCAGATATACCTAAAACAGCCAACTGGGATTATTTTGACCCTCATAAGAAAAACGACACTAAGAGCACTAGGCCATTCAAAACTTTGTGCAGATGATATGTGGAACAAGAATTGAGGACCACCTGTGTTCAAAGAAACAATGTCACGCAATCAATTCCATGAAATAATTCGGTATCTCAGATTCTCAGATGTCCGAAGCACCAGAGCTGATCGTCTCGCCACTAACAAATTTGCTCTCTCTTCTGTAACTTGGTACAAGCTAATGGAAAACTGTTATTTATGCTATACTCCTGGATCAGAAATAACCGTTGATGAACAATTGTTGCCTTGTAAACCAAGATGTAGATTTATTCAGTATATGGCGAATAAACAGGACGAGTTTGGCATCAAATTCTGGCTAGTAACTGATGTAAAATCCAAATATGTTTTGAATGGTTATCCTTATCTGGACAAGGATGAAGAACGACCAACTAATTTAGAACTTGGAGAAAGTGTAGTTTTCAAATTACTGCAACAACATCTAAACTCCGGACTCAATGTCACAACTGACAATTTTTTTTTACTTCTGTGAAACTTGCAGATGAACTTTCTGCGAAATAAACCACAATTGTGGGGACGATGCTTCTGAATAAGCGAGAATTACCCCCATTGCTCGTGAAACGTCTTCAGCGCGATATTCATCTTTTGCACTGAAAAATGGTGACAAAACACTCACAGTATATAGGTGCAAGAGCAAAACGAATGTCGTGATTCTGAGCACGACGCACAGTAATGTGTTTGTTGACGACAGCATAAAGAAAAGCCGAACACTGTGACTTACTACAACAGTACAAAATGTGGCATTGATGTCGCAGATCAGATGCTGAGGAAATATAGTACAAGTAGTTGAAGTCGCAGGTGGCCTGTACATGTTTTTTACAACGTCCTTAACATTGCTGAACTCAATGCTTGGATTATATTTAAAGAATCCTTGGGCACCTCTATTTCACGTCGAGAATTTATTCTTGCACTCGTGGAAGAACTACGAGTTGATGCACTACGCGACAGATTCCCCCCAATTGCTCAAATACAGACACTTAAAGGAACGAAATGTGCATTTTAAAGTTGCAAGGGACAAAACAAGACTGTTGTCAGCTGTAAGGGATGCCAGAAACCAATTTGTGGTAAATGTGTTTCTGTCACTGTCAAGCGTTCATATTGTATCACCTGCGGTAATGTATAACAAACTTTGGAAAACATTGCGTGTTTATTCCCAATTTATGTTTTTTTTTGTAATTTTTTGCATATGTTCTATTTTCCTCTTTTTGCATTTGTATCTTTTGTATGTTTTTCAAAGATTTTGTTTTTGTTTTGTAATCTAGCATTGTAAGATATGTGCTAATTCGCGCTAATTGCACGAAAAAAAATTCTAAAGTATATAAAATAAATAAAAACCTCTAAAAACTCTTTTACGTGGTCATTTCAGCATCATTTCAATCATTTGCTGTGTTTCTACTTACATTTCTTATGAGGGTCAAATTGACCCCTAATGGCGGTTTTTGGTTAGTCTGAAATTCGGCTGTTCTAGCGTTAAAAATGCTTCTAGACAAGTTCCCACAGTTTTGTAGTATTACTATACAGTATCGTAGTGCAGGTCTTGGTACTGTTCTTGGTTTCATCTGTGAGAGGTAAGACAAAACAGCTCTTACTCGGTTATTTTCGGGGTATTTTCTTTGCCTGAGGTATTTCCGTAGTACTAAAATATCTCCAACTTGCGTCAAATGTAAAAAACCATCAAGCTACTGCATAAGGTCCCCTTAATGGTGCTGCATTGGTGCGTGAAGATCTGCTGAAGAGACATAATTTCGTATTGGAAGTTATGAAGGCGAATGAACTCATGCATTTGATCTTATTCTGATAAGAAGGGTTAGTAGGAAGAAGAAGAATAAGACAACATTTTATGAAGAATAGTTCCATAGCTCCACGAAACACTGAAATATAGCGAAAAATCGGTGCGGATCAGACATGAAACGGCAGAGAAGAATATGCCTGGACAGGACCACTATGATCACCATTCGCGAAAAAGGTGTTGGATGAACACGGTATTTTTTTCCATCATTTAATGTAGTTGTGGAGAACAGGATAAAGTAATATCAGTTAATAAAACACGAGTGCTTTTGAAAATAATGGCACGAAATGTACGCATATTTGCATTGCCTTTGCTAATGTTATAGTGTAGTCTCAAACTATGTCTCCGTTTAAATTTCTTAATTTATATTTCTTTTATTTAAATCATACAAATAAAGGAGAATTAAATTTGAAGCCGCAATCTGTACATTTTCTTAAGCTCTAATAAATAGGTTATTTAAAACCTTCTAAATATTTAATGCACAGATTTATCGAAACTTCGCTTAAATCTTAATAATAGGGTTAAATAAGTTTAACTTAGAAATTAAAATAAATTTAAATTTGAATCCGTTTGAAATTTGAAAATAGGATCCGCTAAGTTTGAAATCCGTTTTCCTAAACATAACATAATTCTATTTAAAGTAGCACTTAAAATATTAGCCATTTTTCCTCATATATTTCTAAATTTGTATTTCACATATTTTATACTTATTCTTGACCAAAACGTTTCTTTCTGTAAAATGAGAAGAAAGTTGTGAATTTAATGAGAAATAGTGTAAACCATATATGCAACTAATTTTTTACGAAAGACAAATTTTAATGAAATGTAATTTTATGTTCTATTGAGCAAGGTACACAAATACGTAAATAACATTCTCGAACAAGTATTAATAAATGCATTTATTCCGAACTCGTTCTAATTTTGAGAAAACAATTCTAATATATTTGAGAAAACTACATTAAAAGTTAAAACTTTCCGTCAATACGTATGTTTTAAAAAGTTTATTTTCTTTAATTTGGTTTTCTTTCTCTTTGTATGTATTAATGAGACGTATTTTATGTACATAAAAATGGTAGTTTAAAGTCATTTCATTTCTTCAACAAGCTTCCAATGCAGTATCCAGCACAAATGCCAGTGATATACAGAGAAATAAGTAGAGGTGCGTGTCCTTCTAGTGCTTTAAAAATGACATTATTTCTTCTGTTCTGAGAAGAAACATAATAATCATTTGCAACATTTCCTTTACGTTTCATTGTCGCTAGGTGAGTTTCTCGTTGTTCCAGATATTTGTCGACAGAAAGATCCGTCTTATTTTGTTCTTCGTTATCGTTTAAGTTTCGTTCAGTGTATTCATGTTTTTCATTGTTAAGCACATTATCGCCAGAATTTGGCAGTATATTGGAAATTACGTGATTGACGTTTTCTTCCATTGTTACTGTGCCACTTCGAAAAGGGTCAATTCCACTATTAGTCGTAAAATGTCTAGTGTCACAGGAATCCATTCCAACGTTATCTGTCGATAGATCGGCTAAATTACTAGAAATTTGATTGTGTGTATCTCCACTATTTGTGTTGATGCTCTTCTCACATTTCTCAAGGGGATTCTCGCCTGTGCTATCAGATTCACTCTCAGTGGATGTTTCATTTTGTGCGTCTTGATTATTTGGTACTTCACAGTTTTCAGCATCTATATCAGCGACTTCTTGCGATTCAGTATAGTCAGATCCAAGAAATGAATTACTTTTCAATCCTTCGCCATTGATAACATTTTCATTAAAGTCCGGTAGATCATTATAGATTTCACGTGTAATGTCTTCTTTAATCGTTGTTAATACGCTTTTTTCAGAACATCCAATCTTGCTGTTTGGAGGAATTTCACTGTTTGCAGAGAAAAGAGTTGTATCACATTCTGTCCATAGATCTATTAAATTAATGTCATCTTGCTGGTTCATTTTAGTAATGCAGATTGGGCTCATGCTTATCTCCTTATACCACAATGGAATCCTACATTGGATACGAGATTTCTTTTCATCCGAAATTTCTGGATATCGGCCTACAAGTGTTTCTCTTGTTTCTATCAAAAAGCTTCTAATGCTATCATTTGAATCGACATTAATTAGTTTTGCACTTTCATCAGTTTTCATTTCGTTCCCGCAGAATATTTTCCCAAAATTGTCTTCATTTTCATTAACAGCAGAAATTTCTTGTGAGATTTTTCTATCTTGATAATATACATCACATTCCGTAGAAATGTTACTAAGAAGAATATCGTTTTCTCGTCTAATACGTTTCTTAGTTGGCAACATTGATATATCCAGAATATTGTGTGTTGCATCAAAATTCCTATTTTCATTGGGTTTAAAATTATATGTATAAGTTTTATTACTTCTATTTGCATAAATAAATACATAAATCATTGTCATATAAAACAATATAAGCATACAACTTGCCTTCAATCCAAGATAGTTAAAAACGCTGGGAGCCAAAGCATTCGTTGGCACGAAAACCACAATCGCTGTTGGTATCAAGAAAAAAAATACGAAAATTATTTTACTTTTCAGTCCATGCATTATGCACTGCAATCGCCGTTTTACGGCTCTCTCTCACCACCTAACACAGATTCTAATTATCAAATCGCTTTTATATAAAGCTTTAAATTAGCAAATTAAAACACTTTCCGAAAGCAGTTCACTCCAGAAAGAAAATAAATCTTTATTTTAACAATATTGATCCAACAATATTGATCTCTTTCATTCCAAGAATTCTTTAACATTGCAAAAAGCTAGAGTTGTAAAAATTGGAAACTTCATAAACAAGCCCCTTTGGTTTGTTGCAGCCTCTTATGTATAATAATAATTAATTAATATTTTAATGTCCTTTTCTTAATATGTTACTGCTATACGAAAATTTTCGGTGCAGAAGTACATAAATACGGAATTATACCCGTAACCGCGAAATGAAAATTTACAAAGCTATTTTAGAATTTTATAGTTAGATTATAAACACATTTCACATTCGTTGATGTAATACTTTACGATGTTTTTCAAGACAACGCAAATAAAAAATCTCTTTCATAAATATTTATCAAAATTAAAAAAAAAGGAGAAATTTAAAAGTGTGACTGTATATTTTACTCTGTCACTGAATAATAAAATATACATTTTAAGGCTCCTTGAAAATTTAATAAACCGTTTTATCAGAATCTTAAACAGCTATCTCATTAGAACGGTATTTTGTAAAAATAGGATATGTCCAAAACGTGATGTGTAACTTATATCACTTCACTCTTTTAAGTTGAAACGTTTTTTTTACTCAATAAATTAGGTGTTTTTTTTACTCAATAAATTAGGTGTTTTTTTTTCTGTAAATGGAATAAAGTTCTTAACACATTTCCAATAATTAATATTAGCTGTCTTTGCATTCTATCATTTTAGCCAAAGCTAATAACTCTATTCATCAAGTAGTAAATCAGGGCTGAATTGAAAATTCTAAGAAATCAGGAAAATGTTTTCAAAACTTCTGAAATGTCTAGATTTTTATGCAGTCTCGCAGTACCTGTATTTTTATCCCAGTGAAATTTACTCTGTTTATTATAAATAAAAACTGCCAAGACCTTTGACCACCTTTCGAGAAAAGTGGAACAGTGTATTTAATATTTTTGATTGTTAACTTGCCTCAAGGAAACATTTAAATTAATTCCAGCAAATCGAGGAAAGTGTAGTACAGCAAAGTATGTGTAAAATTTAATAGGCCGTATTAGAAAGTCGTGTGTTGTCCACGTAAGTTTTCTTTATGATGTATTTTCGTGCAACATATAACTTCTGATTTATGCAGAGAGGTCGTGGCACGTTTTTATATCGCCGGCATATATTTAGATACTAAACAATCTAAAATTTATTCACTGAACCAAATTCTGAAGGCTTGGACTTACGCTAAATTTATGGGTTATTTTGTCATCGGCTGTTTGGTCCTGGACTTTTTTATCGGGAAATATTTAGTTTGGCCTTTATATTTTGGGCTACTTTGCCATTTCTAAAAGAGGTTAATTAGGATTTCTTCGAAGGGCATCCGCGAAACTTGTTCCAGATTCATTTTAAGTAAATTTCTATTTGACTTCGGAGTTCAAATGTATTTTTTTTCGTAAACGGTAAACAGTTGGTTACTGACCAAATGATTCCCTTCTCGATCACAGGAAAATATTACAGAGCCCGTTCATAGAGATATATTTACAATTCATTTGCCATTATATAACAAATTATCTAAACGGTGGCCGCAGTAGTTACAACTATGTCTAAAGAAACCGTCTAGAGAAATAAAAATGTTCGCCAGGGAAGTAAATAGAGCAAAAATCCAACATTTGATATAATTTCCAAACGAAAATCTACAGACGAGGTGGAGATGTCAAAGAGAGCATGAAAGTCTCCAAACGAGGTTCAAGGATTCAGAGAGAAGAGCAAGTACTTAGCAGACGTCAAAACCACTCAAATCAAGGCCAAGGACGCTTCAAGTACAAGGCCAACAAAAGGCGAAAAGGCCACAAAGCAACAGTGCCATGAAGAACCCGTAGGTATAGGAACAGTTGGACAGTTGCACAAAATTCTGCTATGAAATGAACTCTTGAAATTAAAGAAGTACGCTGCAAATTTAAAACATCACGCATCTATGAAAGGAAGAAGAATTTTAGCCGAGATGGTGGGATGTAGTTGTCGCAAAAAATTTTCATTCTATTTAGTGCCAGCACCTTTGTATTATACTCATGGAATTTGTTATTACTCGTGATTTCATAATTGGTTTACTTGTTGATGACATTCTACTTTGGTGTAGTTGTCCAAACATTGACAATAACGAGTCCAGTATAAGCAATTTAATGTTGCAAATTCAGGATTTTCCGGGTAATCAAAAGTTCAGTTTTAATCCTCTTAACTCTATTACTGGGTTGTTTATAACAAAAACACGTCTATATTGTAAGAGTCCGACACATTTCCTTAAATGGTCACATCTTACAAGCCGACAGGAATTCCAAAATCCTTCGTTTTGCCCTTGACTCTGAAATCGCGTGTTATAAGCCCATTGATCGACTTTTATGTAAGGCTAGAAAGGGAGTAAATATTTTGAACTTTACGTTCGGCTGCAACTGACGACAAGATTTTCCTAAGGATCCTAAGTTTTACTAACGTTTATTTTATTTTAAATCTTTACTATCACTTTTTATTTTCTACTTCCGGCCAGAATTAAAAGCTTTAACTTATTTATGCAAATTTGTCTTGCTAACTCCAAGTACTTAAGTTGTGGTTTTTTGCCAAGCAAGACAGAGGAAGGAGTTATGAGAAGCAGGCCGCTTGCCATAGTAGTTTTACTCATTTGCTGGTTGCCTTCAAGGCCAGAGGTTTAATCCTCTTGATAATTTTAAACGTATTGTAGTTTTAGCAGCTCTCTGTACTACATACGGCTTTTTGTTAATTAACGGCCAATCTTGGAGTTAGGCACTTGTTTATTAATCCAAAGTTAGTTTAGTTAGAGTTTTAGTTAATATTTTTATATTCTTACGTTCAGACCACAAGTGGTTGGTCTCTGTATTCCGAAGTCCGGAAATCTCTGTAAAGATAGAAAAAATAAAGGATTTCGTATACCCTTCCTGTGTGTATTGTCTACTTCACAATTTATTGAACATACCTTTAGTAAGCTCCCTGTTCCGAGTCAGGACAGTTAATGTTTCCAAAGCAAGTAAAGAGGAACACAAGTCCTGATATCCTAAGGAGAACGTATCAGTCTTATAAGACCGATTGTCTAATATGGTTATCAAATCCTACACGTAGGCAGGAATAAAACTTTTCAAAAATTGGAAACGTTAGTTTTTGTGAAGAACATCATACTCCAAACATTTTGAATGATAGGAGAAGAAATCAAAGATCAAAAAGAACAGTGCCCTGAGAAATTCTAAAAAATTGGATGTATGGCAGTCTTCTGTTGAATTTAATTCTTTAACACCTCTCACATCTCTTACAGACTCATTGCCTAGTGTGTTTCTTCAGACAGGGTTCGTAACTAATAAACCCTCATAACGTGTTGAATACTTAAAACTGCAATCGCTAATAGAATACATTTTGAGGCTGTTAGGATATATACAGATCGCAGTAAAAATGAACATGAACAGACTAGTAACGGTTATTTTAGTAAATTTTCGCGGACAGGTAATATCTCTCAAGGGCGGAAATAACAAATTCTGTTTCGTTTTCAGATGTGAATTGATAGCTGTTAATATGGGTCTGGATTGTGTTTTAGACCGACAGTTATCTAGGGAAATGTGGACAGCCGAAGTGTAATCTAATACCTACATAGTTGGAAACGTATTAGAGAGTTGAAATGATTTAGAGGTATCGAAAAGTCAAGATTTTGTCGCATTCCATATTCCTCCATCTACAGTGGTTTTCATCTCATGTAAATCTGTAATATAACAATATAGCTCTTAGACTAGAAACGGAGGGGACTTTCAAGCCTCAGGTTTATGCTGAAGGTATGACATGCCTTGAACTATGCTTTAAAGGACATACTTTAATTAAGAATTCTTCCAGACAAGTTCCGACAGACTCATGGTATCGTAATGCAGGTCCTGGTACTGTTCTTGGTTTCACCTGCGAGAGGTACGATAAAACAGCTCTTACTTGGTTGTTTTCAGGGTATTTTCTTAGCCTGATGCGTCAATTGTAGAAAATCAGCAAGCTACTGCCTAAGGTCCCTTTAGTGGTACTGCATTGGTGCGTGAAGATCTGCTCAAGAGACATAAATTTGTGTTGGAAGTTATGAAGGCATATGAACTCAGGGATTTGAACTTGTTCAGATAAGAGGGATTAGTAGAAAGAAGAAGAATAACGCAATAGTTTCCCAAGAATAGTTCCATAGCTCCACACAACACAGAAAGATAGCGAAAATCGGCGGCAAAGAAGAATATGCCTGGACAGGCCCAGTAGGATCAGCATTCGCGAAAAAGTTGTAGGATGAACACGATATTTTTTCCAACGTGGAATGTAGTTGTGGAGAAGAGAATGAATGATTCTCAGGTAATAAAACATGAGTGGCAGTTTGATTTATTTGAAAATAATGGCAGTAATGAGACCTATTTTCTAAATCCTAAAATTCAAATGCCAGTGATATACAGAGAAAGAACTAGAGGTGCATGTCTTTCTTTTGCTTTAAAAATAACATTATTTCTTTTGTTCAGAGAGGTAACGAGGTAACTTAATAATCATCTGGAACATTCCCTTTACCTTTCGTCGTCGATAGGTCAGTTTCTGGTTGTTGCAGATATTTGTCGACAGAAAGATCCGTCTTATTTTGTCCTTCGTCATCGTTTAAGTTTCGTTCAGTGTATTCATGTTTGTCTTTCTTAAGGAAATTATCGCCAGAATCAGGCAATATATTGGAAACTATGTGAGTGGCGTTTTCTTCCATTGTTACTGTGTCACTTCGAAAAGAGTCATTTCCATTATTAGTCGTAAAATGACGAGTGTGATATTGTAGTTTCAAACTATGTGTCCATTTAAATTTAAGTAGAAGGTCAACCAAAGGCGAAAACCTCACAAAGCTATAGTGCCATGAAGAAACCGTAGGTATTGGAACAGCTGGACAGTTGCACGAAAATCTGGTATGACGTGAACTCTTGAAATTGAAGAAGTGCGATGAAAATTTAAAACATCACGCGTCTATGAAAGGAGGAAGAAATTCAGAGAAGATGGCGAAATCTAGTTGTCGAAACAAAATTTTCATTGTATTTAGTCCCAGCAACATTGCATCATACATTTCCAGACTGGAATTTGTTATTACTCGTGATTTCATAATTGGCTTACTTGCTGACGATATTCAACTTTGGTGCAGTGGCCCGAACATTGACAATATCGAATTCAGTATCAACGAATTAATGTTGAATATTCAGGATTTTGCTGGTGATCAACACTCACTTTTAATCCTTTTAAATCTATTAGACTGATTCTCTAATATGGTTTTCAAATCCTACATGTAGCCTCGGATATAAATTTTTACAGAATTTTATAATTTTTTAAAATTGGAAACGTTACAACTGACTGCAGCACGCCTTGTTAAGCGACTTCCCAAGACTTCTACAGCTGAACTCTTTCTCTACCAATCCGATTTACAATGCTTGAAGCTGAGAAGTATCTTTAATCTTGCAATATATTTTAGCAAGCTCACTAATTTTCGTTATGAACATCATACTCTTAACATTTTGAATGATAGGAGAAGAAATCAAAGATTAAAAGGAACAGTCCCCTGAGAAACGATAAAGAATTCGAAGTATGGCCATCTTCTGTCGAATTTAATTCTGTAAAACTTATCGCTACTCTTCTGGACTCATTGTCTGGTGAGTGTTTTAATACAGGATTATGGACTAATAAACTCTGATTACATCTTGAATACTTATGACAGGAAATGGCTAATAAAATACCTGTTGAGACTGTTGTGAGATATAGAGATGGCAGTAATAATGAACATGAACAGCCTGGTAGCGGTGATGTTCTTAAACTTTCGCCGGAAGGTGATATCTCTCAAGGGCTTAAATAACAATTTGTCTTTCGTTTTCAGATGTGAAATAATAGCTATTGATATGGCCTTTGAATGCTATTTATAGGGCTTTATTTATATGGCTTTGTTTTAGATCGACATTTATCTAGTGAAATGCGGACTGCCAAAGTGTAATCTAATACCTACATGGTTGGAGAAGTATTAGAGAGCTGAAAGGATTTAGAGGTATCGAAAACTCAAGACTCTTCCATTCCACATTCCTCCATCTACAATGGTTATCATCTCATGTAAATCTGTAATATAATAATACAGCTGCTAGACTAGAAACGGAAGGGCTGCTAAGAATCAGGTTTATGCTGAAGCTTTGTCATGCCTTGAATTATGATTTAAAAGACATGCTTTAATTAACACCAGAAGCGCCGTTGGGGTCATTTTGACCTTTTTTTCCAATTTTACGCGTTTTTTTTTAACATACAGCTGAGCTTCGAAGCTGATATTTTTTTACTTTTTCTAAAATGTTTCCAAGTATACAATGCCAAGTTTTCATATTTCTACCTTAATTATTTAAACATATAATCGCAGATATACCTAAAACAGCCAATTGGGGTCATTTTGACCCTCATAAGAAAAACGACACTAGGAGCACTAGGCCATTCAAACCTTTGTGCAGATGATTTGTGGAACAAGAATTGAGGACCACCTGTGTTCAAAGAAACAATGTCACGCAATCAGTTCCGCGAAAGAATTCGGTATCTCAGATTCTCAGATGTCCGAAGCACCAGAGCTGATCATCTCGCCACTAACAAATTTGCTCTCGCTTCTGTAACCTGGTACAAGCTAATGGAAAACTGTTACTTATGCTATACTCCTGGATCAGAAATAACCGTTGATAAACAATTGTTGCCTTGTAAACCAAGATGTAGATTTATTCAGTATATGGCGAATAAACAGGACGAGTTTGGCATCAAATTCTGGCTAGCAACTGATGTAAAATCCAAATATGTTTTGAATGGTTATCCTTATCTGGGCAAGGATGAAGAACGACCAACTAATTTACAACTTGGAGAAAGTGTAGTTCTCAAATTACTGCAACAACATCTAAACTCCGGACTCAATGTCACAACTGACAATTTTTTTACTTCTGTGAAACTTGCAGATGAACTTTCTGCGAAATAAACCCCAATTGTGGGGCCGATGCTTCTGAATAAGCGAGAATTACCCCCATTGCTCGTGAAACTTCTTCAGCACGATTTTTGCACTGAAAAATGGAGACAAAACACTCACAGTATATAGGTGCAAGAGCAAAACGAATGTCGTGATTCTGAGCACGACGCACAGTAATGTGTTTGTTGACGACAGCATAAAGAAAAACCGAACACTGTCACTTACTACAACAGTACAAAATGTGGCACTGATGTCGCAGATCAGATGCTGAGAAAATATAGTACAAGTAGTTGAAGTCGCAGGTGGCCTGTACATGTTTTTTACAACGTCCTTGACATTGCTGAACTCAATGCTTGGATTATATTCAAAGAATCCTTGGGCACCTCTATTTCACGTCGAGAATTTATTCTTGCACTCGTGGAAGAACTACGAGTTGGTGCACTACGCAACAGATGCCCCCCAATTGCTCAAATACAGACACTTAAAGGAAAGAAATGTGCATTTTAAAGTTGCAAGGGACAAAACAAGACTGTTGTCAACTGTAAGGGATGCCAGAAACCAATTTGTGGTAAATGTGTTTCTGTCACTGTCAAGCGTTCATATTGTATCACCTGCGGTAATGTATAACAAACTTTGGAAAACATTACGTGTTTATTCCCAATTTATGTTTTTTTGTAATTTTTTGCATATGTTCTATTTTCCTCTTTTTGCATTTGTATCTTTTCTTTGTTTTTCAAAGATTTTGTTTTTGTTTTTGTAATCTTACATTGAAAGATATGTGCTAATTCGCGCTAATTGCACGAAAAAAATTCTAAAGTATTAAAATAAATAAAAACCTCTAAAAACTCTTTTACGTGGTCATTTCAGCATCATTTCAATCATTTGCTGTGTTTCTACTTACATTTCTTATGAGGGTCAAATTGACCCCTAATGGCGGTTTTCGGTTAGTCTGAAATTCGGCTGTTCTAGCGTTAAAAATGCTTCTAGACAAGTTCCCACAGTTTTGTAGTATTACTATACAGTATCGTAGTGCAGGTCTTGGTACTGTTCTTGGTTTCATCTGTGAGAGGTAGGACAAAACAGCTCTTACTCGGTTGTTTTCGGGGTATTTTCTTTGCGTGAGGTATTTCCGTAGTACTAAAATATCTCCAACTTGCGTCAAATGTAAAAAACCATCAAGCTACTGCAAAAGGTCCCCTTAATGGTGCTGCATTGGTGCGTGAAGATCTGCTGAAGAGACATACTAATTTCGTATTGGAAGTTATGAAGGCGAATGAACTCATGCATTTTATCTTATTCTGATAAGAAGGGTTAGTAGGAAGAAGAAGAATAAGACAACATTTTATCAAGAATAGTTCCATAGCTCCACGAAACATTGAAATATAGCGAAAAATCGGTGCGGATCAGACATGGAACGGCAGAGAAGAATATGCCTGGACAGGACCACTATGATCACCATTCGCGAAAAAGGTGTTGGATGAACACGGTATTTTTTTCCATCATTTAATGTAGTTGTGGAGAACAGGATAAAGTAATATCAGATAATAAAACACGAGTGCTTTTGAAAATAATGGCACGAAATGTACGCATATTTGCATTGCCTTTGCTAATGTGATAGTGTAGTTTCAAACTATGTCTCCATTTAAATTTCTTAATTTATATTTCTTTTATTTAAATCATACAAATGGCGGAGAACTAAATTTGAAGCCGCAATCTGTACATTTTCTTAAGCTCTAATAAATAGGTTATTTAAAACCTTCTAAGTATTTAATGCACAGATTTATCGAAACTTCGCTTAAATCTTAATAATAGGGTTAAATAAGTTTAACTTAGAAATTAAAATAAATTTAAATTTGAATCCGTTTGAAATTTGAAAATAAGATCCGCTAAGTTTGAAATCCGTTTTCCTAAACATAACATAATTCTATTTAAAATAGCACTTAAAATATAAGCCATTTTTCCTCATATATTTCTAAATTTGTATTTCACATATTTTATACTTATTCTTGACCAAAACGTTTCTTTCTGTAAAATGAGAAGAAAGTTGTGAATTTAATGAAAAATAGTGTAAACCATATATGCATCTACTTTTTTATGAAAGACAAATTTAAATGAAATGTAATTTTATGTTCTATTGAGCAAGGTACACAAATACGTAAATAACATTCTCGAACAAGTATTAATAAATGCATTTATTACGAACTCTTTCTAATTTTGAGAAAACAATTCTAATATATTTGAGAAAACTACATTAAAAGTTAAAACTTTCCGTCAATACGTATGTTTTAAAAAGTTTATTTTCTTTAATTTGGTTTTCTTTCTCTTTGAATGTATTAATGAGACGTATTTTATGTACATAAAAATGGTAGTTTAAAAGTCATTTCATTTCTTCAACAAGCTTCCAATGCAGTATCCAACACAAATGCCAGTGATATACAGAGAAATAAGTAGAGGTGCGTGTCCTTCTAGTGCTTTAAAAATGACATTATTTCTTCTGTTCTGAGAAGAAACATAATAATCATTTGCAACATTTCCTTTACGTTTCATTGTCGCTAGGTGAGTTTCTCGTTGTTCCAGATATTTGTCGACAGAAAGATCCGTCTTATTTTGTTCTTCGTTTTCGTTTAAGTTTCGTTCAGTGTATTCATGTTTTTCATTGTTAAGGACATTATCGCCAGAATTTGGCAATATATTGGAAATTACGTGACTGACGTTTTCTTCCATTGTTACTGTGCCACTTCGAAAAGGGTCAGTTCCACTCTTAGTCGTAAAATGACTAGTGTCACAGGAATCCATTCTAACGTTATCTGTCGATAGATCGGCTAAATTACTAGAAATTTGATTGTGTGTATCTCCACTATTTGTGTTGATGCTCTTCTCACATTTCTCAAGGGAATTCTTGCCTGTGCTATCAGATTCACTCTCAGTGGATGTTTCATTTTGTGCGTCTTGATTATTTGGTACTTCACAGTTTTCAGCATCTATATCAGCGACTTCTTGCGATTCAGTATAGTCAGATCCAAGAAATGAATTACTTTTCAATCCTTCGCCATTGATAACATTTTCATTAAAGTCCGGTAGATCATTGTAGATTTCACGTGTAATGTCTTCTTTAATCATTGTTAATAGGCTTTTTTCAGAACATCCAATCTTGCTGTTAGGAGGAATTTCACTGTTTGCAGAGAAAAGAGTTGTATCACATTCTGTCCATAAATCTATTAAATTAATGTCATCTTGCTGGTTCATTTTAGTAATGCAGATTGGGCTCATGCTTATCTCCTTATACCACAATGGAATCCTACATTGGATACGAGATTTCTTTTCATCCGAAATTTCTGGATATCGGCCTACAAGTGTTTCTCTTGTTTCTATCAAAAAGCTTCTAATGCTATCATTTGAATCGACATTAATTAGTTTTGCACTTTCATCAGTTTTCATTTCGTTCCCGCAGAATATTTTCCCAAAATTGTCTTCATTTTCATTAACAGCAGAAATTTCTTGTGAGATTTTTCTATCTTGATAATATACATCACATTCCGTAGAAATGTTACTAAGAAGAATATCGTTTTCTCGTCTAATACGTTTCTTAGTTGGCAACATTGATATATCCAGAATATTGTGTGTTGCATCAAAATTCCTATTTTCATTGGGTTTAAAATTATATGTATAAGTTTTATTGCTTCTATTTGCATAAATAAATACATAAATCATTGTCATATAAAACAATATAAGCATACAACTTGCCTTCAATCCAAGATAGTTAAAAACGCTGGGAGCCAAAGCATTCGTTGGCACGAAAATCACAATCGCTGTTGGTATCAAGAAAAAAAATACGAAAATTATTTTACTTTTCAGTCCATGCATTATGCACTGCAATCGCCGTTTTACGGCTCTCTCTCACCACCTAACACAGATTCTAATTATCAAATCGCTTTTATATAAAGCTTTAAATTAGCAAATTAAAACACTTTCCGAAAGCAGTTCACTCCAGAAAGAAAATAAATCTTTATTTTAACAATATTGATCCAACAATATTGATCTCTTTCATTCCAAGAATTCTTTAACAATGCAAAAAGCTAGAGTTGTTGTAAAAATCGGAAACTTCATAAACAAGCCCCTTTCGTTTGTTGCAGCCTTTTATGTATAATAATAATTAATTAATATTTTAATGTCCTTTTCTTAATATGTTACTGCTATACGAAAATTTTCGGTGCAGAAGTACATAAATACGGAATTATACCCGTAACCACGAAATGAAAATTTACAAAGCTATTTTAGAATTTTATAGTTAGATTATAAACACATTTCACATTCGTTGATGTAATACTTTACGATGTTTTTCAAGACAACGCAAATAAAAAATCTCTTTCATAAATATTTATCAAAATTAAAAAAAAGAGAAATTTAAAAGTGTGACTGTATATTTTACTCTGTCACTGAATAATAAAATATACATTTTAAGGCTCTTTTAAAATTTAATAAACCGTTTTATCAGAATCTTAAACAGCTATCTCATTAGAACGGTATTTTGTAAAAATAGGATATGTCCAAAACGTGATGTGTAACTTATATCACTTCACTCTTTTAAGTTGAAACGTTTTTTTAACTCAATAAATTAGGTGTTTTTTTTTCTGTCAATGGAATAAAGTTCTTAACACATTTCCAATAAGTAATATTAGCTGACTTTGCATTCTATCATTTTAGCCAAAGCTAATAACTCTATTCATCAAGTAGTAAATCAGGGCTGAATTGAAAATTCTAAGAAATCAGGAAAATGTTTTCAAAACTTCTGAAATGTCTAGATTTTTATGCAGTCTCGCAGTACCTGTATTTTTATCCCAGTGAAATTTACTCTGTTTATTATAAATAAAAACTGCCAAGACCTTTGACCACCTTTCGAGAAAAGTGGAACAGTGTATTTAATAGTTTTGATTGTTAACTTGCCTCAAGGAAACATTTAAATTAATTCCAGCAAATCGAGGAAAGTGTAGTATAGCAAAGTATGTGTAAAATTTAATAGGCCGTATTAGAAAGTCGTGTGTTGTCCACGTAAGTTTTCTTTATGATGTATTTTCGTGCAACATATAACTTCTGATTTATGCAGAGAGGTCGTGGCACGTTTTTATATCGCCGGCATATATTTAGATACTAAACAATCTAAAATTTATTCACTGAACCAAATTCTGAAGGCTTGGACTTACGCTAAATTTATGGGTTATTTTGTCATCGGCTGTTTGGTCCTGGACTTTTTTATCGGGAGATATTTAGTTTGGCCTTTATATTTTGGGCTACTTTGCCATTTCTAAAAGAGGTTAATTAGGATTTCTTCGAAGGGCATCCGCGAAACTTGTTCCAGATTCATTTTAAGTAAATTTCGATTTGACTTCGGAGTTCAAATGTATTTTTTTTCGTAAACGGTCAACAGTTGGTTACTGACCAAATGATTGCCTTCTCGATCACAGGAAAATGTTACAGAGCCCGTTCATAGAGATATATTTACAATTCATTTGCCATTATGTAACAAATTATTTAAACGGTGGCCGCAGTAGTTACAACTATGTCTAAAGAAACCGTCTAGAGAAATAAAAATGTTCGCCAGGGAAGTAAATAGAGCAAAAATCCAACATTTGGTATAATTTCCAAACGAAAATCTACAGACGAGGTGGAGAGGTCAAAGAGAGCATGAAAGGCTCCAAACGAGGTTCAAGGATTCAGAGAGAAGAGCAAGTACTTAGCAGACGTCAAAACCACTCAAATCAAGGCGAAGGACGCTTCAAGTACAAGGCCAACGAAAGGCGAAAAGGCCACAAAGCAACAGTGCCATGAAGAACCCGTAGGTATAGGAACAGTTGGACAGTTGCACAAAATTCTGCTATGGAATGAACTCTTGAAATTAAAGAAGTACGATGCAAATTTAAAACATCACGCATCTATGAAAGGAAGAAGAATTTTAGCCGAGATTGTGGGATGTAGTTGTCGCAAAAAATTTTCATTCTATTTAGTGCCAGCACCTTTGTATTATACTCATGGAATTTGTTATTACTCGTGATTTCATAATTGGTTTACTTGTTGATGACATTCTACTTTGGTGTAGTTGTCCAAACATTGACAATAACGAGTCCAGTATAAGCAATTTAATGTTGCAAATTCAGGATTTTCCGGGTAATCAAAAGTTCAGTTTTAATCCTCTTAACTCTATTACTGGGTTGTTTATAACAAAAACACGTCTATATTGTAAGAGTCCGACACATTTCCTTAAATGGTCACATCTTACAAGCCGACAGGTATTCCAAAATCCTTCGTTTTGCCCTTGACTCTGAAATCGCGTGTTATAAGCCCATTGATCGACTTTTATGTAAGGCTAGAAAGGGAGTAAATATTTTGAACTTTACGTTCGGCTGCAACTGACGACAAGATTTTCCTAAGGATCCTAAGTTTTACTAACGTTTATTTTATTTTAAATCTTTACTATCACTTTTTATTTTCTACTTCCGGCCAGAATTAAACGCTTTAACTTATTTATGCAAATCTGTCTTGCTAACGCCAAGTACTTAAGTTGATTTTTTTTGCCAAGCAAGACAGAGGAAGGAGTTATTAGAAGCAGGCCGCTTGCCATAGTAGTTTTACTCGTTTGCTGGTTGCCTTCGAGGCCAGAGGTTTAATCCTTCTCTATAATTTTAAACGTATTGTAGTTTTAGCAGCTCTCTGTACTACATACGGCTTTTTGTTAATTAACGGCCAATCTTGGAGTTAGGCACTTGTTTATTAATCCAAAGTTAGTTTAGTTAGAGTTTTAGTTAATATTTTTATATTCTTACGTTCAGACCACAAGTGGTTGGTCTCTGTATTCCGAAGTCCGGAAATCTCTGTAAAGATAGAAAAAATAAAGGATTTCGTATACCCTTCCTGTGTGTATTGTCTACTTCACAATTTATTGAACATACCTTTAGTAAGCTCCCTGTTCCGAGTCAGGGCAGTTAATGTTTCCAAAGCAAGTAAAGAGGAACACAAGTCCTGATATCCTAAGGAGAACGTATCAGTCTTATAAGACCGATTGTCTAATATGGTTATCAAATCCTACACGTAGGCAGGAATAAAACTTTTCAAAAATTGGAAACGTTAGTTTTTGTGAAGAACATCATACTCCAAACATTTTGAATGATAGGAGAAGAAATCAAAGATCAAAAAGAACAGTGCCCTGAGAAATTCTAAAAAATTGGATGTATGGCAGTCTTCTGTTGAATTTAATTCTTTAACACCTCTCACATCTCTTACAGACTCATTGCCTAGTGTGTTTCTTCAGACAGGGTTCGTAACTAATAAACCCTCATAACGTGTTGAATACTTAAAACTGCAATCGCTAATAGAATACATTTTGAGGCTGTTAGGATATATACAGATCGCAGTAAAAATGAACATGAACAGACTAGTAACGGTTATTTTATTAAATTTTCGCGGACAGGTAATATCTCTCAAGTGCGGAAATAACAAATTCTGTTTCGTTTTCAGATGTGAATTGATAGCTGTTAATATGGGTCTGGATTGTGTTTTAGACCGACAGTTATCTAGGGAATAGTGGAAAGCCGAAGTGTAATCTAATACCTACATAGTTGGAAAAGTATTAGAGAGTTGAAATGATTTAGAGGTATCGAAAAGTCAAGATTTTGTCGCATTCCATATTCCTCCATCTACAGTGGTTTTCATCTCATGTAAATCTGTAATATAACAATATAGCTCTTAGACTAGAAACGGAGGGGACTTTCAAGCCTCAGGTTTATGCTGAAGGTATGACATGCCTTGAACTATGCTTTAAAGGACATACTTTAATTAAGAATTCTTCCAGACAAGTTCCGACAGACTCATGGTATCGTGATGCAGGTCCTGGTACTGTTCTTGGTTTCACCTGCGAGAGGTACGATAAAACAGCTCTTACTTGGTTGTTTTCAGGGTATTTTCTTAGCCTGATGCGTCAAATGTAGAAAATCAGCAAGCTACTGTCTAAGGTCCCTTTAGTGGTACTGCATTGGTGCGTGAAGATCTGCTCAAGAGACATAAATTTGTGTTGGAAGTTATGAAGGCATATGAACTCAGGGATTTGAACTTGTTCAGATAAGAGGGATTAGTAGAAAGAAGAAGAATAACGCAATAGTTTCCCAAGAATAGTTCCATAGCTCCACACAACACAGAAAGATAGCGAAAATCGGCGGGAAAGAAGAATATGCCTGGACAGGGCCAGTAGGATCAGCATTCGCGAAAACGTTGTAGGATGAACACGATATTTTTTCCAACATGGAATGTAGTTGTGGAGAAGAGAATGAATGATTCTCAGGTAATAAAACATGAGTGGCAGTTTGATTTATTTGAAAATAATGGCAGTATTTAGACCTATTTTCTAAATCCTAAAATTCAAATGCCAGTGATATACAGAGAAAGTACTAGAGGTGCATGTCTTTCTTTTGCTTTAAAAATAACATTATTTCTTTTGTTCAGAGAGGTAACGAGGTAACTTAATAATCATTTGGAACATTCCCTTTACCTTTCGTCGTCGATAGGTCAGTTTCTGGTTGTTGCAGATATTTGTCGACAGAAAGATCCGTCTTATTTTGTCCTTCGTCATCGTTTAAGTTTCGTTCAGTGTATTCATGTTTGTCTTTCTTAAGGAAATTATCGCCAGAATCAGGCAATATATTGGAAACTATGTGAGTGGCGTTTTCTTCCATTGTTACTGTGTCACTTCGAAAAGAGTCATTTCCATTATTAGTCGTAAAATGACGAGTGTGATATTGTAGTTTCAAACTATGTCTCCATTTAAATTTCTTAAGTAGAAGGTCAACCAAAGGCGAAAACCTCACAAAGCTATAGTGCCATGAAGAACCCGTAGGTATTGGAACAGCTGGACAGTTGCACGAAAATCTGGTATGAAGTGAACTCTTGAAATTGAAGAAGTGCGATGAAAATTTAAAACATCACGCGTCTATGAAAGGAGGAAGAAATTCAGAGAAGATGGCGAAATCTAGTTGTCGAAACAAAATTTTCATTGTATTTAGTCCCAGCAACATTGCATCATACATTTCCGGACTGGAATTTGTTATTACTCGTGATTTCATAATTGGCTTACTTGCTGACGATATTCAACTTTGGTGCAGTGGTCCGAACATTGACAATATCGAATTCAGTATCAACGAATTAATGTTGAATATTCAGGATTTTGCTGGTGATCAACACTCACTTTTAATCCTTTTAAATCTATTAGACTGATTCTCTAATATGGTTTTCAAATCCTACATGTAGCCTCGGATATAAATTTTTACAGAATTTTATAATTTTTTAAAATTGGAAACGTTACAACTGACTGCAGCACGCCTTGTTAAGCGACTTCCCAAGACTTCTACAGCTGAACTCTTTCTCTACCAATCCGATTTACAATGCTTGAAGCTGAGAAGTATCTTTAATCTTGCAATATATTTTAGCAAGCTCTCTAATTTTCGTTATGAACATCATACTCTTAACATTTTGAATGATAGGAGAAGAAATCAAAGATTAAAAGGAACAGTCCCCTGAGAAACGATAAAGAATTCGAAGTATGGCCATCTTCTGTCGAATTTAATTCTGTAAAACTTATCGCTACCCTTCTGGACTCATTGTCTGGTGAGTGTTTTAATACAGGATTATGGACTAATAAACTCTGATTACATCTTGAATACTTATGACAGGAAATGGCTAATAAAATACCTGTTGAGACTGTTGTGAGATATAGAGATGGCAGTAATAATGAACATGAACAGCCTGGTAGCGGTGATGTTCTTAAACTTTCGCCGGAAGGTGATATCTCTCAAGGGCTTAAATAACAATTTGTCTTTCGTTTTCAGATGTGAAATAATAGCTATTGATATGGCCTTTGAATGCTATTTATAGGGATTTATTTATATGGCTTTGTTTTAGATCGACATTTATCTAGTGAAATGCGGACTGCCAAAGTGTAATCTAATACCTACATGGTTGGAGAAGTATTAGAGAGCTGAAAGGATTTAGAGGTATCGAAAACTCAAGACTCTCTTCCATTCCACATTCCTCCATCTACAATGGTTATCATCTCATGTAAATCTGTAATATAATAATATAGCTGCTAGACTAGAAACGGAGGGGCTGCTAAGAATCAGGTTTATGCTGAAGCTTTGTCATGCCTTGAATTATGATTTAAAAGACATGATTTAATTAACACCAGAAGCGCCGTTGGGGTCATTTTGACCTTTTTTTCCAATTTTACGCGTTTCTTTTTAACATACAGCTGAGCTTCGAAGCTGATATTTTTTTACTTTTTCTAAAATGTTTCCAAGTATACAATGCCAAGTTTTCGTATTTCTACCTTAATTATTTAAACAAATAATCGCAGATATACCTAAAACAGCCAATTGGGGTCATTTTGACCCTCATAAGAAAAACGACACTAGGAGCACTAGGCCATTCAAACCTTTGTGCAGATGATTTGTGGAACAAGAATTGAGGACCACCTGTGTTCAAAGAAACAATGTCACGCAATCAGTTCCGTGAAAGAATTCGGTATCTCAGATTCTCAGATGTCCGAAGCACCAGAGCTGATCATCTCGCCACTAACAAATTTGCTCTCGCTTCTGTAACCTGGTACAAGCTAATGGAAAACTGTTACTTATGCTATACTCCTGGATCAGAAATAACCGTTGATAAACAATTGTTGCCTTGTAAACCAAGATGTAGATTTATTCAGTATATGGCGAATAAACAGGACGAGTTTGGCATCAAATTCTGGCTAGCAACTGATGTAAAATCCAAATATGTTTTGAATGGTTATCCTTATCTGGGCAAGGATGAAGAACGACCAACTAATTTACAACTTGGAGAAAGTGTAGTTCTCAAATTACTGCAACAACATCTAAACTCCGGACTCAATGTCACAACTGACAATTTTTTTTTACTTCTGTGAAACTTGCAGATGAACTTCCTGCGAAATAAACCACAATTGTGGGGACGATGCTTCTGAATAAGCGAGAATTACCCCCATTGCTCGTGAAACGTCTTCAGCGCGATATTCATCTTTTGCACTGAAAAATGGTGACAAAACACTCACAGTATATAGGTGCAAGAGCAAAACGAATGTCGTGATTCTGAGCACGACGCACAGTAATGTGTTTGTTGACGACAGCATAAAGAAAAACCGAACACTGTCACTTACTACAACAGTACAAAATGTGGCATTGATGTCGCAGATCAGATGCTGAGGAAATATAGTACAAGTAGTTGAAGTCGCAGGTGGCCTGTACATGTTTTTTACAACGTCCTTGACATTGCTGAACTCAATGCTTGGATTATATTCAAAGAATCCTTGGGCACCTCTATTTCACGTCGAGAATTTATTCTTGCACTCGTGGAAGAACTACGAGTTGGTGCACTACGCAACAGATGCCCCCCAATTGCTCAAATACAGACACTTAAAGGAACGAAATGTGCATTTTAAAGTTGCAAGGGACAAAACAAGACTGTTGTCAGCTGTAAGGGATGCCAGAAACCAATTTGTGGTAAATGTGTTTCTGTCACTGTCAAGCGTTCATATTGTATCACCTGCGGTAATGTATAACAAACTTTGGAAAACATTACGTGTTTATTCCCAATTTATGTTTTTTTGTAATTTTTTGCATATGTTCTATTTTCCTCTTTTTGCATTTGTATCTTTTGTTTGTTTTTCAAAGATTTTGTTTTTGTTTTTGTAATCTTACATTGAAAGATATGTGCTAATTCGCGCTAATTGCACGAAAAAAAATTCTAAAGTATATAAAATAAATAAAAACCTCTAAAAACTCTTTTACGTGGTCATTTCAGCATCATTTCAACCATTTGCTGTGTTTCTACTTACATTTCTTATGAGGGTCAAATTGACCCCTAATGGCGGTTTTCGGTTAGTCTGAAATTCGGCTGTTCTAGCGTTAAAAATGCTTCTAGACAAGTTTCCACAGTTTTGTAGTATTACTATACAGTATCGTAGTGCAGGTCTTGGTACTGTTCTTGGTTTCATCTGTGAGAGGTAGGACAAAACAGCTCTTACACGGTTGTTTTCGGGGTATTTTCTTAGCCTGAGGTATTTCCGTAGTACTAAAATATCTCCAACTTGCGTCAAATGTAAAAAACCATCAAGCTACTGCAAAAGGTCCCCTTAATGGTGCTGCATTGGTGCGTGAAGATCTGCTGAAGAGACATACTAATTTCGTATTGGAAGTTTTGAAGGCGAATGAACTCATGCATTTGATCTTATTCTGATAAGAAGGGTTAGTAGGAAGAAGAAGAATAAGACAACATTTTATCAAGAATAGTTCCATAGCTCCACGAAACATTGAAATATAGCGAAAAATCGGTGCGGATCAGACATGGAACGGCAGAGAAGAATATGCCTGGACAGGACCACTATGATCACCATTCGCGAAAAAGGTGTTGGATGAACACGGTATTTTTTTCCATCATTTAATGTAGTTGTGGAGAACAGGATAAAGTAATATCAGATAATAAAACACGAGTGCTTTTGAAAATAATGGCACGAAATGTACGCATATTTGCATTGCCTTTGCTAATGTTATAGTGTAGTTTCAAACTATGTCTCCATTTAAATTTCTTAATTTATATTTCTTTTATTTAAATCATACAAATGGCGGAGAACTAAATTTGAAGCCGCAATCTGTACATTTTCTTAAGCTCTAATAAATAGGTTATTTAAAACCTTCTAAGTATTTAATGCACAGATTTATCGAAACTTCGCTTAAATCTTAATAATAGGGTTAAATAAGTTTAACTTAGAAATTAAAATAAATTTAAATTTGAATCCGTTTGAAATTTGAAAATAAGATCCGCTAAGTTTGAAATCCGTTTTCCTAAACATAACATAATTCTATTTAAATTAGCACTTAAAATATAAGACATTTTTCCTCATATATTTCTAAATTTGTATTTCACATATTTTATACTTATTCTTGACCAAAACGTTTCTTTCATTAAAATGAGAAGAAAGTTGTGAATTTAATGAAAAATAGTGTAAACCATATATGCATCTACTTTTTTATGAAAGACAAATTTAAATGAAATGTAATTTTATGTTCTATTGAGCAAGGTACACAAATACGTAAATAACATTCTCGAACAAGTATTAATAAATGCATTTATTACGAACTCTTTCTAATTTTGAGAAAACAATTCTAATATATTTGAGAAAACTACATTAAAAGTTAAAACTTTCCGTCAATACGTATGTTTTAAAAAGTTTATTTTCTTTAATTTGGTTTTCTTTCTCTTTGAATGTATTAATGAGACGTATTTTATGTACATAAAAATGGTAGTTTAAAAGTCATTTCATTTCTTCAACAAGCTTCCAATGCAGTATCCAGCACAAATGCCAGTGATATACAGAGAAATAAGTAGAGGTGCGTGTCCTTCTAGTGCTTTAAAAATGACATTATTTCTTCTGTTCTGAGAAGAAACATAATAATCATTTGCAACATTTCCTTTACGTTTCATTGTCGCTAGGTGAGTTTCTCGTTGTTCCAGATATTTGTCGACAGAAAGATCCGTCTTACTTTGTTCTTCGTTTTCGTTTAAGTTTCGTTCAGTGTATTCATGTTTTTCATTGTTAAGGACATTATCGCCAGAATTTGGCAATATATTGGAAATTACGTGATTGACGTTTTCTTCCATTGTTACTGTGCCACTTCGAAAAGGGTCAGTTCCACTCTTAGTCGTAAAATGACTAGTGTCACAGGAATCCATTCTAACGTTATCTGTCGATAGATCGGCTAAATTACTAGAAATTTGACTGTGTGTATCTCCACTATTTGTGTTGATGCTCTTCTCACATTTCTCAAGGGAATTCTCGCCTGTGCTATCAGATTCACTCTCAGTGGATGTTTCATTTTGTGCGTCTTGATTATTTGGTACTTCACAGTTTTCAGCATCTATATCAGCGACTTCTTGCGATTCAGTATAGTCAGATCCAAGAAATGAATTACTTTTCAATCCTTCGCCATTGATAACATTTTCATTAAAGTCCGGTAGATCATTGTAGATTTCACGTGTAATGTCTTCTTTAATCATTGTTAATAGGCTTTTTTCAGAACATCCAATCTTGCTGTTAGGAGGAATTTCACTGTTTGCAGAGAAAAGAGTTGTATCACATTCTGTCCATAGATCTATTAAATTAATGTCATCTTGCTGGTTCATTTTAGTAATGCAGATTGGGCTCATGCTTATCTCCTTATACCACAATGGAATCCTACATTGGATACGAGATTTCTTTTCATCCGAAATTTCTGGATATCGGCCTACAAGTGTTTCTCTTGTTTCTATCAAAAAGCTTCTAATGCTATCATTTGAATCGACATTAATTAGTTTTGCACTTTCATCAGTTTTCATTTCGTTCCCGCAGAATATTTTCCCAAAATTGTCTTCATTTTCATTAACAGCAGAAATTTCTTGTGAGATTTTTCTATCTTGATAATATACATCACATTCCGTAGAAATGTTACTAAGAAGAATATCGTTTTCTCGTCTAATACGTTTCTTAGTTGGCAACATTGATATATCCAGAATATTGTGTGTTGCATCAAAATTCCTATTTTCATTGGGTTTAAAATTATATGTATAAGTTTTATTACTTCTATTTGCATAAATAAATATATAAATCATTGTCATATAAAACAATATAAGCATACAACTTGCCTTCAATCCAAGATAGTTAAAAACGCTGGGAGCCAAAGCATTCGTTGGCACGAAAACCACAATCGCTGTTGGTATCAAGAAAAAAAATACGAAAATTATTTTACTTTTCAGTCCATGCATTATGCACAGCAATCGCCGTTTTACGGCTCTCTCTCACCACCTAACACAGATTCTAATTATCAAATCGCTTTTATATAAAGCTTTAAATTAGCAAATTAAAACACTTTCCGAAAGCAGTTCACTCCAGAAAGAAAATAAATCTTTATTTTAACAATATTGATCCAACAATATTGATCTCTTTCATTCCAAGAATTCTTTAACAATGCAAAAAGCTAGAGTTGTTGTAAAAATCGGAAACTTCATAAACAAGCCCCTTTGGTTTGTTGCAGCCTTTTATGTATAATAATAATTAATTAATATTTTAATGTCCTTTTCTTAATATGTTACTGCTATACGAAAATTTTCGGTGCAGAAGTACATAAATCCGGAATTATACCCGTAACCGCGAAATGAAAATTTACAAAGCTATTTTAGAATTTTATAGTTAGATTATAAACACATTTCACATTCGTTGATGTAATACTTTACGATGTTTTTCAAGACAACGCAAATAAAAAATCTCTTTCATAAATATTTATCAAAATTAAAAAAAAGAGAAATTTAAAAGTGTGACTGTATATTTTACTCTGTCACTGAATAATAAAATATACATTTTAAGGCTCCTTTAAAATTTAATAAACCGTTTTATCAGAATCTTAAACAGCTATCTCATTAGAACGGTATTTTGTAAAAATAGGATATGTCCAAACAAAACGTGATGTGTAACTTATATCACTTCACTCTTTTAAGTTGAAACGTTTTTTTTACTCAATAAATTAGGTGTTTTTTTTTCTGTAAATGGAATAAAGTTCTTAACACATTTCCAATAAGTAATATTAGCTGACTTTGCATTCTATCATTTTAGCCAAAGCTAATAACTCTATTCATCAAGTAGTAAATCAGGGCTGAATTGAAAATTCTAAGAAATCAGGAAAATGTTTTCAAAACTTCTGAAATGTCTAGATTTTTATGCAGTCTCGCAGTACCTGTATTTTTATCCCAGTGAAATTTACTCTGTTTATTATAAATAAAAACTGCCAAGACCTTTGACCACCTTTCGAGAAAAGTGGAACAGTGTATTTAATAGTTTTGATTGTTAACTTGCCTCAAGGAAACATTTAAATTAATTCCAGCAAATCGAGGAAAGTGTAGTACAGCAAAGTATGTGTAAAATTTAATAGGCCGTATTAGAAAGTCGTGTGTTGTCCACGTAAGTTTTCTTTATGATGTATTTTCGTGCAACATATAACTTCTGATTTATGCAGAGAGGACGTGGCACGTTTTTATATCGCCGGCATATATTTAGATACTAAACAATCTAAAATTTATTCACCGAACCAAATTCTGAAGGCTTGGACTTACGCTAACTTTATGGGTTATTTTGTCATCGGCTGTTTGGTCCTAGACTTTTTTATCGGGAGTTATTTAGTTTGGCCTTTATATTTTGGGCTACTTTGCCATTTCTAAAAGTGGTTAATTAGGATTTCTTCGAAGGGCATCCGCGAAACTTGTTCCAGATTCATTTTAAGTAAATTTCTATTTGACTTCGGAGTTCAAATGTATTTTTTTTCGTAAACGGTCAACAGTTGGTTACTGACCAAATGATTCCCTTCTCGATCACAGGAAAATATTACAGAGCCCGTTCATAGAGATATATTTACAATTCATTTGCCATTATGTAACAAATTATCTAAACGGTGGCCGCAGTAGTTACAACTATGTCTAAAGAAACCGTCTAGAGAAATAAAAATGTTCGCCAGGGAAGTAAATAGAGCAAAAATCCAACATTTGATATAATTTCCAAACGAAAATCTACAGACGAGGTGGAGAGGTCAAAGAGAGCATGAAAGGCTCCAAACGAGGTTCAAGGATTCAGAGAGAAGAGCAAGTACTTAGCAGACGTCAAAACCACTCAAATCAAGGCCAAGGACGCTTCAAGTACAAGGCCAACGAAAGGCGAAAAGGCCACAAAGCAACAGTGCCATGAAGAACCCGTAGGTATAGGAACAGTTGGACAGTTGCACAAAATTCTGCTATGAAATGAACTCTTGAAATTAAAGAAGTACGATGCAAATTTAAAACATCACGCATCTATGAAAGGAAGAAGAATTTTAGCCGAGATTGTGGGATGTAGTTGTCGCAAAAAATTTTCATTCTATTTTGTGCCAGCACCTTTGTATTATACTCATGGAATTTGTTATTACTCGTGATTTCATAATTGGTTTACTTGTTGATGACATTCTACTTTGGTGTAGTTGTCCAAACATTGACAATAACGAGTCCAGTATAAGCAATTTAATGTTGCAAATTCAGGATTTTCCGGGTAATCACAAGTTCAGTTTTAATCCTCTTAACTCTATTACTGGGTTGTTAATAACAAAAACACGTCTATATTGTAAGAGTCCGACACATTTCCTTAAATGGTCACATCTTACAAGCCGACAGGTATTCCAAAATCCTTCGTTTTGCCCTTGACTCTGAAATTGCGTGTTATAAGCCCATTGATCGACTTTTATGTAAGGCTAGAAAGGGAGTAAATATTTTGAACTTTACGTTCGGCTGCAACTGACGACAAGATTTTCCTAAGGATCCTAAGTTTTACTAACGTTTATTTTACTTTAAATCTTTACTATCACTTTTTATTTTCTACTTCCGGCCAGAATTATAAGCTTTAACTTATTTATGCAAATCTGTCTTGCTAACGCCAAGTACTTAAGTTGTGGTTTTTTGCCAAGCAAGACAAGGGAAGGAGTTATTAGAAGCAGGCCGCTTGCCATAGTAGTTTTACTCGTTTGCTGGTTGCCTTCAAGGCCAGAGGTTTAATCCTCTTGATAATTTTAAACGTATTGTAGTTTTAGCAGCTCTCTGTACTACATACGGCTTTTTGTTAATTAACGGCCAATCTTGGAGTTAGGCTCTTGTTTATTAATCCAAAGTTAGTTTAGTTAGAGTTTTAGTTAATATTTTTATATTCTTACGTTCAGACCACAAGTGGTTGGTCTCTGTATTCCGAAGTCCAGAAATCTCTGTAAAGATAGAAAAAATAAAGGATTTCGTATACCCTTCCTGTGTGTATTGTCTACTTCACAATTTATTGAACATACCTTTAGTAAGCTCCCTGTTCCGAGTCAGGAGAGTTAATGTTTCCAAAGCAAGTAAAGAGGAACACAAGTCCTGATATCCTAAGGAGAACGTATCAGTCTTATAAGACCGATTGTCTAATATGGTTATCAAATCCTACACGTAGGCAGGAATAAAACTTTTCAAAAATTGGAAACGTTAGTTTTTGTGAAGAACATCATACTCCAAACATTTTGAATGATAGGAGAAGAAATCAAAGATCAAAAAGAACAGTGCCCTGAGAAATTCTAAAAAATTGGATGTATGGCAGTCTTCTGTTGAATTTAATTCTTTAACACCTCTCACATCTCTTACAGACTCATTGCCTAGTGTGTTTCTTCAGACAGGGTTCGTAACTAATAAACCCTCATAACGTGTTGAATACTTAAAACTGCAATCGCTAATAGAATACATTTTGAGGCTGTTAGGATATATACAGATCGCAGTAAAAATGAACATGAACAGACTAGTAACGGTTATTTTATTAAATTTTCGCGGACAGGTAATATCTCTCAAGTGCGGAAATAACAAATTCTGTTTCGTTTTCAGATGTAAATTGATAGCTGTTAATATGGGTCTGGATTGTGTTTTAGACCGACAGTTATCTAGGGAAATGTGGACAGCCGAAGTGTAATCTAATACCTACATAGTTGAAAAAGTATTAGAGAGTTGAAATGAATTAGAGGTATCGAAAAGTCAAGATTTTGTCGCATTCCATATTCCTCCATCTAGAGTGGTTTTCATCTCATGTAAATCTGTAATATAACAATATAGCTCTTAGACTAGAAACGGAGGGGACTTTCAAGCCTCAGGTTTATGCTGAAGGTATGACATGCCTTGAACTATGCTTTAAAGGACATACTTTAATTAAGAATTCTTCCAGACAAGTTCCGACGGACTCATGGTATCGTAATGCAGGTCCTGGTACTGTTCTTGGTTTCACCTGCGAGAGGTAGGATAAAACAGCTCTTACTTGGTTGTTTTCAGGGTATTTTCTTAGCCTGATGCGTCAAATGTAGAAAATCAGCAAGCTACTGCCTAAGGTCCCTTTAGTGGTACTGCATTGGTGCGTGAAGATCTGCTCAAGAGACATAAATTTGTGTTGGAAGTTATGAAGGCATATGAACTCAGGGATTCGAACTTGTTCAGGTAAGAGGATTAGTAGAAAGAAGAAGAATAACGCAATAGTTTCCCAAGATTAGTTCCATAGCTCCACACAACACAGAAAGATAGCGAAAATCGGCGGGAAAGAAGAATATGCCTGGACAGGGCCAGTAGGATCAGCATTCGCGAAAACGTTGTAGGATGAACACGATATTTTTTCCAACATGGAATGTAGTTGTGGAGAAGAGAATGAATGATTCTCAGGTAATAAAACATGAGTGGCAGTTTGATTTATTTGAAAATAATGGCAGTAATGAGACCTATTTTCTAAATCCTAAAATTCAAATGCCAGTGATATACAGAGAAAGAACTAGAGGTGCATGTCTTTCTTTTGCTTTAAAAATAACATTATTTCTTTTGTTCAGAGAGGTAACGAGGTAACTTAATAATCATTTGGAACATTCCCTTTAACTTTCGTCGTCGATAGGTCAGTTTCTGGTTGTTGCAGATATTTGTCGACAGAAAGATCCGTCTTATTTTGTCCTTCGTCATCGTTTAAGTTTCGTTCAGTGTATTCATGTTTGTCTTTCTTAAGGAAATTATCGCCAGAATCAGGCAATATATTGGAAACTATGTGAGTGGCGTTTTCTTCCATTGTTACTGTGTCACTTCGAAAAGAGTCATTTCCATTATTAGTCGTAAAATGACGAGTGTGATATTGTAGTTTCAAACTATGTCTCCATTTAAATTTCTTAAGTAGAAGGTCAACCAAAGGCGAAAACCTCACAAAGCTATAGTGCCATGAAGAACCCGTAGGTATTGGAACAGCTGGACAGTTGCACGAAAATCTGGTATGAAGTGAACTCTTGAAATTGAAGAAGTGCGATGAAAATTTAAAACATCACGCGTCTATGAAAGGAGGAAGAAATTCAGAGAAGATGGCGAAATCTAGTTGTCGAAACAAAATTTTCATTGTATTTAGTCCCAGCAACATTGCATCATACATTTCCGGACTGGAATTTGTTATTACTCGTGATTTCATAATTGGCTTACTTGCTGACGATATTCAACTTTGGTGCAGTGGTCCGAACATTGACAATATCGAATTCAGTATCAACGAATTAATGTTGAATATTCAGGATTTTGCTGGTGATCAACACTCACTTTTAATCCTTTTAAATCTATTAGACTGATTCTCTAATATGGTTTTCAAATCCTACATGTAGCCTCGGATATAAATTTTTACAGAATTTTATAATTTTTTAAAATTGGAAACGTTACAACTGACTGCAGCACGCCTTGTTAAGCGACTTCCCAAGACTTCTACAGCTGAACTCTTTCTCTACCAATCCGATTTACAATGCTTGAAGCTGAGAAGTATCTTTAATCTTGCAATATATTTTAGCAAGCTCTCTAATTTTCGTTATGAACATCATACTCTTAACATTTTGAATGATAGGAGAAGAAATCAAAGATTAAAAGGAACAGTCCCCTGAGAAACGATAAAGAATTCGAAGTATGGCCATCTTCTGTCGAATTTAATTCTGTAAAACTTATCGCTACTTTTCTGGACTCATTGTCTGGTGAGAGTTTTAATACAGGATTATGGACTAATAAACTCTGATTACATCTTGAATACTTATGACCGGAAATGCCTAATAAAATACCTGTTGAGACTGTTGTGAGATATAGAGATGGCAGTAATAATGAACATGAACAGCCTGGTAGCGGTGATGTTCTTAAACTTTCGCCGGAAGGTGATATCTCTCAAGGGCTTAAATAACAATTTGTCTTTCGTTTTCAGATGTGAAATAATAGCTATTGATATGGCCTTTGAATGCTATTTATAGGGCTTTATTTATATGGCTTTGTTTTAGATCGACATTTATCTAGTGAAATGCGGACTGCCAAAGTGTAATCTAATACCTACATGGTTGGAGAAGTATTAGAGAGCTGAAAGGATTTAGAGGTATCGAAAACTCAAGACTCTCTTCCATTCCACATTCCTCCATCTACAATGGTTATCATCTCATGTAAATCTGTAATATAATAATATAGCTGCTAGACTAGAAACGGAGGGGCTGCTAAGAATCAGGTTTATGCTGAAGCTTTGTCATGCCTTGAATTATGATTTAAAAGACATGCTTTAATTAACACCAGAAGCGCCGTTGGGGTCATTTTGACCTTTTTTTCCAATTTTACGCGTTTTTTTTTTAACATACAGCTGAGCTTCGAAGCTGATATTTTTTTACTTTTTCTAAAATGTTTCCAAGTATACAATGCCAAGTTTTCATATTTCTACCTTAATTATTTAAACAAATAATCGCAGATATACCTAAAACAGCCAATTGGGGTCATTTTGACCCTCATAAGAAAAACGACACTAGGAGCACTAGGCCATTCAAACCTTTGTGCAGATGATTTGTGGAACAAGAATTGAGGACCACCTGTGTTCAAAGAAACAATGTCACGCAATCAGTTCCGTGAAAGAATTCGGTATCTCAGATTCTCAGATGTCCGAAGCACCACAGCTGATCATCTCGCCACTAACAAATTTGCTCTCGCTTCTGTAACCTGGTACAAGCTAATGGAAAACTGTTACTTATGCTATACTCCTGGATCAGAAATAACCGTTGATAAACAATTGTTGCCTTGTAAACCAAGATGTAGATTTATTCAGTATATGGCGAATAAACAGCACGAGTTTGGCATCAAATTCTGGCTAGCAACTGATGTAAAATCCAAATATGTTTTGAATGGTTATCCTTATCTGGGCAAGGATGAAGAACGACCAACTAATTTACAACTTGGAGAAAGTGTAGTTCTCAAATTACTGCAACAACATCTAAACTCCGGACTCAATGTCACAACTGACAATTTTTTTACTTCTGTGAAACTTGCAGATGAACTTTCTGCGAAATAAACCCCAATTGTGGGGCCGATGCTTCTGAATAAGCGAGAATTACCCCCATTGCTCGTGAAACTTCTTCAGCACGATTTTTGCACTGAAAAATGGAGACAAAACACTCACAGTATATAGGTGCAAGAGCAAAACGAATGTCGTGATTCTGAGCACGACGCACAGTAATGTGTTTGTTGACGACAGCATAAAGAAAAACCGAACACTGTCACTTACTACAACAGTACAAAATGTGGCACTGATGTCGCAGATCAGATGCTGAGGAAATATAGTACAAGTAGTTGAAGTCGCAGGTGGCCTGTACATGTTTTTTACAACGTCCTTGACATTGCTGAACTCAATGCTTGGATTATATTCAAAGAATCCTTGGGCACCTCTATTTCACGTCGAGAATTTATTCTTGCACTCGTGGAAGAACTACGAGTTGGTGCACTACGCAACAGATGCCCCCCAATTGCTCAAATACAGACACTTAAAGGAAAGAAATGTGCATTTTAAAGTTGCAAGGGACAAAACAAGACTGTTGTCAACTGTAAGGGATGCCAGAAACCAATTTGTGGTAAATGTGTTTCTGTCACTGTCAAGCGTTCATATTGTATCACCTGCGGTAATGTATAAGAAACTTTGGAAAACATTACGTGTTTATTCCCAATTTATGTTTTTTTGTAATTTTTTGCATATGTTCTATTTTCCTCTTTTTGCATTTGTATCTTTTGTTTGTTTTTCAAAGATTTTCTTTTTGTTTTTGTAATCTTACATTGAAAGATATGTGCTAATTCGCGCTAATTGCACGAAAAAAAATTCTAAAGTATATAAAATAAATAAAAACCTCTAAAAACTCTTTTACGTGGTCATTTCAGCATCATTTCAATCATTTGCTGTGTTTCTACTTACATTTCTTATGAGGGTCAAATTGACCCCTAATGGCGGTTTTCGGTTAGTCTGAAATTCGGCTGTTCTAGCGTTAAAAATGCTTCTAGACAAGTTCCCACAGTTTTGTAGTATTACTATACAGTATCGTAGTGCAGGTCTTGGTACTGTTCTTGGTTTCATCTGTGAGAGGTAGGACAAAACAGCTCTTACTCGGTTGTTTTTGGGGTATTTTCTTTGCCTGAGGTATTTCCGTAGTACTAAAATATCTCCAACTTGCGTCAAATGTAAAAAACCATCAAGCTACTGCAAAAGGTCCCCTTAATGGTGCTGCATTGGTGCGTGAAGATCTGCTGAAGAGACATACTAATTTCGTATTGGAAGTTATAAAGGCGAATGAACTCATGCATTTGATCTTATTCTGATAAGAAGGGTTAGTAGGAAGAAGAAGAATAAGACAACATTTTATCAAGAATAGTTCCATAGCTCCACGAAACTTTGAAATATAGCGAAAAATCGGTGCGGATCAGACATGGAACGGCAGAGAAGAATATGCCTGGACAGGACCACTATGATCACCATTCGCGAAAAAGGTGTTGGATGAACACGGTATTTTTTTTCCATCATTTAATGTAGTTGTGGAGAACAGGATAAAGTAATATCAGATAATAAAACACGAGTGCTTTTGAAAATAATGGCACGAAATGTACGCATATTTGCATTGCCTTTGCTAATGTTATAGTGTAGTTTCAAACTATGTCTCCATTTAAATTTCTTAATTTATATTTCTTTTATTTAAATCATACAAATGGCGGAGAACTAAATTTGAAGCCGCAATCTGTACATTTTCTTAAGCTCTAATAAATAGGTTATTTAAAACCTTCTAAGTATTTAATGCACAGATTTATCGAAACTTCGCTTAAATCTTAATAATAGGGTTAAATAAGTTTAACTTAGAAATTAAAATAAATTTAAATTTGAATCCGTTTGAAATTTGAAAATAAGATCCGCTAAGTTTGAAATCCGTTTTCCTAAACATAACATAATTTTATTTAAATTAGCACTTAAAATATAAGCCATTTTTCCTCATATATTTCTAAATTTGTATTTCACATATTTTATACTTATTCTTGACCCAAACGTTTCTTTCTGTAAAATGAGAAGAAAGTTGTGAATTTAATGAAAAATAGTGTAAACCATATATGCATCTACTTTTTTATGAAAGACAAATTTAAATGAAATGTAATTTTATGTTCTATTGAGCAAGGTACACAAATACGTAAATAACATTCTCGAACAAGTATTAATAAATGCATTTATTCCGAACTCTTTCTAATTTTGAGAAAACAATTCTAATATATTTGAGAAAGCTACATTAAAAGTTAAAACTTTCCGTCAATACGTATGTTTTAAAAAGTTTATTTTCTTTAATTTGGTTTTCTTTCTCTTTGAATGTATTAATGAGACGTATTTTATGTACATAAAAATGGTAGTTTAAAAGTCATTTCATTTCTTCAACAAGCTTCCAATGCAGTATCCAGCACAAATGCCAGTGATATACAGAGAAATAAGTAGAGGTGCGTGTCCTTCTAGTGCTTTAAAAATGACATTATTTCTTCTGTTCTGAGAAGAAACATAATAATCATTTGCAACATTTCCTTTACGTTTCATTGTCGCTAGGTGAGTTTCTCGTTGTTCCAGATATTTGTCGACAGAAAGATCCGTCTTATTTTGTTCTTCGTTTTCGTTTAAGTTTCGTTCAGTGTATTCATGTTTTTCATTGTTAAGGACATTATCGCCAGAATTTGGCAATATATTGGAAATTACGTGATTGACGTTTTCTTCCATTGTTACTGTGCCACTTCGAAAAGGGTCAGTTCCACTCTTAGTCGTAAAATGACTAGTGTCACAGGAATCCATTCTAACGTTATCTGTCGATAGATCGGCTAAATTACTAGAAATTTGATTGTGTGTATCTCCACTATTTGTGTTGATGCTCTTCTCACATTTCTCAAGGGAATTCTCGCCTGTGCTATCAGATTCACTCTCAGTGGATGTTTCATTTTGTGCGTCTTGATTATTTGGTACTTCACAGTTTTCAGCATCCATATCAGCGACTTCTTGCGATTCAGTATAGTCAGATCCAAGAAATGAATTACTTTTCAATCCTTCGCCATTGATAACATTTTCATTAAAGTCCGGTAGATCATTGTAGATTTCACGTGTAATGTCTTCTTTAATCATTGTTAATAGGCTTTTTTCAGAACATCCAATCTTGCTGTTAGGAGGAATTTCACTGTTTGCAGAGAAAAGAGTTGTATCACATTCTGTCCATAGATCTATTAAATTAATGTCATCTTGCTGGTTCATTTTAGTAATGCAGATTGGGCTCATGCTTATCTCCTTATACCACAATGGAATCCTACATTGGATACGAGATTTCTTTTCATCCGAAATTTCTGGATATCGGCCTACAAGTGTTTCTCTTGTTTCTATCAAAAAGCTTCTAATGCTATCATTTGAATCGACATTAATTAGTTTTGCACTTTCATCAGTTTTCATTTCGTTCCCGCAGAATATTTTCCCAAAATTGTCTTCATTTTCATTAACAGCAGAAATTTCTTGTGAGATTTTTCTATCTTGATAATATACATCACATTCCGTAGAAATGTTACTAAGAAGAATATCGTTTTCTCGTCTAATACGTTTCTTAGTTGGCAACATTGATATATCCAGAATATTGTGTGTTGCATCAAAATTCCTATTTTCATTGGGTTTAAAATTATATGTATAAGTTTTATTACTTCTATTTGCATAAATAAATACATAAATCATTGTCATATAAAACAATATAAGCATACAACTTGCCTTCAATCCAAGATAGTTAAAAACGCTGGGAGCCAAAGCATTCGTTGGCACGAAAACCACAATCGCTGTTGGTATCAAGAAAAAAAATACGAAAATTATTTTACTTTTCAGTCCATGCATTATGCACTGCAATCGCCGTTTTACGGCTCTCTCTCACCACCTAACACAGATTCTAATTATCAAATCGCTTTTATATAAAGCTTTAAATTAGCAAATTAAAACAATTTCCGAAAGCAGTTCACTCCAGAAAGAAAATAAATCTTTATTTTAACAATATTGATCCAACAATATTGATCTCTTTCATTCCAAGAATTCTTTAACAATGCAAAAAGCTAGAGTTGTTGTAAAAATCGGAAACTTCATAAACAAGCCCCTTTGGTTTGTTGCAGCCTTTTATGTATAATAATAATTAATTAATATTTTAATGTCCTTTTCTTAATATGTTACTGCTATACGAAAATTTTCGGTGCAGAAGTACATAAATCCGGAATTATACCCGTAACCGCGAAATGAAAATTTACAAAGCTATTTTAGAATTTTATAGTTAGATTATAAACACATTTCACATTCGTTGATGTAATACTTTACGATGTTTTTCAAGACAACGCAAATAAAAAATCTCTTTCATAAATATTTATCAAAATTAAAAAAAGAGAAATTTAAAAGTGTGACTGTATATTTTACTCTGTCACTGAATAATAAAATATACATTTTAAGGCTCCTTTAAAATTTAATAAACCGTTTTATCAGAATCTTAAACAGCTATCTCATTAGAACGGTATTTTGTAAAAATAGGATATGTCCAAAACGTGATGTGTAACTTATATCACTTCACTCTTTTAAGTTGAAACGTTTTTTTTACTCAATAAATTAGGTGTTTTTTTTTCTGTAAATGGAATAAAGTTCTTAACACATTTCCAATAAGTAATATTAGCTGACTTTGCATTCTATCATTTTAGCCAAAGCTAATAACTCTATTCATCAAGTAGTAAATCAGGGCTGAATTGAAAATTCTAAGAAATCAGGAAAATGTTTTCAAAACTTCTGAAATGTCTAGATTTTTATGCAGTCTCGCAGTACCTGTATTTTTATCCCAGTGAAATTTACTCTGTTTATTATAAATAAAAACTGCCAAGACCTTTGACCACCTTTCGAGAAAAGTGGAACAGTGTATTTAATAGTTTTGATTGTTAACTTGCCTCAAGGAAACATTTAAATTAATTCCAGCAAATCGAGGAAAGTGTAGTACAGCAAAGTATGTGTAAAATTTAATAGGCCGTATTAGAAAGTCGTGTGTTTTCCACGTAAGTTTTCTTTATGATGTATTTTCGTGCAACATATAACTTCTGATTTATGCAGAGAGGACGTGGCACGTTTTTATATCGCCGGCATATATTTAGATACTAAACAATCTAAAATTTATTCACCGAACCAAATTCTGAAGGCTTGGACTTACGCTAAATTTATGGGTTATTTTGTCATCGGCTGTTTGGTCCTAGACTTTTTTATCGGGAGATATTTAGTTTGGCCTTTATATTTTGGGCTACTTTGCCATTTCTAAAAGTGGTTAATTAGGATTTCTTCGAAGGTCATCCGCGAAACTTTTTCCAGATTCATTTTAAGTAAATTTCTATTTGACTTCGGAGTTCAAATGTATTTTCTTCCGTAAACGGTCAACAGTTGGTTACTGACCAAATGATTCCCTTCTCGATCACAGGAAAATATTACAGAGCCCGTTCATAGAGATATATTTACAATTCATTTGCCATTATGTAAGAAATTATCTAAACGGTGGCCGCAGTAGTTACAACTATGTCTAAAGAAACCGTTTAGAGAAATAAAAATGTTCGCCAGGGAAGTAAATAGAGCAAAAATCCAACATTTGATATAATTTCCAAACGAAAATCTACAGACGAGGTGGAGAGGTCAAAGAGAGCATGAAAGGCTCCAAACGAGGTTCAAGGATTCAGAGAGAAGAGCAAGTACTTAGCAGACGTCAAAACCACTCAAATCAAGGCCAAGGACGCTTCAAGTACAAGGCCAACGAAAGGCGAAAAGGCCACAAAGCATCAGTGCCATGAAGAACCCGTAGGTATAAGAACAGTTGGACAGTTGCACAAAATTCTGCTATGAAATGAACTCTTGAAATTAAGGAAGTACGATGCAAATTTAAAACATCACGCATCTATGAAAGGAAGAAGAATTTTAGCCGAGATTGTGGGATGTAGTTGTCGCAAAAAATTTTCATTCTATTTAGTGACAGCACCTTTGTATTATACTCATGGAATTTGTTATTACTCGTGATTTCATAATTGGTTTACTTGTTGATGACATTCTACTTTGGTGTAGTTGTCCAAACATTGACAATAACGAGTCCAGTATAAGCAATTTAATGTTGCAAATTCAGGATTTTACGGGTAATCACAAGTTCAGTTTTAATCCTCTTAACTCTATTACTGGGTTGTTTATAACAAAAACACGTCTATATTGTAAGAGTCCGACACATTTCCTTAAATGGTCACATCTTACAAGCCGACAGGTATTCCAAAATCCTTCGTTTTGCCCTTGACTCTGAAATCGCGTGTTATAAGCCCATTGATCGACTTTTATGTAAGGCTAGAAAGAGAGTAAATATTTTGAACTTTACGTTCGGCTGCAACTGACGACAAGATTTTCCTAAGGATCCTAAGTTTTACTAACGTTTATTTTACTTCAAATCTTTACTATCACTTTTTATTTTCTACTTCCGGCCAGAATTAAAAGCTTTAACTTAATTATGCAAATCTGTCTTTCTAACGCCAAGTACTTAAGTTGTGGTTTTTTGCCAAGCAAGACAGAGGAAGGAGTTATTAGAAGCAGGCCGCTTGCCATAGTAGTTTTACTCGTTTGCTGGTTGCCTTCAAGGCCAGACGTTTAATCCTCTTTATAATTTTAAACGTATTGTAGTTTTAGCAGCTCTCTGTACTACATACGGCTTTTTGTTAATTAACGGCCAATCTTGGAGTTAGGCTCTTGTTTATTAATCCAAAGTTAGTTTAGTTAGAGTTTTAGTTAATATTTTTATATTCTTACGTTCAGACCACAAGTGGTTGGTCTCTGTATTCCGAAGTCCGGAAATCTCTGTAAAGATAGAAAAAATAAAGGATTTCGTATACCCTTCCTGTGTGTATTGTCTACTTCACAATTTATTGAACATACCTTTAGTAAGCTCCCTGTTCCGAGTCAGGACAGTTAATGTTTCCAAAGCAAGTAAAGAGGAACACAAGTCCTGATATCCTAAGGAGAACGTATCAGTCTTATAAGACCGATTGTCTAATATGGTTATCAAATCCTACACGTAGGCAGGAATAAAACTTTTCAAAAATTGGAAACGTTAGTTTTTGTGAAGAACATCATACTCCAAACATTTTGAATGATAGGAGAAGAAATCAAAGATCAAAAAGAACAGTGCCCTGAGAAATTCTAAAAAATTGGATGTATGGCAGTCTTCTGTTGAATTTAATTCTTTAACACCTCTCACATCTCTTACAGACTCATTGCCTAGTGTGTTTCTTCAGACAGGGTTCGTAACTAATAAACCCTCATAACGTGTTGAATACTTAAAACTGCAATCGCTAATAGAATACATTTTGAGGCTGTTAGGATATATACAGATCGCAGTAAAAATGAACATGAACAGACTAGTAACGGTTATTTTATTAAATTTTCGCGGACAGGTAATATCTCTCAAGTGCGGAAATAACAAATTCTGTTTCGTTTTCAGATGTGAATTGATAGCTGTTAATATGGGTCTGGATTGTGTTTTAGACCGACAGTTATCTAGGGAAATGTGGACAGCCGAAGTGTAATCTAATACCTACATAGTTGGAAAAGTATTAGAGAGTTGAAATGATTTAGAGGTATCGAAAAGTCAAGATTTTGTCGCATTCCATATTCCTCCATCTACAGTGGTTTTCGTCTCATGTAAATCTGTAATATAACAATATAGCTCTTAGACTAGAAACGGAGGGGACTTTCAAGCCTCAGGTTTATGCTGAAGGTATGACATGCCTTGAACTATGCTTTAAAGGACATACTTTAATTAAGAATTCTTCCAGACAAGTTCCGACGGACTCATGGTATCGTAATGCAGGTCCTGGTACTGTTCTTGGTTTCACCTGCGAGAGGTAGGATAAAACAGCTCTTACTTGGTTGTTTTCAGGGTATTTTCTTAGCCTGATGCGTCAAATGTAGAAAATCAGCAAGCTACTGCCTAAGGTCCCTTTAGTGGTACTGCATTGGTGCGTGAAGATCTGCTCAAGAGACATAAATTTGTGTTGGAAGTTATGAAGGCATATGAACTCAGGGATTTGAACATGTTCAGATAAGAGGGATTAGTAGAAAGAAGAAGAATAACGCAATAGTTTCCCAAGAATAGTTCCATAGCTCCACACAACACAGAAAGATAGCGAAAATCGGCGGCAAAGAAGAATATGCCTGGACAGGCCCAGTAGGATCAGCATTCGCGAAAAAGTTGTAGGATGAACACGATATTTTTTCCAACGTGGAATGTAGTTGTGGAGAAGAGAATGAATGATTCTCAGGTAATAAAACATGAGTGGCAGTTTGATTTATTTGAAAATAATGGCAGTAATGAGACCTATTTTCTAAATCCTAAAATTCAAATGCCAGTGATATACAGAGAAAGAACTAGAGGTGCATGTCTTTCTTTTGCTTTAAAAATAACATTATTTCTTTTGTTCAGAGAGGTAACGAGGTAACTTAATAATCATTTGGAACATTCCCTTTACCTTTCGTCGTCGATAGGTCAGTTTCTGGTTGTTGCAGATATTTGTCGACAGAAAGATCCGTCTTATTTTGTCCTTCGTCATCGTTTAAGTTTCGTTCAGTGTATTCATGTTTGTCTTTCTTAAGGAAATTATCGCCAGAATCAGGCAATATATTTTAAACTATGTGAGTGGCGTTTTCTTCTATTGTTACTGTGTCACTTCGAAAAGAGTCATTTCCATTATTAGTCGTAAAATGACGAGTGTGATATTGTAGTTTCAAACTATGTCTCCATTTAAATTTCTTAAGTAGAAGGTCAACCAAAGGCGAAAACCTCACAAAGCTATAGTGCCATGAAGAACCCGTAGGTATTGGAACAGCTGGACAGTTGCACGAAAATCTGGTATGAAGTGAACTCTTGAAATTGAAGAAGTGCGATGAAAATTTAAAACATCACGCGTCTATGAAAGGAGGAAGAAATTCAGAGAAGATGGCGAAATCTAGTTGTCGAAACAAAATTTTCATTGTATTTAGTCCCAGCAACATTGCATCATACATTTCCGGACTGGAATTTGTTATTACTCGTGATTTCATAATTGGCTTACTTGCTGACGATATTCAACTTTGGTGCAGTGGTCCGAACATTGACAATATCGAATTCAGTATCAACGAATTAATGTTGAATATTCAGGATTTTGCTGGTGATCAACACTCACTTTTAATCCTTTTAAATCTATTAGACTGATTCTCTAATATGGTTTTCAAATCCTACATGTAGCCTCGGATATAAATTTTTACAGAATTTTATAATTTTTTAAAATTGGAAACGTTACAACTGACTGCAGCACGCCTTGTTAAGCGACTTCCCAAGACTTCTACAGCTGAACTCTTTCTCTACCAATCCGATTTACAATGCTTGAAGCTGAGAAGTATCTTTAATCTTGCAATATATTTTAGCAAGCTCTCTAATTTTCGTTATGAACATCATACTCTTAACATTTTGAATGATAGGAGAAGAAATCAAAGATTAAAAGGAACAGTCCCCTGAGAAACGATAAAGAATTCGAAGTATGGCCATCTTCTGTCGAATTTAATTCTGTAAAACTTATCGCTACTCTTCTGGACTCATTGTCTGGTGAGTGTTTTAATACAGGATTATGGACTAATAAACTCTGATTACATCTTGAATACTTATGACCGGAAATGCCTAATAAAATACCTGTTGAGACTGTTGTGAGATATAGAGATGGCAGTAATAATGAACATGAACAGCCTGGTAGCGGTGATGTTCTTAAACTTTCGCCGGAAGGTGATATGTCTCAAGGGCTTAAATAACAATTTGTCTTTCGTTTTCAGATGTGAAATAATAGCTATTGATATGGCCTTTGAATGCTATTTATAGGGCTTTATTTATATGGCTTTGTTTTAGATCGACATTTATCTAGTGAAATGCGGACTGCCAAAGTGTAATCTAATACCTACATGGTTGGAGAAGTATTAGAGAGCTGAAAGGATTTAGAGGTATCGAAAACTCAAGACTCTCTTCCATTCCACATTCCTCCATCTACAATGGTTATCATCTCATGTAAATCTGTAATATAATAATATAGCTGCTAGACTAGAAACGGAGGGGCTGCTAAGAATCAGGTTTATGCTGAAGCTTTGTCATGCCTTGAATTATGATTTAAAAGACATGCTTTAATTAACACCAGAAGCGCCGTTGGGGTCATTTTGACCTTTTTTTCCAATTTTACGCGTTTTTTTTTTAACATACAGCTGAGCTTCGAAGCTGATATTTTTTTTTACTTTTTCTAAAATGTTTCCAAGTATACAATGCCAAGTTTTCATATTTCTACCTTAATTATTTAAACAAATAATCGCAGATATACCTAAAACAGCCAATTGGGGTCATTTTGACCCTCATAAGAAAAACGACACTAGGAGCACTAGGCCATTCAAACCTTTGTGCAGATGATTTGTGGAACAAGAATTGAGGACCACCTGTGTTCAAAGAAACAATGTCACGCAATCAGTTCCGTGAAAGAATTCGGTATCTCAGATTCTCAGATGTCCGAAGCACCAGAGCTGATCATCTCGCCACTAACAAATTTGCTCTCGCTTCTGTAACCTGGTACAAGCTAATGGAAAACTGTTACTTATGCTATACTCCTGGATCAGAAATAACCGTTGATAAACAATTGTTGCCTTGTAAACCAAGATGTAGATTTATTCAGTATATGGCGAATAAACAGGACGAGTTTGGCATCAAATTCTGGCTAGCAACTGATGTAAAATCCAAATATGTTTTGAATGGTTATCCTTATCTGGGCAAGGATGAAGAACGACCAACTAATTTACAACTTGGAGAAAGTGTAGTTCTCAAATTACTGCAACAACATCTAAACTCCGGACTCAATGTCACAACTGACAATTTTTTTACTTCTGTGAAACTTGCAGATGAACTTTCTGCGAAATAAACCACAATTGTGGGGCCGATGCTTCTGAATAAGCGAGAATTACCCCCATTGCTCGTGAAACTTCTTCAGCACGATTTTTGCACTGAAACATGGAGACAAAACACTCACAGTATATAGGTGCAAGAGCAAAACGAATGTCGTGATTCTGAGCACGACGCACAGTAATGTGTTTGTTGACGACAGCATAAAGAAAAACCGAACACTGTCACTTACTACAACAGTACAAAATGTGGCATTGATGTCGCAGATCAGATGCTGAGGAAATATAGTACAAGTAGTTGAAGTCGCAGGTGGCCTGTACATGTTTTTTACAACGTCCTTGACATTGCTGAACTCAATGCTTGGATTATATTTAAAGAATCCTTGGGCACCTCTATTTCACGTCGAGAATTTATTCTTGCACTCGTGGAAGAACTACGAGTTGGTGCACTACGCAACAGATGCCCCCCAATTGCTCAAATACAGACACTTAAAGGAACGAAATGTGCATTTTAAAGTTGCAAGGGACAAAACAAGACTGTTGTCAGCTGTAAGGGATGCCAGAAACCAATTTGTGGTAAATGTGTTTCTGTCACTGTCAAGCGTTCATATTGTATCACCTGCGGTAATGTATAACAAACTTTGGAAAACATTACGTGTTTATTCCCAATTTATGTTTTTTTGTAATTTTTTGCATATGTTCTATTTTCCTCTTTTTGCATTTGTATCTTTTGTTTGTTTTTCAAAGATTTTGTTTTTGTTTTTGTAATCTTACATTGAAAGATATGTGCTAATTCGCGCTAATTGCACGAAAAAAAATTCTAAAGTATATAAAATAAATGAAAACCTCTAAAAACTCTTTTACGTGGTCATTTCAGCATCATTTCAATCATTTGCTGTTTTTCTACTTACATTTCTTATGAGGGTCAAATTGACCCCTAATGGCGGTTTTCGGTTAGTCTGAAATTCGGCTGGTCTAGCGTTAAAAATGCTTCTAGACAAGTTCCCACAGTTTTGTAGTATTACTATACAGTATCGTAGTGCAGGTCTTGGTACTGTTCTTGGTTTCATCTGTAAGAGGTAGGACAAAACAGCTCTTACACGGTTGTTTTCGGGGTATTTTCTTAGCCTGAGGTATTTCCGTAGTACTAAAATATCTCCAACTTGCGTCAAATGTAAAAAACCATCAAGCTACTGCAAAAGGTCCCCTTAATGGTGCTGCATTGGTGCGTGAAGATCTGCTGAAGAGACATACTAATTTCGTATTGGAAGTTATGAAGGCGAATGAACTCATGCATTTTATCTTATTCTGATAAGAAGGGTTAGTAGGAAGAAGAATAAGACAACATTTTATCAAGAATAGTTCCATAGCTCCACGAAACATTGAAATATAGCGAAAAATCGGTGCGGATCAGACATGGAACGGCAGAGAAGAATATGCCTGGACAGGACCACTATGATCACCATTCGCGAAAAAGGTGTTGGATGAACACGGTATTTTTTTCCATCATTTAATGTAGTTGTGGAGAACAGGATAAAGTAATATCAGATAATAAAACACGAGTGCTTTTGAGAATAATGGCACGAAATGTACGCATATTTGCATTGCCTTTGCTAATGTTATAGTGTAGTCTCAAACTATGTCTCCATTTAAATTTCGTAATTTATATTTCTTTTATTTAAATCATACAAATGGCGGAGAACTAAATTTGAAGCCGCAATCTGTACATTTTCTTAAGCTCTAATAAATAGGTTATTTAAAACCTTCTAAGTATTTAATGCACAGATTTATCGAAACTTCGCTTAAATCTTAATAATAGGGTTAAATAAGTTTAACTTAGAAATTAAAATAAATTTAAATTTGAATCCGTTTGAAATTTGAAAATAAGATCCGCTAAGTTTGAAATCCGTTTTCCTAAACATAACATAATTCTATTTAAATTAGCACTTAAAATATTAGCCATTTTTCCTCATATATTTCTAAATTTGTATTTCACATATTTTATACTTATTCTTGACCAAAACGTTTCTTTCTGTAAAATGAGAAGAAAGTTGTGAATTTAATGAAAAATAGTGTAAACCATATATGCACCTACTTTTTTATGAAAGACAAATTTAAATGAAATGTAATTTTATGTTCTATTGAGCAAGGTACACAAATACGTAAATAACATTCTCGAACAAGTATTAATAAATGCATTTATTCCGAACTCTTTCTAATTTTGAGAAAACAATTCTAATATATTTGAGAAAACTACATTAAAAGTTAAAACTTTCCGTCAATACGTATGTTTTAAAAAGTTTATTTTCTTTAATTTGGTTTTCTTTCTCTTTGAATGTATTAATGAGACGTATTTTATGTAAATAAAAATGGTAGTTTAAAAGTCATTTCATTTCTTCAACAAGCTTCCAATGCAGTATCCAGCACAAATGCCAGTGATATACAGAGAAATAAGTAGAGGTGCGTGTCCTTCTAGTGCTTTAAAAATGACATTATTTCTTCTGTTCTGAGAAGAAACATAATAATCATTTGCAACATTTCCTTTACGTTTCATTGTCGCTAGGTGAGTTTCTCGGTGTTCCAGATATTTGTCGACAGAAAGATCCGTCTTATTTTGTTCTTCGTTTTCGTTTAATTTTCGTTCAGTGTATTCATGTTTTTCATTGTTAAGGACATTATCGCCAGAATTTGGCAATATATTGGAAATTACGTGATTGACGTTTTCTTCCATTGTTACTGTGCCACTTCGAAAAGGGTCAATTCCACTATTAGTCGTAAAATGACTAGTGTCACAGGAATCCATTCTAACGTTATCTGTCGATAGATCGGCTAAATTACTAGAACTTTGAATGTGTGTATCTCCACTATTTGTGTTGATGCTCTTCTCACATTTCTCAAGGGAATTCTCGCCTGTGCTATCAGATTCACTCTCAGTGGATGTTTCATTTTGTGCGTCTTGATTATTTGGTACTTCACAGTTTTCAGCATCTATATCAGCGACTTCTTGCGATTCAGTATAGTCAGATCCAAGAAATGAATTACTTTTCAATCCTTCGCCATTGATAACATTTTCATTAAAGTCCGGTAGATCATTGTAGATTTCACGTGTAATGTCTTCTTCAATCGCTGTTAATACGCTTTTTTCCGAACATCCAATCTTGCTGTATGGAGGAATTTCACTGTTTGCAGAGAAAAGAGTTGTATCACATTCTGTCCATAGATCTATTAAATTAATGTCATCTTGCTGGTTCATTTTAGTAATGCAGATTGGGCTCATGCTTATCTCCTTATACCCCAATGGAATCCTACATTGGATATGAGATTTCTTTTCATCCGAAATTTCTGGATATCGGCCTACAAGTGTTTCTCTTGTTTCTATCAAAAAGCTTCTAATGCTATCATTTGAATCGACATTAATTAGTTTTGCACTTTCATCAGTTTTCATTTCGTTCCCGCAGAATATTTTCCCAAAATTGTCTTCATTTTCATTAACAGCAGAAATTTCTTGTGAGATTTTTCTATCTTGATAATATACATCACATTCCGTAGAAATGTTACTAAGAAGAATATCGTTTTCTCGTCTAATACGTTTCTTAGTTGGCAACATTGATATATTCAGAATATTGTGTGTTGCATCAAAATTCCTATTTTCATTGGGTTTAAAATTATATGTATAAGTTTTATTACTTCTATTTGCATAAATAAATACATAAATCATTGTCATATAAAACAATATAAGCATACAACTTGCCTTCAATCCAAGATAGTTAAAAACGCTGGGAGCCAAAGCATTCGTTGGCACGAAAACCACAACCGCTGTTGGTATCAAGAAAAAAAATACGAAAATTATTTTACTTTTCAGTCCATGCATTATGCACTGCAATCGCCGTTTTACGGCTCTCTCTCACCACCTAACACAGATTCTAATTATCAAATCGCTTTTATATAAAGCTTTAAATTAGCAAATTAAAACACTTTCCGAAAGCAGTTCACTCCAGAAAGAAAATAAATCTTTATTTTAACAATATTGATCCAACAATATTGATCTCTTTCATTCCAAGGATTCTTTAACAATGCAAAAAGCTAGAGTTGTTGTAAAAATCGGAAACTTCATAAACAAGCCCCTTTGGTTTGTTGCAGCCTTTTATGTATAATAATAATTAATTAATATTTTAATGTCCTTTTCTTAATATGTTACTGCTATACGAAAATTTTCGGTGCAGAAGTACATAAATCCGGAATTATACCCGTAACCGCGAAATGAAAATTTACAAAGCGATTTTAGAATTTTATAGTTAGATTATAAACACATTTCACATTCGTTGATGTAATACTTTACGATGTTTTTCAAGACAACGCAAATAAAAAATCTCTTTCATAAATATTTATCAAAATTAAAAAAAAGAGAAATTTAAAAGTGTGACTGTATATTTTACTCTGTCACTGAATAATAAAATATACATTTTAAGGCTCCTTTAAAATTTAATAAACCGTTTTATCAGAATCTTCAACAGCTATCTCATTAGAACGGTATTTTGTAAAAATAGGATATGTCCAAAACGTGATGTGTAACTTATATCACTTCACTCTTTTAAGTTGAAACGTTTTTTTTACTCAATAAATTAGGTGTTTTTTTTTCTGTAAATGGAATAAAGTTCTTAACACATTTCCAATAAGTAATATTAGCTGACTTTGCATTCTATCATTTTAGCCAAAGCTAATAACTCTATTCATCAAGTAGTAAATCAGGGCTGAATTGAAAATTCTAAGAAATCAGGAAAATGTTTTCAAAACTTCTGAAATGTCTAGATTTTTATGCAGTCTCGCAGTACCTGTATTTTTATCCCAGTGAAATTTACTCTGTTTATTATAAATAAAAACTGCCAAGACCTTTGACCACCTTTCGAGAAAAGTGGAGCAGTGTATTGAATAGTTTTGATTGTTAACTTGCCTCAAGGAAACATTTAAATTAATTCCAGCAAATCGAGGAAAGTGTAGTACAGCAAAGTATGTGTAAAATTTAATAGGCCGTATTAGAAAGTCGTGTGTTGTCCACGTAAGTTTTCTTTATGATGTATTTTCGTGCAACATATAACTTCTGATTTATGCAGAGAGGACGTGGCACGTTTTTATATCGCCGGCATATATTTAGATACTAAACAATCTAAAATTTATTCACCGAACCAAATTCTGAAGGCTTGGACTTACGCTAAATTTATGGGTTATTTTGTCATCGGCTGTTTGGTCCTAGACTTTTTTATCGGGAGATATTTAGTTTGGCCTTTATATTTTGGGCTACTTTGCCATTTCTAAAAGTGGTTAATTAGGATTTCTTCGAAGGGCATCCGCGAAACTTGTTCCAGATTCATTTTAAGTAAATTTCTATTTGACTTCGGAATTCAAATGTATTTTTTTCGTAAACGGTCAACAGTTGGTTACTGACCAAATGATTCCCTTCTCGATCACAGGAAAATATTACAGAGCCCGTTCATAGAGATATATTTACAATTCATTTGCCATTATGTAAGAAATTATCTAAACGGTGGCCGCAGTAGTTACAACTATGTCTAAAGAAACCGTCTAGAGAAATAAAAATGTTCGCCAGGGAAGTAAATAGAGCAAAAATCCAACATTTGATATAATTTCCAAACGAAAATCTACAGACGAGGTGGAGAGGTCAAAGAGAGCATGAAAGGCTCCAAACGAGGTTCAAGGATTCAGAGAGAAGAGCAAGTACTTAGCAGACGTCAAAACCACTCAAATCAAGGCCAAGGACGCTTCAAGTACAAGGCCAACGAAAGGCGAAAAGGCCAAAAAGCAACAGTGCCATGAAGAACCCGTAGGTATAGGAACAGTTGGACAGTTGCACAAAATTCTGCTATGAAATGAACTCTTGAAATTAAAGAAGTACGATGCAAATTTAAAACATCACGCATCTATGAAAGGAAGAAGAATTTTAGCCGAGATTGTGGGATGTAGTTGTCGCAAAAAATTTTCATTCTATTTAGTGCCAGCACCTTTGTATTATACTCATGGAATTTGTTATTACTCGTGATTTCATAATTGGTTTACTTGTTGATGAAATTCTACTTTGGTGTAGTTGTCCAAACATTGACAATAACGAGTCCAGTATAAGCAATTTAATGTTGCAAATTCAGGATTTTCCGGGTAATCACAAGTTCAGTTTTAATCCTCTTAACTCTATTACTGGGTTGTTTATAACAAAAACACGTCTATATTGTAAGAGTCCGACACATTTCCTTAAATGGTCACATCTTACAAGCCGACAGGTATTCCAAAATCCTTCGTTTTGCTATTGACTCTGAAATCGCGTGTTATAAGCCCATTGATCGACTTTTATGTAAGGCTAGAAAGGGAGTAAATATTTTGAACTTTACGTTCGGCTGCAACTGACGACAAGATTTTCCTAAGGATCCTAAGTTTTACTAACGTTTATTTTACTTTAAATCTTTACTATCACTTTTTATTTTCTACTTCCGGCCAGAATTATAAGCTTTAACTTATTTATGCAAATCTGTCTTGCTAACGCCAAGTACTTAAGTTGTGGTTTTTTGCCAAGCAAGACAGAGGAAGGAGTTATTAGAAGCAGGCCGCTTGCCATAGTAGTTTTACTCGTTTGCTGGTTGCCTTCAAGGCCAGACGTTTAATCCTCTTGATAATTTTAAACGTATTGTAGTTTTAGCAGCTCTCTGTACTACATACGGCTTTTTGTTAATTAACGGCCAATCTTGGAGTTAGGCACTTGTTTATTAATCCAAAGTTAGTTTAGTTAGAGTTTTAGTTAATATTTTTATATTCTTACGTTCAGACCACAAGTGGTTGGTCTCTGTATTCCGAAGTCCGGAAATCTCTGTAAAGATAGAAAAAATAAAGGATTTCGTATACCCTTCCTGTGTGTATTGTCTACTTCACAATTTATTGAACATACCTTTAGTAAGCTCCCTGTTCCGAGTCAGGACAGTCAATGTTTCCAAAGCAAGTAAAGAGGAACACAAGTCCTGATATCCTAAGGAGAACGTATCAGTCTTATAAAACCGATTGTCTAATATGGTTATCAAATCCTACACGTAGGCAGGAATAAAACTTTTCAAAAATTGGAAACGTTAGTTTTTGTGAAGAACATCATACTCCAAACATTTTGAATGATAGGAGAAGAAATCAAAGATCAAAAAGAACAGTGCCCTGAGAAATTCTAAAAAATTGGATGTATGGCAGTCTTCTGTTGAATTTAATTCTTTAACACCTCTCACATCTCTTACAGACTCATTGCCTAGTGTGTTTCTTCAGACAGGGTTCGTAACTAATAAACCCTCATAACGTGTTGAATACTTAAAACTGCAATCGCTAATAGAATACATTTTGAGGCTGTTAGGATATATACAGATCGCAGTAAAAATGAACATGAACAGACTAGTAACGGTTATTTTATTAAATTTTCGCGGACAGGTAATATCTCTCAAGTGCGGAAATAACAAATTCTGTTTCGTTTTCAGATGTGAATTGATAGCTGTTAATATGGGTCTGGATTGTGTTTTAGACCGACAGTTATCTAGGGAAATGTGGACAGCCGAAGTGTAATCTAATACCTACATAGTTGGAAAAGTATTAGAGAGTTGAAATGATTTAGAGGTATCGAAAAGTCAAGATTTTGTCGCATTCCATATTCCTCCATCTACAGTGGTTTTCATCTCATGTAAATCTGTAATATAACAATATAGCTCTTAGACTAGAAACGGAGGGGACTTTCAAGCCTCAGGTTTATGCTGAAGGTATGACATGCCTTGAACTATGCTTTAAAGGACATACTTTAATTAAGAATTCTTCCAGACAAGTTCCGACAGACTCATGGTATCGTAATGCAGGTCCTGGTATTGTTCTTGGTTTCACCTGCGAGAGGTAGGATAAAACAGCTCTTACTTGGTTGTTTTCAGGGTATTTTCTTAGCCTGATGCGTCAAATGTAGAAAATCAGCAAGCTACTGCCTAAGGTCCCTTTAGTGGTACTGCATTGGTGCGTGAAGATCTGCTCAAGAGACATAAATTTGTGTTGGAAGTTATGAAGGCATATGAACTCAGGGATTTGAACTTGTTCAGATAAGAGGGATTAGTAGAAAGAAGAAGAATAACGCAATAGTTTCCCAAGAATAGTTCCATAGCTCCACACAACACAGAAAGATAGCGAAAATCGGCGGGAAAGAAGAATATGCCTGGACAGGGCCAGTAGGATCAGCATTCGCGAAAACGTTGTAGGATGAACACGATATTTTTTCCAACATGGAATGTAGTAGTGGAGAAGAGAATGAATGATTCTCAGGTAATAAAACATGAGTGGCAGTTTGATTTATTTGAAAATAATGGCAGTAATGAGACCTATTTTCTAAATCCTAAAATTCAAATGCCAGTGATATACAGAGAAAGAACTAGAGGTGCATGTCTTTCTTTTGCTTTAAAAATAACATTATTTCTTTTGTTCAGAGAGGTAACGAGGTAACTTAATAATCATTTGGAACATTCCCTTTACCTTTCGTCGTCGATAGGTCAGTTTCTGGTTGTTGCAGATATTTGTCGACAGAAAGATCCGTCTTGTTTTGTCCTTCGTCATCGTTTAAGTTTCGTTCAGTGTATTCATGTTTGTCTTTCTTAAGGAAATTATCGCCAGAATCAGGCAATATATTGGAAACTATGTGAGTGGCGTTTTCTTCCATTGTTACTGTGTCACTTCGAAAAGAGTCATTTCCATTATTAGTCGTAAAATGACGAGTGTGATATTGTAGTTTCAAACTATGTCTCCATTTAAATTTCTTAAGTAGAAGGTCAACCAAAGGCGAAAACCTCACAAAGCTATAGTGCCATGAAGAACCCGTAGGTATTGGAACAGCTGGACAGTTGCACGAAAATCTGGTATGAAGTGAACTCTTGAAATTGAAGAAGTGCGACGAAAATTTAAAACATCACGCGTCTATGAAAGGAGGAAGAAATTCAGAGAAGATGGCGAAATCTAGTTGTCGAAACAAAATTTTCATTGTATTTAGTCCCAGCAACATTGCATCATACATTTTCGGACTGGAATTTGTTATTACTCGTGATTTCATAATTGGCTTACTTGCTGACGATATTCAACTTTGGTGCAGTGGTCCGAACATTGACAATATCGAATTCAGTATCAACGAATTAATGTTGAATATTCAGGATTTTGCTGGTGATCAACACTCACTTTTAATCCTTTTAAATCTATTAGACTGATTCTCTAATATGGTTTTCAAATCCTACATGTAGCCTCGGATATAAATTTTTACAGAATTTTATAATTTTTTAAAATTGGAAACGTTACAACTGACTGCAGCACGCCTTGTTAAGCGACTTCCCAAGACTTCTACAGCTGAACTCTTTCTCTACCAATCCGATTTACAATGCTTGAAGCTGAGAAGTATCTTTAATCTTGCAATATATTTTAGCAAGCTCTCTAATTTTCGTTATGAACATCATACTCTTAACATTTTGAATGATAGGAGAAGAAATCAAAGATTAAAAGGAACAGTCCCCTGAGAAACGATAAAGAATTCGAAGTATGGCCATCTTCTGTCGAATTTAATTCTGTAAAACTTATCGCTACTCTTCTGGACTCATTGTCTGGTGAGTATTTTAATACAGGATTATGGACTAATAAACTCTGATTACATCTTGAATACTTATGACCGGAAATGCCTAATAAAATACCTGTTGAGACTGTTGTGAGATATAGAGATGGCAGTAATAATGAACATGAACAGCCTGGTAGCGGTGATGTTCTTAAACTTTCGCCGGAAGGTGATATCTCTCAAGGGCTTAAATAACAATTTGTCTTTCGTTTTCAGATGTGAAATAATAGCTATTGATATGGCCTTTGAATGCTATTTATAGGGCTTTATTTATATGGCTTTGTTTTAGATCGACATTTATCTAGTGAAATGCGGACTGCCAAAGTGTAATCTAATACCTACATGGTTGGAGAAGTATTAGAGAGCTGAAAGGATTTAGAGGTATCGAAAACTCAAGACTCTCTTCCATTCCACATTCCTCCATCTACAATGGTTATCATCTCATGTAAATCTGTAATATAATAATATAGCTGCTAGACTAGAAACGGAGGGGCTGCTAAGAATCAGGTTTATGCTGAAGCTTTGTCATGCCTTGAATTATGATTTAAAAGACATGCTTTAATTAACACCAGAAGCGCCGTTGGGGTCATTTTGACCTTTTTTTCCAATTTTACGCGTTTCTTTTTAACATACAGCTGAGCTTCGAAGCTGATATTTTTTTACTTTTTCTAAAATGTTTCCAAGTATACAATGCCAAGTTTTCATATTTCTACCTTAATTATTTAAACAAATAATCGCAGATATACCTAAAACAGCCAATTGGGGTCATTTTGACCCTCATAAGAAAAACGACACTAGGAGCACTAGGCCATTCAAACCTTTGTGCAGATGATTTGTGGAACAAGAATTGAGGACCACCTGTGTTCAAAGAAACAATGTCACGCTATCAGTTCCGTGAAAGAATTCGGTATCTCAGATTCTCAGATGTCCGAAGCACCAGAGCTGATCATCTCGCCACTAACAAATTTGCTCTCGCTTCTGTAACCTGGTACAAGCTAATGGAAAACTGTTACTTATGCTATACTCCTGGATCAGAAATAACCGTTGATAAACAATTGTTGCCTTGTAAACCAAGATGTAGATTTATTCAGTATATGGCGAATAAACAGCACGAGTTTGGCATCAAATTCTGGCTAGCAACTGATGTAAAATCCAAATATGTTTTGAATGGTTATCCTTATCTGGGCAAGGATGAAGAACGACCAACTAATTTACAACTTGGAGAAATTGTAGTTCTCAAATTACTGCAACAACATCTAAACTCCGGACTCAATGTCACAACTGACAATTTTTTTACTTCTGTGAAACTTGCAGATGAACTTTCTGCGAAATAAACCACAATTGTGGGGCCGATGCTTCTGAATAAGCGAGAATTACCCCCATTGCTCGTGAAACTTCTTCAGCACGATTTTTGCACTGAAAAATGGAGACAAAACACTCACAGTATATAGGTGCAAGAGCAAAACGAATGTCGTGATTCTGAGCACGACGCACAGTAATGTGTTTGTTGACGACAGCATAAAGAAAAACCGAGCACTGTCACTTACTACAACAGTACAAAATGTGGCATTGATGTCGCAGATCAGATGCTGAGGAAATATAGTACAAGTAGTTGAAGTCGCAGGTGGCCTGTACATGTTTTTTACAACGTCCTTGACATTGCTGAACTCAATGCTTGGATTATATTCAAGGAATCCTTGGGCACCTCTATTTCACGTCGAGAATTTATTCTTGCACTCGTGGAAGAACTACGAGTTGGTGCACTACGCAACAGATGCCCCCCAATTGCTCAAATACAGACACTTAAAGGAAAGAAATGTGCATTTTAAAGTTGCAAGGGACAAAACAAGACTGTTGTCAACTGTAAGGGATGCCAGAAACCAATTTGTGGTAAATGTGTTTCTATCACTGTCAAGCGTTCATATTGTATCATCTGCGGTAATGTATAACAAACTTTGGAAAACATTACGTGTTTATTCCCAATTTATGTTTTTTTGTAATTTTTTGCATATGTTCTATTTTCCTCTTTTTGCATTTGTATCTTTTGTTTGTTTTTCAAAGATTTTGTTTTTGTTTTTGTAATCTTACATTGAAAGATATGTGCTAATTCGCGCTAATTGCACGAAAAAAAATTCTAAAGTATATAAAATAAATAAAAACCTCTAAAAACTCTTTTACGTGGTCATTTCAGCATCATTTCAATCATTTGCTGTGTTTCTACTTACATTTCTTATGAGGGTCAAATTGACCCCTAATGGCGGTTTTCGGTTAGTCTGAAATTCGGCTGGTCTAGCGTTAAAAATGCTTCTAGACAAGTTCCCACAGTTTTGTAGTATTACTATACAGTATCGTAGTGCAGGTCTTGGTACTGTTCTTGGTTTCATCTGTGAGAGGTAGGACAAAACAGCTCTTACACGGTTGTTTTCGGGGTATTTTCTTAGCCTGAGGTATTTCCGTAGTACTAAAATATCTCCAACTTGCGTCAAATGTAAAAAACCATCAAGCTACTGCAAAAGGTCCCCTTAATGGTGCTGCATTGGTGCGTGAAGATCTGCTGAAGAGACATACTAATTTCGTATTGGAAGTTATGAAGGCGAATGAACTCATGCATTTTATCTTATTCTGATAAGAAGGGTTAGTAGGAAGAAGAAGAATAAGACAACATTTTATCAAGAATAGTTCCATAGCTCCACGAAACATTGAAATATAGCGAAAAATCGGTGCGGATCAGACATGGAACGGCAGAGAAGAATATGCCTGGACAGGACCACTATGATCACCATTCGCGAAAAAGGTGTTGGATGAACACGGTATTTTTTTCCATCATTTAATGTAGTTGTGGAGAACAGGATAAAGTAATATCAGATAATAAAACACGAGTGCTTTTGAGAATAATGGCACGAAATGTACGCATATTTGCATTGCCTTTGCTAATGTTATAGTGTAGTCTCAAACTATGTCTCCATTTAAATTTCGTAATTTATATTTCTTTTATTTAAATCATACAAATGGCGGAGAACTAAATTTGAAGCCGCAATCTGTACATTTTCTTAAGCTCTAATAAATAGGTTATTTAAAACCTTCTAAGTATTTAATGCACAGATTTATCGAAACTTCGCTTAAATCTTAATAATAGGGTTAAATAAGTTTAACTTAGAAATTAAAATAAATTTAAATTTGAATCCGTTTGAAATTTGAAAATAAGATCCGCTAAGTTTGAAATCCGTTTTCCTAAACATAACATAATTTTATTTAAATTAGCACTTAAAATATTAGCCATTTTTCCTCATATATTTCTAAATTTGTATTTCACATATTTTATACTTATTCTTGACCAAAACGTTTCTTTCTGTAAAATGAGAAGAAAGTTGTGAATTTAATGAAAAATAGTGTAAACCATATATGCACCTACTTTTTTATGAAAGACAAATTTAAATGAAATGTAATTTTATGTTCTATTGAGCAAGGTACACAAATACGTAAATAACATTCTCGAACAAGTATTAATAAATGCATTTATTCCGAACTCTTTCTAATTTTGAGAAAACAATTCTAATATATTTGAGAAAACTACATTAAAAGTTAAAACTTTCCGTCAATACGTATGTTTTAAAAAGTTTATTTTCTTTCATTTGGTTTTCTTTCTCTTTGAATGTATTAATGAGACGTATTTTATGTAAATAAAAATGGTAGTTTAAAAGTCATTTCATTTCTTCAACAAGCTTCCAATGCAGTATCCAGCACAAATGCCAGTGATATACAGAGAAATAAGTAGAGGTGCGTGTCCTTCTAGTGCTTTAAAAATGACATTATTTCTTCTGTTCTGAGAAGAAACATAATAATCATTTGCAACATTTCCTTTACGTTTCATTGTCGCTAGGTGAGTTTCTCGGTGTTCCAGATATTTGTCGACAGAAAGATCCGTCTTATTTTGTTCTTCGTTTTCGTTTAATTTTCGTTCAGTGTATTCATGTTTTTCATTGTTAAGGACATTATCGCCAGAATTTGGCAATATATTGGAAATTACGTGATTGACGTTTTCTTCCATTGTTACTGTGCCACTTCGAAAAGGGTCAATTCCACTATTAGTCGTAAAATGACTAGTGTCACAGGAATCCATTCTAACGTTATCTGTCGATAGATCGGCTAAATTACTAGAACTTTGATTGTGTGTATCTCCACTATTTGTGTTGATGCTCTTCTCACATTTCTCAAGGGAATTCTCGCCTGTGCTATCAGATTCACTCTCAGTGGATGTTTCATTTTGTGCGTCTTGATTATTTGGTACTTCACAGTTTTCAGCATCTATATCAGCGACTTCTTGCGATTCAGTATAGTCAGATCCAAGAAATGAATTACTTTTCAATCCTTCGCCATTGATAACATTTTCATTAAAGTCCGGTAGATCATTGTAGATTTCACGTGTAATGTCTTCTTCAATCGCTGTTAATACGCTTTTTTCCGAACATCCAATCTTGCTGTATGGAGGAATTTCACTGTTTGCAGAGAAAAGAGTTGTATCACATTCTGTCCATAGATCTATTAAATTAATGTCATCTTGCTGGTTCATTTTAGTAATGCAGATTGGGCTCATGCTTATCTCCTTATACCCCAATGGAATCCTACATTGGATATGAGATTTCTTTTCATCCGAAATTTCTGGATATCGGCCTACAAGTGTTTCGCTTGTTTCTATCAAAAAGCTTCTAATGCTATCATTTGAATCGACATTAATTAGTTTTGCACTTTCATCAGTTTTCATTTCGTTCCCGCAGAATATTTTCCCAAAATTGTCTTCATTTTCATTAACAGCAGAAATTTCTTGTGAGATTTTTCTATCTTGATAATATACATCACATTCCGTAGAAATGTTACTAAGAAGAATATCGTTTTCTCGTCTAATACGTTTCTTAGTTGGCAACATTGATATATCCAGAATATTGTGTGTTGCATCAAAACTCCTATTTTCATTGGGTTAAAAATTATATGTATAAGTTTTATTACTTCTATTTGCATAAATAAATACATAAATCATTGTCATATAAAACAATATAAGCATACAACTTGCCTTCAATCCAAGATAGTTAAAAACGCTGGGAGCCAAAGCATTCGTCGGCACGAAAACCACAATCGCTGTTGGTATCAAGAAAAAAAATACGAAAATTATTTTACTTTTCAGTCCATGCATTATGCACTGCAATCGCCGTTTTACGGCTCTCTCTCACCACCTAACACAGATTCTAATTATCAAATCGCTTTTATATAAAGCTTTAAATTAGCAAATTAAAACACTTTCCGAAAGCAGTTCACTCCAGAAAGAAAATAAATCTTTATTTTAACAATATTGATCCAACAATATTGATCTCTTTCATTCCAAGAATTCTTTAACAATGCAAAAAGCTAGAGTTGTTGTAAAAATTGGAAACTTCATAAACAAGCCCCTTTGGTTTGTTGCAGCTTTTATGTATAATAATAATTAATTAATATTTTAATGTCCTTTTCTTAATATGTTACTGCTATACGAAAATTTTCGGTGCAGAAGTACATAAATCCGGAATTATACCCGTAACCGCGAAATGAAAATTTACAAAGCTATTTTAGAATTTTATAGTTAGATTATAAACACATTTCACATTCGTTGATGTAATACTTTACGATGTTTTTCAAGACAACGCAAATAAAAAATCTCTTTCATAAATATTTATCAAAATTAAAAAAAAAAAAAGAGAAATTTAAAAGTGTGACTGTATATTTTACTCTGTCACTGAATAATAAAATATACATTTTAAGGGTCCTTGAAAATTTAATAAACCGTTTTATCAGAATCTTAAACCGCTATCTCATTAGAACGGTATTTTGTAAAAATAGGATATGTCCAAAACGTGATGTGTAACTTATATCACTTCACTCTTTTAAGTTGAAACGTTTTCTTTACTCAATAAATTAGGTGTTTTTTTTCTGTAAATGGAATAAAGTTCTTAACACATTTCCAATAAGTAATATTAGCTGTCTTTGCATTCTATCATTTTAGCCAAAGCTAATAACTCTATTCATCAAGTAGTAAATCAGGGCTGTTGAAAATTCTAAGAAATCAGGAAAATGTTTTCAAAACTTCTGAAATGTCTAGATTTTTATGCAATCTCGCAGTACCTGTATTTTTATCCCAGTGAAATTTACTCTGTTTATTATAAATAAAAACTGCCAAGACCTTTGACCACCTTTCGAGAAAAGTGGAACAGTGTATTTAATAGTTTTGATTGTTAACTTGCCTCAAGGAAACATTTAAATTAATTCCAGCAAATCGAGGAAAGTGTAGTATAGCAAAGTATGTGTAAAATTTAATAGGCCGTATTAGAAAGTCGTGTGTTGTCCACGTAAGTTTTCTTTATGATGTATTTTCGTGCAACATATAACTTGTGATTTATGCAGAGAGGACGTGGCACTTTTTTATATCACCGGCATATGTTTAGATACTAAACAATCTAAAATTTATTCACCGAACCAAATTCTGAAGGCTTGGACTTACGCTAAATTTATGGGTTATTTTGTCATCGGCTGTTTGGTCCTAGACTTTTTTATCGGGAGATATTTAGTTTGGCCTTTATATTTTGGGCTACTTTGCCATTTCTAAAAGTGGTTAATTAGGATTTCTTCGAAGGGCATCCGCGAAACTTGTTCCAGATTCATTTTAAGTAAATTTCTATTTGACTTCGGAGTTCAAATGTATTTTCTTCCGTAAACGGTCAACAGTTGGTTACTGACCAAATGATTCCCTTCTCGATCACAGGAAAATATTACAGAGCCCGTTCATAGAGATATATTTACAATTCATTTGCCATTATGTAAGAAATTATCTAAACGGTGGCCGCAGTAGTTACAACTATGTCTAAAGAAACCGTCAAGAGAAATAAAAATGTTGGCCAGGGAAGTACGAGTTAATAGAGCAAAAATCCAACATTTGATATAATTTCCAAAAGAAAATCTACAGACGAGATGGAAAGGTCAAAGAGAGCATGAAAGGCTGCAAACGAGGTTCAAGGATTCAGAGAGAAGAGCAAGTACTTAGCAGACGTCAAAACCACTCAAATCAAGGCCAAGGACGCTTCAAGTACAAGGCCAAAGAAAGGCGAAAAGCCCACAAAGCAACAGTGCCATAAAGAACCCGTAGGTATAGGAACAGTTGGACAGTTGCACAAAATTCTGCTATGAAATGAAATCTTGAAATTAAAGAAGTACGATGCAAATTTAAAACATCATGCATCTATGAAAGGAAGAAGAATTTTAGCCCAGATGGTGGGATGTAGTTGTCGCAAAAAATTTTCATTCTATTTAGTGCCAGCACCTTTGTATTATACTCATGGAATTTGTTATTACTCGTGATTTCATAATTGGTTTACTTGTTGATGAAATTCTACTTTGGTGTAGTTGTCCAAACATTGACAATAACGAGTCCAGTATAAGCAATTTAATGTTGCAAATTCAGGATTTTCCGGGTAATCACAAGTTCAGTTTTAATCCTCTTAACTCTATTACCGGGTTGTTTATAACAAAAACACGTCTATATTGTTAGAGTCCGACACATTTCTTAAATGGTCACATGTTACAAGCAGACAGGAATTCCAAAATCCTTCGTTTTGCTATTGACTCTGAAATCGCGTGTTATAAGCCCATTGATCAACTTTTATGTAAGGCTAGAAAGGGAGTAAATATTTTGAACTTTACGTTCGGCTGCAACTGACGACAAGATTTTTGTAAGGATCCTAAGTTTTACTAACGTTTACTTTATTTTAAATCTTTACTATCACTTCTTATTTTCTACTTCCGGCCAGAATTAGAATCTTTAACTTATTTATGCAAATTTGTCTTGCTAACGCCAAGTACTTAAGTTGTGGTTTTTTGCCAAGCAAGAGAGAGGAAGGAGTTATTAGAAGCAGGCCGCTTGCCATAGTAGTTTTACTCGTTTGCTGGTAGCCTTCAAGGCCAGAGGTTTAGTCCTCTTGATAATTTTAAACGTATCGTAGTTTTAGCAGCTCTCTGTACTACATACGGCTTTTTGTTAATTAACGGCCAATCTTGGAGTTAGGCACTTGTTTATTAATCCAAAGTTAGTTTAGTTAGAGTTTTAGTTAATATTTTTATATTCTTACGTTCAGACCACAAGTGGTTGGTCTCTGTATTCCGAAGTCCGAAAATCTCTGTAAAGATAGAAAAAATAAAGGATTTCGTATACCCTTCCTGTGTGTATTGAACGTATCAGTGTTATAAGACCGATTGTCTAATATGGTTATCAAATCCTACACGTAGGCAGGAATAAAACTTTTCAAAAAGTGGAAACGTTAGTTTTTGTGAAGAACATCATACTCCAAACATTTTGAATGATAGGAGAAGAAATCAAAGATGAAAAAGAACAGTGCCCTGAGAAATTCTAAAAAATTGAATGTATGGCAGTCTTCTGTTGAATTTAATTCTTTAACACCTCTCACATCTCTTACAGACTCATTGCCTAGTGTGTTTCTTCAGACAGGGTTCGTAACTAATAAACCCTCATAACGTCTTGAATACTTAAAACTGCAATCGCTATTAGAATACATTTTGAGGCTGTTAGGATATATACAGATCGCAGTAAAAATGAACATGAACAGACTAGTAACGGTTATTTTATTAAATTTTCGCGGACAGGTAATATCTCTCAAGGGCGGAAATAATAAATTCTGTTTCGTTTTCAGATGTGAATTGATAGCTGTTAATATGGGTCTGGATTGTGTTTTAGACCGACAGTTATCTAGGGAAATGTGGACAGCCGAAGTGTAATCTAATACCTACATCGTTGGAAAAGTATTAGAGCGTTGAAATGATTTAGAGGTATCGAAAAGTCAAGATTTTGTCGCATTCCATATTCCTCCATCTACAGTGGTTTTCATCTCATGTAAATCTGTAATATAACAATATAGCTCTTAGACTAGAAACGGAGGGGACTTTCAAGCCTCAGGTTTATGCTGAAGGTTTGACATGCCTTGAACTATGCTTTAAAGGACATACTTTAATTAAGAATTCTTCCAGACAAGTTCCGACGGACTCATGGTATCGTAATGCAGGTCCTGGTACTGTTCGTGGTTTCATCTGCGAGAGGTACGATAAAACAGCTCTTACTTGGTTGTTTTCAGGGTATTTTCTTAGCCTGATGCGTCAATTGTAGAAAATCAGCAAGCTACTGCCTAAGGTCCCTTTAGTGGTACTGCATTTTTGCGTGAAGATCTGCTCAAGAGACATAAATTTGTGTTAGAAGTTATGATGGCAAATGAACTCAGGGATTTGAACTTGTTCAGATAAGAGGGATTAGTAGAAAGAAGAAGAATAACGCAATAGTTTCCCAAGAATAGTTCCATAGCTCCACACAACACAGAAAGATAGCGAAAATCGGCGGGAAAGAAGAATATGCCTGGACAGGACCAGTAGCATCAGCATTCGCGAAAAAGTTGTTGGATGAACACGATATTTTTTCCAACATGGAATGTAGTTGTGGAGAAGAGAATGAATGACTCTCAGATAATAAAACATGAGTGGCAGTTTGATTTATTTGAAAATAATGGCAGTAATGAGACCTATTTTCTAAATCCTAAAATTCAAATGCCAGTGATATACAGAGAAAGAACTAGAGGTGCATGTCTTTCTTTTGCTTTAAAAATAACATTATTTCTTCTGTTCAGAGAGGTAACTTAATAATCATTTGGAACATTCCCTTTACCTTTCGTCGTCGATAGGTCAGTTTCTGGTTGTTGCAGATATTTGTCGACAGAAAGATCCGTCTTATTTTGTCCTTCGTCATCGTTTAAGTTTCGTTCAGTGTATTCATGTTTGTCTTTCTTAAGGAAATTATCGCCAGAATCAGGCAATATATTGGAAACTATGTGAGTGGCGTTTTCTTCCATTGTTACTGTGTCACTTCGAAAAGAGTCATTTCCACTATTAGTCTTAAAATGAGGAGTGTGATATTGTAGTTTAAAACTCTGTCTCCATTTAAATTTCTTAAGTAGAAGGTCAACCAAAGGCGAAAACCTCACAAAGCTATAGTGCCATGAAGAACCCGTAGGTATTGGAACAGCTGGACAGTTGCACGAAAATCTGTTATGAAGTGAACTCTTGAAATTGAAGAAGTGCGATGAAAATTTAAAACATCACGCGTCTATGAAAGGAGGAAGAAATTCAGAGAAGATGGCGGAATCTAGTTGTCGAAACAAAATTTTCATTGTATTTAGTCCCAGCAACTTTGCATCATACATTTCCGGACTGGAATTAGTTATTACTCGTGATTTCATAATTGGCTTACTTGCTGACGATATTCAACTTTGGTGCAGTGGTCCGAACATTGACAATATCGATTTCAGTATCAACGAATTAATGTTGAATATTCAGGATTTTACTGGTGATCAACACTCAGTTTTAATCCTCTTAAATCTATCAGACCGATTCTCTAATATGGTTTTCAAATCCTACATGTAGCCTCGGATATAAATTTTTAAAGAATCTTCCAATTTTTTTAAATTGGAAACGTTACAACTGACTGCAGCACGCCTTGTTAAGCGTTTTTCCAAGACTACTACAGCTGAACTCTTTCTCTATCAATCCGATTTACAATGCTTGAAGATGAGAAGTATCTTTAATCTTAAAATATATTTTAGCAAGCTCTCTAATTTTCGTTATGAACATCATACTCTTAACATTTTGAATGATCGGAGAAGAAATCAAAGATTAAAAGAACAGTCCCCTGAGAAAAGATAAAGAATTCGAAGTATGGCCATCTTCTGTCGAATTTAATTCTGTAAAACTTATCGCAACTCTTATGGACTCATTGTCTGGTGAGTGTTTTCATACAGGATTATGGACTAATAAATTCTCATTACATCTTGAATACTTATGACCGGAAATGGCTAATAAAATACCTGTTGAGGCTGTTGTGAGATATAGAGATGGCAGTAATAATGAACATGAACAGCCTGGTAGCGGTGATGTTCTTAAACTTTCGCGGGAAGATGATATCTCTCAAGGGCGTAAATAACTGTCTTTCATTTTCAGATGTGAAATAATAGCTATTGATATGGCTTTTGAATGCTATTTATAGGGCTTTATTTATATGGCTTAGTTTTAGATCGACATTTATCTAGTGAAATGCGGACTGCCAAAGTGTAATCTAATACCTACATGGTTGGAGAAGTATTAGAGAGCTGAAAGGATTTAGAGGTATCGAAAACTCAAGACTTTGTTCCATTCCACATTCCTCCATCTACAATGGTTATCATCTCATGTAAATCTGTAATATAATATAGCAGCTAGACTAGAAACGGAGGGGCTGCTAAGAATCAGGTTTATGCTGAAGCTTTGTCATGCCTTGAATTATGCTTTAAAAGACATGCTTTAATTAACACCAGAAGCGCCGTTGGGATCATTTTGACCTTTTTTTCCAATTTTACGCGTTTTTTTTTAACATACAGCTGAGCTTCGAAGCTGATATTTTTTTTTTACTTTTTCTAAAATGTTTCCAAGTATACAATGCCAAGTTTTCATATTTCTACCTTAATTATTTAAACAAATAATCGCAGATATACCTAAAACAGCCAACTGGGGTCATTTTGACCCTCATAAGAAAAACGACACTAGGAGCACTAGGCCATTCAAAACTTTGTGCAGATGATTTGTGGAACAAGAATTGAGGACCACCTGTGTTCAAAGAAACAATGTCACGCAATCAGTTCCGTGAAAGAATTCGGTATCTCAGATTCTCAGATGTCCGAAGCACCAGAGCTGATCATCTCGCCACTAACAAATTTGCTCTCGCTTCTGTAACCTGGTACAAGCTAATGGAAAACTGTTATTTATGCTATACTCCTGGATCAGAAATAACCGTTGATAAAGAATTGTCGCCTTGTAAACCAAGATGTAGATTTATTCAGTATATGGCGAATAAACAGGACGAGTTTGGCATCAAATTCTGGCTAGCAACTGATGTAAAATCCAAATATGTTTTGAATGGTTATCCTTATCTGGTCAAGGATGAAGAACGACCAACTAATTTACAACTTGGAGAAAGTGTAGTTCTCAAATTACAGCAACAACATCTAAACTCCGGACTCAATGTCACAACTGACAATTTTTTTACTTCTGTGAAACTTGCAGATGAACTTTCTGCGAAATAAACCACAATTGTGGGGACGATGCTTCTGAATAAGCGAGAATTAGCCCCATTGCTCGTGAAACTTTTTCAGCACGATTTTGCACTGAAAAATAGAGACAAAACACTCACAGTATATAGGTGCAAGAGCAAAACGAATGTCGTGATTCTGAGCACGACGCACAGTAATGTGTTTGTTGACGACAGCATAAAGAAAAACCGAACACTGTCACTTACTACAACAGTACAAAATGCGGCATTGATGTCGCAGATCAGATGCTGAGGAAATATAGTACAAGTAGTTGAAGTCGCAGGTGGCCTGTACATGTTTTTTACAACGTCCTTGACATTGCTGAACTCAATGCTTGGATTATATTCAAAGAATCCTTGGGCACCTCTATTTCACGTCGAGAATTTATTCTTGCACTCGTGGAAGAACTACGAGTTGGTGCACTACGCAACAGATGCCCCCCAATTGCTCAAATACAGACACTTAAAGGAAAGAAATGTGCATTTTAAAGTTGCAAGGGACAAAACAAAACTGTTGTCAGCTGTAAGGGATGCCAGAAACCAATTTGTGGTAAATGTGTTGCTGTCACTGTCAAGCGTTCATATTGTATCACCTGAGGTAATGTATAACAAACTTTGGAAAACATTGCGTGTTTATTCCCAAATTATGTTTTTTTGTAATTTTTTGCATATGTTCTATTTTCCTCTTTTTGCATTCGTATCTTTTGTTTGTTTTCAATGATTTTGTTTTTGTTTTTGTAATCTTGTAAGGATCTTAAATTTTACTAACGTTTATTTTATTTTAAATCTTTACTATCACTTCTTATTTTCTACTTCCGGCCAGAATTATAAGCGTTAAGGATTTTATGCAAAGTTTGTCTGGCGAACGCCAAGTATTTAAGTGTGGCCTTTTTGCCAAGCAGAGAGAGGAAGCAGTGAGTTCGAAGCAGGCCGCTTACCTTAGAAGTTACGCAGTTGCTATTTGCCTTCCAGGCCAGAGGTTTTAATCCTCTTGATAAATTAAACGTATTGTAGTGTTCACAGTCTCTGTGCTACATACGCTTCCTGTTATTATAAGGCCAATCTTATTCTAAAGTTAAATTAGAGTTTAGTTTTATTTTGATATCTTTTACGTTAGACCCCGAGTGGAGGGTCATTGTATTCCGAAGTACGGAAGTCATTGTATATAAAGAAAAATAAAGGGTTTTGTATACCCTTCGTCTGTATCCTGTCTACTTACTACAATTAGTGAACATAGCTTTAGTAAGCTCTCTGTTCCTAGTCAGGTCATTGTATGTTTCCGAAGAAGGTTAGAAGTAACATTGAACCTGATAGTGGCGCCCAACGTAGAAGAATAAACATGGCCGAGTTTCAGGAAGAACCTTTGCTGCCTGCAGAAACGGCTCAGAATCCAGAAATGCCAGCTGCGTCCCTGGAAGGATTTGGGTACATCGTCCAGACCATGCGCGCTTCGATGAAACCAGAAGCAACGTTTAATGGAAACTCAACGGTAACCAGTTTTTTGGAAAATTTGGATGACCACTTCATGCTCTACCCCGTGCAAGAGTTTCAAAAAGTTACCTTAGCTACCAGCGCTTTGAGGGGCCAAGCGCTTAACTGGTTCAAATGTATCGGCAGAAGTCTCTTGGGTCAAGCAGGAAGTCCCACCTATACTTACGAAAATTTCAAGACTGCCCTACTAAAAGCCTTCCCTGTTGTAAGGGATCGTGCGAAATTAGAAACAGAACTTTTCAGTATATATCAACAAAGAATGGAAAACCTCTCGAGCTTTATTTTAAGAAAAATTCACGTTTTCAAGCTTTTGTATGGAAACCGTCCGGATCCTGAAATAATTCAAGTGATTTTGCCGAGGTTACTACCCCAAGTGCAAGACTTTATTGAATTACGAAATCCGACTACACTGGAAAAGTTATTTGAGCTAGCAATCCAGTTTGAAAGTAGAAGAACGGCGGACGTCGAAAGAAGACGCCAATATCAACAGCGAAACCAATTTGGTACGCCAAGACTACAGCAAACTCAAGCACATGGCTACGGAGAAAAAGCGAATCAGTGGGCAAGGAAACCCGAGCATTCAAAAACAGCCGGCGAACGTCGACAGTTCAATAGCAACCCAGGAAAAAAGTCTCAAGGCCAGTGGAGAAAGAAGGAAAGCACGGAAAGGAAAAATAATTTAAACTAAAACGGATTTCTGCTGACGAGAGGGTGCGGAAATCCGAAGGCCACGAAAATCCCTCTTCCTACAAGTTAAATACAGTAATGGTGAAAAATTTAACTCTTCCGAAGATTGAAGTCTTGGTAAATAATATCCCGGCCACCGCACTCCTGGATACCGGCGCGCAGTGTTCCTGTGTGGCAGAAGTCTTTTTTAGAGAGTATTTTCGCAAATACCGCATATATAATGCGGATAATACGACAGTATTAGCGGCGCAAGGAGAAGAATGTAAGTGCGTATGTAAAGTACCTTTATATATCCGTATCAAGGACGAACAAGTAAAGGTGATGTTTTTTATAGTAAAGAATTTGCAAGCACATTTAATCCTAGGAATAGACTTTCTTTCAGACGCACAAGCTACACTGGATTTTAATGAAGCGTCCCTTAGGCTGACAATGAAACCAGTGCGTGTAGAAAAGGTTGAACCGCCAAGGTTAAATCTTGACCACCTGCCTAATGACGAGCAAGATAGAATCCGACAAGTGGTAAGTGAATTTGCTTCCTTATTTAGTGATATTCCAGGATTTACTCAGGTTACTAACCATAGTATTGACACCGGAGATGCATTGCCGGTTCGTCAAAAACCATACCGGTATGATAAGAATAAGGAAAAAATTATAGAATGGCATATTACCGATATGCTACGTAAAAAGATCATAACACCCATCTCAAGTAGTTATGCTAGCCCGGTGGTTTTATGTAAGAAAAATAATGATTATCCTTTGGAGCATCCAAAAAGGTGGAGATTCGCTATTGATTACCGTAAATTAAATTCCATAACGAAATATCCGGTATATCCGTTACCGATCATAGAAGAAATTTTAAGGAACATAAAATCAACCAAATTTATGACGACTTTAGACTTAACGAATGGTTATTTTCAAATAGGGGTCAGGCCTGAGGACGTGCTTAAGACTGCTTTTATAACCAAGTCTGGCACTTATGCATTTTTGCGTATGCCGTTTGGCCTTTCTGGGGCCCCAGCAACATTTCAGCGATGCATGGACATTGTGTTAAAACCTGTTCTTGGAAAGTCCACATTTATCTATTTAGATGATATCATTATTACTAGTGATAATCTCGACCAACATATACAGGATTTAAGACAGGTTTTTTCTTTATTAAATGAGGCCGGTCTAAAAGTTAATGTCGAAAAGTGCAAATTTGCAGCCCCTGAATTAAAATATTTAGGTTACAAAATATCGCAAAAAGGGATCGAGACACATGAATCAAAAATAATCGCTGTACAAAAGTATCCGACTCCAAACACGGCAAAGAAGCTCTCTTCTTTTCTAGGACTTTGTTCATATTATAGGTCCTTTATAAAAGATTTTGCGGCTATCGCTGAGCCATTGTTAAAATTAAAAAGGAAAAAGGCAAGATTCTCGTGGACGGCCGAAGCCAATAGTGCTTTCGAAAAATTAAAACAAGCATTAACGCAAGCCCCTGTGTTGAAATTTCCTGAAAAGGATGAAAATTTAGAAATTTCAGCGGATGCTTCGGATTATGCGGTAGGAGCGGTACTTTCGCAAAATCAGCAGCCCGTGGCATTTTTTAGCCGAACTTTAAATCAAACACAAAGAAACTATTCCGCGACCGAGAGAGAGGCACTTGCAGTTCTGTTAGCAGTGCAAAAGTTCCGAGTCTATTTTGGAAAGGCGCCGATAACAGTATATTCTGATCATGCGGCGGTAACTAGATTGTACTCAGGGAAAAATTTATCCCCAAGGTTAATAAGATGGGCACTCAAGCTGCAAGAATATAATCTGGTAATCAAGCATACCCCCGGAAAGGAAAATATCGTAGCAGATGCCCTATCACGAATTAAATTAGACGAACAGGGTAATACCGTAAAAGTTGCAATGCTTACAGCGTGTACAATAAATTCCCGAGAAACTGTAATAACCGAACTGGGTAAGGATCCTGAGTTTGGAAGTATTTATGAGTATTTGAAGGATCCTGAAAATTTTAGCCACCAAGATATTGTGGCGATAAGAAATAGGGCGGCCCATTACGAACTAATAGATGGTCTATTATTTTATACAAAAACTACGAATTCCAACAACGAATGTCGACCTGTTATCCCAGCTAGTCTTAGATTAAATATCCTGCAAGAGCTCCATGACAGCCCTTTAGCTTCTCATGCTGGTATTCGAAAAACTATCCAACGCGTACGCGAGGCAGTCTACTTTCCTGAACTGCAAAAGTTAACAAGGGCGTATGTCCAGTCCTGCCCAACATGTCAAGCCGTTAATTATATTAATTTCCGCCCGGCCGGGTTTCTAAATAGTATTAAATCCGAATTTCCAAATGAAATAATCGGCATCGATTTATTGGGCCCTTTCCCAAAAAGTCAGTTAAACAAAAGTCGCTATCTCCTTGTTATGGTTGATCATTTTAGTAAATGGACCGAAATTGTTCCCTTAAAACGAGCCTCCGCGAAATTAGTTACCGATTCTATTTTAAATAAATATATTTTAAAGTACGAGGCGCCCCTAAAAGTTATATCGGATAATGGTCCTCAATTTGTAAGTAATATATTTGAAGACATGTGCAAAAAACTGGGCATACGTCATTTAAAAATGGTCCCGTATCGGCCGCAATCAAATATAGCGGAACGGGTCAACAGAAATATAGTGAAAATTATCCGTAGTTACGTTAAAAATTTTCATAAAAGCTGGGATAACTATGTCAATGAATTTGCTTTCGCCCTTAGGACCGCAAAACATGATACAACGGGAAAAACTCCTGCTGAGTTATTTCTAGGCAGAAAGATTATAACACCGTTAGATAAATTATTTTATGTGCAACAAAGAGCCCCAGAATTTAAAATGGGTGATATAGAAAAACTAATTAAGGAGGCAAAGAAGAATACTGAAGTAGCACAGAGAAAACAAAAATTGTATTATGACTTGAAACGACGGGGAGTAACTTATAAAGTAGGGGATGAAGTACTAAAAATTAAGCATTCACTTTCTTCAGCACCAGAAGATAAAACTGCCAAATTTTTTCCACGATTTGAAGGACCATATGTTATAGAAAAAATAACTCACGCTGTTGTAGTGTTAAAGGCCAGAAATGGTGAAATCTGTTCCGCAAATATTGATCAAATTAAGCCCTACTTCGATCGTAATAAAATGCAAATCTTTTCAGATCTTTTGCAGGATCCGGCACGGCAGACACCGCAGGTACAAGTTCCAGAGGTGGGAAAACGACAAGTACAAGGGCAAGCCAATGAGAGACAGAAGCAAGTGAAAAGAAAATTATCCCGCGGAAAAATTGAACGTAAAAAGAAAAAGAAGCCGTTCCACCGTCCAGAAAACAGAGTTCACGAACACCCCCAGAATGAAGAAGGGAGAAGGACGACGTATGTGAAGAGGACCAGGAGAAATGACGGCAACTACAACCCGGCTTTAAAACGGAAGATCGACTCATCCGACAGAACTCTCCGCAGCAAAAGTCGCCGAACTGCGGAAGGGCCATCAGCGGCGGAGGAAAAAGTACAAGCAAAATTTGAACGGCCAACAACGAGGTCCAAGCAGGATCACGACAGAAGTTTCCCGGTTCCACCAAGACCAGCTGCCTTGAAACGGCCAAGACCACAAGCAGAGGACAAAAGGAAGATGTTCAAGGGTGGCCGTACTGGTGAAAAACGGAAGCTTCCAGAGGAAAGCACTGAAGGGCGAGCCCGTACAAGAAGGAGGATCAACCAAGCTACGGTCTGCAGCACCTTTAAAGACTGGGCCCAGAAAAGGATGTCCGAAGATAAGTAAGTAAGTAAAATTATAAGATAAGTAAAATTTTATGTTACTTTGCAAACTTAAGTTAATCTTTCATTCTTACTGCAAGTAGCAGATTTCAAGAAGTTTTACCTCATGCGAGGTCTACCTTTATCGCCAAAAGGGCGAGAATTGAGTTGTGACTGATTTTCTTATTATGTTTTTCAATTACTCGCGCGTAAAACTAAAGTTGATGTATAATAGCGTTGTGTAAAGACTTAAATATTGTAAAAAGTTATTGTATAAATTTTATTTAAAACATTCTAGCAAGAAAGAAGTTTTAGTCTGAAAGACTTTTTGAAATGTACTATTATTTCAATGTAGAAAGAATTGGCACTTGCTTTGAAAAGAATAGAAGTTAACAATGTACTACTAATGTATGTTTTCAAATGTGTAAAATTAACGGCAGGTTGATATGTTCTTATATACATGTGAACTGTTATTTTAAATGTTAAGAAATACCGTGATATGGTAAAAGTGAAAGTAATGTTAAAAATTTGTTATTCATGTGACTGTAAAGATTAAATCATGGTGAATATGTGGTAAAGGTTGAATGATGTAGTTAGGCTCTCTGACGCTACACTTTAGAGTTAGCCACTTTTAGAATAGTACCTCAGGGTTTAGAGTTGAAAGTAGGGTGTGTTAAGAGGTCTCGTTATGTTGAATTTTAACACGTTAGTGTTTTGATTGTAGGAGGAAGTGTGGCACACGTAGACAGAAACACATTCGTGTTTGGTGTTCTTTTACAACACATGTCAGAGAGCACGGGGAGAGATAATTAAAATAGTCATGAATGAAATAAGAATGTTAAGAGAAGTATATTCTATATGTTATTTGCAATGTCATTGTGTAACATTTCATTAAACTAGTTTTCCTTCCAGATCTCTGGAAGGAACCAGAATTGAATAAAGCTCCTGTTTAGATGCAGTACAGATGAAAAAAAAAAGATTGTTGTAGATCCTGGGAGCTGATATTGTAACAAATTTCTTTCTTTTAAATTTTCTAGTTTCTAACGAAGTTATGATTGTAAAAGGTTGGCCTCGCGTTAGATTTTAGAGCTAAAAGTTTTCAACAAGGTCGTTTTAGACCTCAGTTTCAAACTAATTAACTCTGGCGGGAAGTATGTAAGGATCTTAAGTTTTACTAACGTTTATTTTATTTTAAATCTTTACTATCACTTCTTATTTTCTACTTCCGGCCAGAATTATAAGCGTTAAGGATTTTATGCAAAGTTTGTCTGGCGAACGCCAAGTATTTAAGTGTGGCCTTTTTGCCAAGCAGAGAGAGGAAGCAGTGAGTTCGAAGCAGGCCGCTTACCTTAGAAGTTACGCAGTTGCTATTTGCCTTCCAGGCCAGAGGTTTTAATCCTCTTGATAAATTAAACGTATTGTAGTGTTCACAGTCTCTGTGCTACATACGCTTCCTGTTATTATAAGGCCAATCTTATTCTAAAGTTAAATTAGAGTTTAGTTTTATTTTGATATCTTTTACGTTAGACCCCGAGTGGAGGGTCATTGTATTCCGAAGTACGGAAGTGGTTGTATATAAAGAAAAATAAAGGGTTTTGTATACCCTTCGTCTGTATCCTGTCTACTTACTACAATTAGTGAACATAGCTTTAGTAAGCTCTCTGTTCCTAGTCAGGTCCTTGTATGTTTCCGAAGAAGGTTAGAAGAAACATTGAACCTGATAATCTTACATTGAAAGATATGTGCTAATTCGCGCTAATTGCACGAAAAAAAAATTCTAAAGTATATAAAATAAATAAAAACCTCTAAAAACTCTTTTACGTGGTCATTTCAGCATCATTTCAATCATTTGCTGTGTTTCTACTTACATTTCTTATGAGGGTCAAATTGACTCCTAATGGCGATTTTCGGTTAGTCTGAAATTCGGCTGTTCTAGCGTTAAAAATGCTTCTAGACAAGTTCCCACAGTTTTGTAGTATTACTATACAGTATCGTAGTGCAGGTCTTGGTACTGTTCTTGGTTTCATCTGTGAGAGGTAGGACAAAACAGCTCTTACTCGGTTGTTTTCGGGTATTTTCTTTGCCTGTGGTATTTCCGTAGTACTAAAATATCTCCAACTTGCGTCAAATGTAAAAAACCATCAAGCTACTGCATAAGGTCCCCTTAATAGTGCTGTGTTATGTAGCGAATTTCAATTATTAATATGTGTTTTAAGTCATTATTATTCTAATATTTTTATTTGTATTCATGTGTATTTGAATCTGGAAAAAGAAGTATTCTTAGGATTTAATTCTTAGGCTCTTAAGGTGTTGTTTAACTTGTTGTTCTTGAAGGGGAATTGTAACAAAGGCGAGAGACGGTTGCGAGGACACACATCTGGTTTATGGCCTTTTCACTAACAATGTCGCCCTTTTAGCTCATGCGTGTGAAACGGAAGTTGTTTTCTTGTCGCTTTGTAAGTTTGCAGTTTTATTACTTCAAGACAGTGGGGGTGGCTGGTAATTGGATTTTCGTAAAAGCTTAGTTTCAATTGTTAGTTGGGGGTCTATTTTTTTCTCACGTTATGTGAGTGCAGATGTTTTTCGGATTGCATTGTCAGATTTTCTGGTGTTTGATTCGTCATGGGTGTGTCATTTTCTCAATTTAGATAACTTAAAATTCCGGGATTGGTAAGATTTAATTTTATGATTTTTTTGAAAGCCTATGAACTCACAGAGGCGGAGAAACCGAGTTTTCCTGGGTGCTTGCACCAGGCTAGAGTTCATTATTCTGATTCTGATTTGCAAGAAGAGTAAGAGGAGAAAAAAGTGGGGGCTTGACCCTACGGGTCTTGCTTCTCGCGAGCCGCGTGAACAGCCGGCAGAGGGTATGATTTTTCTCTCGGCTTTTAGCTGGCGAGAATTTGCGTTGGCATAAGGCATAGAGCTCAGCAGAAGAATTTCGATTTCTCTTATCCCAAGAATTGTTCGGCAGATTCTCTTGGTGATCCTGACATCCTGATGCGGTATTCCTGTTTTTACCGGCTTTGACTTCCTAATTAGATTTTGTTCCAAAGGTGCTCTATGCTATTATGGTGATTTTCGGGGCTTCCAGAATGAAAGAGACTCGTGTAGGACCCTTCTAAGGTGTGCATTGCTGTTTATTCTGCCTGTGCCAGCTGCGTCGATTTTTTTTTCATCATTCCATGCTCTGGTATTTTTTTTATTGTAATGACAGCTTCAATGGTGTTGCAACCAAGTCATCTTTAAAATTCGCAAGAACTGTCTGCCTCCATTAACGATGATTTTGTGAATAAAGGACAGCAGGAATAATGTGGTGCTCGAGTAAACTTTGGACGCGGGACGATCTGTTGAACTCTCTAAAACTCCGTATTAATCCGTCGATGATGGCATTCTCGATCTCTTCGAATGGTCAACGCAATGAGTAGGACGTTCTGTTGAACTATCAGCACTCCATATTAATCAGTCGATGATGGCATAGGAGTTGAATGTATGAACTTCACCCTGTGAGTGAATTTTTTTTTCTGTCTTTTGTATTTAAATTGCAACCGATTAATGATACTATATTAATATACGGTACAACCGCCTAAATTGTGAGTTATGTAATGTTAAAAAAAATTAGTACACCTAACATGAGTATAAGATTTAAAATAATATATATGTTAATTTACATCTTAAGGTTAATTTGTAGGGGACTGATCAGTTTACCTAGTTATCATATGTTTGAATATTATAGAAATTAACAAATGTGTTTGATATGTATTTTATGTTTCATTTGTTTAATTTAGTGTAGTTTCTGTGGTCTGTCATGTCCCTCCATTTGTTTGAGCCGGGAGGCTTTTAAGAAACATGGAGTTATTGATTTTCCCTTTACATAGGTTACTCACAACGCAAACCTAAAAAGTTAAATTGTACTATACCACTATACGATTGTTTAAGAAACATGGAGTTATTGATTTTCCCTTCACATAGGTTACTCACAACGCAAACCTAAAAGTTAAATTGTACTATACCACTATACGATTGATTGATAGATATGATATTTGATTGATTGATAGATATGATATACGATTGATTGATAGATATGATATACGAATATTTATAAGAATGTCGAAATGATATATGAATATTATGAAATAGATTTTGAATGTGAATTATTTGATATTTGATTTTTGATTATGATATTTTTGTCCGGCACCATCAGTCAATGTCCAAAGTTAAAAAGTATTTAAAATAGAAACATAATTTTTTTTCAATTTAACAATGGTGTTTACACAACAAAAAAAGTCAAACTTCTCAAAATCAAAATCTCAAATAATTCACATTCAAAATCTATTTCGTAATATTCATATATCATTTCGACATTCTTATAAATATTCCTATATCATATCTATCAATCAATCGTATATCATATCTATCAATCAATCAAATATCATATCTATCAATCAATCGTATAGTGGTATAGTACAATTTAACTTTTAGGTTTGCGTTGTGAGTAACCTATGTAAAGGGAAAATCAATAACTCCATGTTTCTTAAACAATCGTATAATGGTATAGTACAATTTAACTTTTTAGGTTTGCGTTGTGAGTAACCTATGTAAAGGGAAAATCAATAACTCCATGTTTCTTAAAAGCCTCCCGGCTCAAACAAATGGAGGGACATGACAGACCACAGAAACTACACTAAATTAAACAAATGAAACATAAAATACATATCAAACACATTTGTTAATTTCTAGAATATTCAAACATATGATAACTAGGTAAACTGATCAGTCCCCTACAAATTAACCTTAAGATGTAAATTAACATATATATTATTTTAAATCTTATACTCATGTTAGGTGTACTAATTTTTTTTTAACATTACATAACTCACAATTTAGGCGGTTGTACCGTATATTAATATAGTATCATTACTCGGTTGCAATTTAAATATAAAAGACAGAAAAAAAATTCACTCACAGGGTGAAGTTCATACATTCAACTCCTATGCCATCATCGACGGATTAATACGGAGTTTTAGAGAGTTCAACAGATCGTCCCGCGTCCAAAGTTTACTCGAGCACCACATTATTCCTGCTGTCCTTTATTCACAAAATCATCGTTAATGGAGGCAGACAGTTCTTGCGAATTTTAAAGATGACATGGTTGCAACACCATTGAAGCTGTCCTTACAATAAAAAAAAATACCAGAGCATGGAATGATGAAAAAAAAATCGACGCACCTGGCACAGGCAGAATAAACAGCAATGCACACCTTAGAAGGGTCCTACACGAGTCTCTTTCATTCTGGAAGCCCCGAAACTCACCATAAGCATAGAGCACCTTTGGAACAAAATCTAATTAGGAAGTCAAAGCCGGTAAAAACAGGAATACCGCATCAGGATGTCAGGATCACCAAGAGAATCTGCCGAACAATTCTTGGGATAAGAGAAATCGAAATTCTTCTGCTGAGCTCTATGCCTTATGCCAACGCAAATTCTCGCCAGCTAAAAGCCAAGAGAAAAATCATACCCTCTGCCGGCTGTTCACGCGGCTCGCGAGAAGCAAGACCCGTAGGGTCAAGCCCCCACTTTTTTCTCCTCTTACTCTTCTTGCAAATCAGAATCAGAATAATGAACTCTAGCCTGGTGCAAGCACCCAGGAAAACTCGGTTTCTCCGCCTCTGTGAGTTCATAGGCTTTCAAAAAAATCATAAAATTAAATCTTACCAATCCCGGAATTTTAAGTTATCTAAATTGAGAAAATGGCACACCCATGACGAATCAAACACCAGAAAATCTGACAATGCAATCTGAAAAACATCTGCACTCACATAACGTGAGAAAAAAATAGACCCCCAACTAACAATTGAAACTAAGCTTTTACGAAAATCCAATTACCAGCCACCCCCACTGTCTTGAAGTAATAAAACTGCAAACTTACAAAGCGACAAGAAAACAACTTCCGTTTCACACGCATGAGCTAAAAGGGCGACATTGTTAGTGAAAAGGCCATAAACCAGATGTGTGTCCTCGCAACCGTCTCTCGCCTTTGTTACAATTCCCCTTCAAGAACAACAAGTTAAACAACACCTTAAGAGCCTAAGAATACTTCTTTTTCCAGATTCAAATACACATGAATACAAATAAAAATATTAGAATAATAATGACTTAAAACACATATTAATAATTGAAATTCGCTACATAACATATTCCCCCACGCACCAGGGAAAAAAATTTTGAGCAACAAAATTTTTTTTCAAAACAAATCAGAACAGCATTTCAAACTAGTACCAAGTTAAGTGCCATACAAATAATCAACTCAAAACTATTTGTCACGGAGAGCAGTGAAAAAAAAAATTAAAAAATTTACTAACAAAGCATTAAGTTTAACAAATTAAATTCAAAATCTAAATGCGACTCATATAACCAATTAAACAGCAAGAGGAGTGAAGTGTCATAAAAAAAATCCATTTGCAAAACCAGTTACACAAACCGAAAAAAAAAAATCACTAATGAGGGGGAAAAAATTGCACTTTAACAATTCAGTCAGCCAACAGTGACAAAAAAAAAAAAAAAAAATCCTAAAAGAATTACACACTGACCTGAACCAGAAGTTGAAACAAACGGAGAACACTCCTAGGAACGGAAAAGAGAAACTTGACCAAAAAAAAAATTAAGCCGAAAGAATCTAGTGCGCATCTAGAAGCAAAAGGAAAAAAAAATTTAGACAATCTTACTTGAAACAAGGAAATTAAAATTCGGACCAGCCGAAAAAATCCTTAAAAACAATGCACTATTGTGTCAAGAACTCGAAACTGAAAACTCAAAGAAATTCACCAAATGCAAACAACTCCTAGACAAAACCAGTTGTAAAACACTGAGAAAAACATTTAACTATTCTTTTCATGAAAACAAAACCAACACTCTTCAAAAAAAAAAAAAAAAAAAAAAAAAAAAATCAAATTCATAAACCATTCAAGCTCAAACCAAAAAAAAAAAAAAAAAAAAAAAAAAAATCAAATTCTGAAAATAGCCAAAATGAATTCAACAGACAGAACTGAAGCAGGTTACAAACAGAATTTACACGTAAACAAGAAATTGTCCAACAAAAGGGTTTGCCACAATTTTTACAGAAAACAATGCTGCCCCAATGTTCTCAAAGTCTAGATCCTGGAGAGTAATTAAAGAAAAGAAGAGTATGCATTGCACTCTAGGTAGCAATCGTAAGCATGACAACTTCACATCAAAACCACAAAACTGCAGGCACAAAAATGCAAAAGCAGACAAGAGGGAAGTGTTTACACAGAAAAATCTTAACTCAAAATCACAAAATCCATAAATCTCACAAAACCCAATTCTATACTTCTCCTTAAACCACTTCAAAACAAAACTCCTTGAAATACACTAAGCCTCAAGAGCAATCACAAATTTTTCAGTAACCACACAGTATAACCAGAAACCAGAAAAGAAAAAGTTTTTGAAAGACAACCAACTTGAAAACAGAAACTCAGTACAAAACTCCGTGGAGTTAATCACTCTTAAAAATCTCAAAATCGAATCAAAATACTTCTCAAATCTTCACAACACTAAACTCACATAAGTAATTTCTCCTTCCACAAAATCAAGTTTAACTTCTCAAAACAAATTTCACTTCCACTAGTATCAATGTTTAAATTTCCAAACGAATTTCACATCCACTTTTAAATTTACTGCAACACTGCAACAAGTTCAGCCAAAGAAAAAAAATTTAAATTCAAAATCAAAACAATAAGCTATTAAGCTCAAAAATTGACAAACAAAAAAAAATCACTGTTAAAACCAATGTTAGACCACTCACAAATAACCTCACTATGAATCAACCTTTAAAACTACTTGAAAAGCCAACAGTTAAGAGTAAGAATAATATCTTTTAACTACATTTCCAAAACTTCAAACAAAACCAACTCTACCTTTCCAAAAAAAAATCTTTGTTTTTCCAAAATTCAAACTCAAAATTTTTGTAAAACGCACAACTCACTATTCTACTGTTTTCAGACATTTCTCAGACAGCAATAAATGTTTACAATATTCACAAACTAAGTAGAAATTCAATTACTCAAATTCAGAAAGCTAAACAAGAAACTTCACTCCGGCTGAAAATTATCTTCCAAAAAAAAATTCACTGAATCCCTAAGTAAACTATCACTGGTTCCGCGCAACTTTACAAATCTAACCAAAATTAACTTTAGGAAACAAACATTTCAGATTTTTCCAAAAATAAATTCAAAAATAAAAATTTTAACTGAATTCTATTAGGCACAAATTCCACAAAATCTATTAACACACTTCTCCTTAAACCACTTCAGTTAAAAAAGTTAAAAAAAAATACTATTTCTCGAACACAAAAAAAAAAAATACTGCTCTGACATTAAATCAATTAATTAAAATTAGAAATCTACAAAGTAATGTAAATCTACAATTATTTAAAGTGCAATTAGCAAAATCAACACATTAACACAAATGCAATTCTCACCAAAACTTTAAACTAAAAGATAAATGGATCAAACATCTAGGTGAGCGCAAAAAAATTTTCATCATTTATGATCAAAACTGTAATATTCATACACATAAAAACAAAATAGAAATAATATAAAATAATACTCAAATAATATACACAAAAAATTTTATAGTGGTCTGGCAGTCGCGAGGGTCACGGCACCATTGTTATATTGAAAAAAGAAATTTATGTTTGTATTTTAATACCATTTAACTCTGGACTTTGACTGATGGTGCCGGACAAAAATATCATAATCAAAAATCAAATATCAAATAATTCACATTCAAAATCTATTTCATAATATTCATATATCATTTCGACATTCTTATAAATATTCGTATATCATATCTATCAATCAATCGTATATCATATCTATCAATCAATCAAATATCATATCTATCAATCAATCGTATAGTGGTATAGTACAATTTAACTTTTAGGTTTGCGTTGTGAGTAACCTATGTAAAGGGAAAATCAATAACTCCATGTTTCTTAAACAATCGTATAGTGGTATAGTACAATTTAACTTTTTAGGTTTGCGTTGTGAGTAACCTATGTAAAGGGAAAATCAATAACTCCATGTTTCTTAAAAGCCTCCCGGCTCAAACAAATGGAGGGACATGACAGACCACAGAAACTACACTAAATTAAACAAATGAAACATAAAATACATATCAAACACATTTGTTAATTTCTAGAATATTCAAACATATGATAACTAGGTAAACTGATCAGTCCCCTACAAATTAACCTTAAGATGTAAATTAACATATATATTATTTTAAATCTTATACTCATGTTAGGTGTACTAATTTTTTTTAACATTACATAACTCACAATTTAGGCGGTTGTACCGTATATTAATATAGTATCATTACTCGGTTGCAATTTAAATACAAAAGACAGAAAAAAAATTCACTCACAGGGTGAAGTTCATACATTCAACTCCTATGCCATCATCGACTGATTAATATGGAGTGCTGATAGTTCAACAGAACGTCCTACTCATTGCGTTGACCATTCGAAGACACCGAGAATGCCATCATCGACGGATTAATACGGAATTTTAGAGAGTTCAACAGATCGTCCCGCGTCCAAAGTTTACTCGAGCACCACATTATTCCTGCTGTCCTTTATTCACAAAATCATCGTTAATGGAGGCAGACAGTTCTTGCGAATTTTAAAGATGACTTGGTTGCAACACCATTGAAGCTGTCCTTACAATAAAAAAAATACCAGAGCATGGAATGATGAAAAAAAAAAAATCGACGCAGCTGGCACAGGCAGAATAAACAGCAATGCACACCTTAGAAGGGTCCTACACGAGTCTCTTTCATTCTGGAAGCCCCGAAACTCACCATAAGCATAGAGCACCTTTGGAACAAAATCTAATTAGGAAGTCAAAGCCGGTAAAAACAGGAATACCGCATCAGGATGTCAGGATCACCAAGAGAATCTGCCGAACAATTCTTGGGATAAGAGAAATCGAAATTTTTCTGCTGAGCTCTATGCCTTATGCCAACGCAAATTCTCGCCAGCTAAAAGCCAAGAGAAAAATCATACCCTCTGCCGGCTGTTCACGCGGCTCGCGAGAAGCAAGACCCGTAGGGTCAAGCCCCCACTTTTTTCTCCTCTTACTCTTCTTGCAAATCAGAATCAGAATAATGAACTCTAGCCTGGTGCAAGCACCCAGGAAAATTCGGTTTCTCCGCCTCTGTGAGTTCATAGGCTTTCAAAAAAATCATAAAATTAAATCTTACCAATCCCGGAATTTTAAGTTATCTAAATTGAGAAAATGACACACCCATGACGAATCAAACACCAGAAAATCTGACAATGCAATCCGAAAAACATCTGCACTCACATAACGTGAGAAAAAAATAGACCCCCAACTAACAAGTGAAACTAAGCTTTTACGAAATTCCAAGTACCAGCCACCGCCACTGTCTTGAAGTAATAAAACTGCAAACTTACAAAGCGACAAGAAAACAACTTCCGTTTCACACGCATGAGCTAAAAGGGCGACATTGTTAGTGAAAAGGCCATAAACCAGATGTGTGTCCTCGCAACCGTCTCTCGCCTTTGTTACAATTCCCCTTCAAGAACAACAAGTTAAACAACACCTTAAGAGCTTAAGAATACTTCTTTTTCCAGATTCAAATACACATGAATACAAATAAAAATATTAGAATAATAATGACTTAAAACACATATTAATAATTGAAATTCGCTACATAACAGCTGCATTGGTGCGTGAAGATCTGCTGAAGAGACATACTAATTTCGTATTGGAAGTTATGAAGGCGAATGAACTCATGCATTTTATCTTATTCTGATAAGAAGGGTTAGTAGGAAGAAGAAGAATAAGACAACATTTTATCAAGAAAAGTTCCATAGCTCCACGAAACACTGAAATATAGCGAAAAAATGAGAAGGCCGCATTTATGTCAGTGCACTGAATGTTATCGGCTCGAGTGATTTACGTGCCTTTTTCTTCTAAAAATATTTTTAAAAAATGTGTGTTAACCCTATACGTTTTCAATATTTTATCAGAAAAAGTAAAACATTTTTATTAAATAGCGTAATTAATTTTAGATATATACTTTATATTTAAAGTATCTGTGCCATGTGTAGCGAAAAGGCTGTATTCAGTGGATAAATTTTCCTTGTTTTCCGGTATCTTCGCCAAAATTTTAACTTTAAAGAAGAAATTGTATTAAAATATAAAAAAGAAAAAACAAGGCCTTAAAATTAAGTTCTGTAGTAAAGACAGTGAACCATATGCTGTAATTTAGTCCCATATTATTGACCTCCCGAGTAAATTATGTATTTTTACAGTTTATTTGCGACGAATTTTTATCTATCCTAAACAGTTTTAATCTTTATAGTCAGTCAGTCGATGATGCATTAGAGCTTTTATTTGTTGCCGATATTATAAAAGCTGACAGAGGAATAAAGTGATTTTATAAAGCTTCATTTTATTTTGATTTCCTAATAATCTTTCACAAGAAGTGATTTTTTGAAAATTGCGAAAATTTTTGTTAAAATTCTTGCGAGGTTTTCTTAAAATAACTAATTTATTTTCATAATTTCTTTTTATCTGTGAAGGCAAGCCCTCATATTTTTCACTCCGAGTTTCAGTTTGATTGTGGCAACGGAAGCTGGCTAAAAAGATCATAAATAGACAAGTTTGGGGGCTGACTAGTTAGGGGAACTATTATTCTTAATTGGGCTGAAAATTGTGAAAATCCTTCAAACTGTGAGAGATAATGAGATAAGATTATTTCCCTTTTTAGAACTGGAGGAAAAAATACCTTAATGACCCAAAAGCTGTATGTTCCAACAGAAAAAAAATCGTTAACTGTCAGCATTTATATTTATAACAATTTATTGCTAACTATGTAACAGAAAATATACATCACGAGGATACTAAATGCATTTTAGATGGTATATGGAAGAATATGAAGTGCCATCCGTTATCGTTAAGTCACAAAAATAAATTTTCAGGTAAATTGTAGGCTCACCAGCGGCCGAGCGGTACAGTCGCTGAACACTGGTAGTTCGGTCCGAGGTTCGAATCCCGCGAACGGGCTGTCTTCATGGGCGCTTTCGTGGTTTTCCCCATGTGTAACGTGTGTACAAGCCAGTTTTTCTTAGAAAGTCCTCCACGAAGGCATCCCTCCTCTTAGGCAGATAGCCCTCGAGGCTTTGCCATAATCACACACACACAGGTAAATTGTAGAGCTACTAATTTTTTTTTATTTTAGGTGACGTAATAAATCCTCTATGCCGTCGTCCGGATTCAAATCTATTTAGTTGTAATTTGAGCTTGCTGCAAGTTACACCATGAAATCACGTAAGATGCAAGGCAATAATTCCTTATAAAATTATATCACAAAATGATACTCGAGTACTTAAAAATTTAAATTTCGAAACACTGAAACTGTTTTTACTTCTTTTCATAAATAAAATAAGAATATATGGATTTTTGCAGAAATATTTGTTTTAGATTTTGTTTACAGTATAATTAAATGCTGTAATGTAACTAAGTAGTTTGCTTTCGAAAGCCAAATCTTTTCTTTGTAATGGTATTTCAAAATTAAAATACTGTGAAGTCTAAAAGTGGGTAATACTAGATCAAATAAATGTTTTCACTGGAAACTATTTAGCTAAATTTTCTAAGCATTTTCTTGCTATCACTGTTTACAGCTCTATTACCTTTATCGCAGTTACTAGTTATCATTCATGGAGGTGAATTTTTTCCTTTCTAATTTTATTTTTCATGAATATAACAAACCCATACCTCATTTGTAAATATTTATAAAGCAGAGAGAAAAAATTGAATTTGATGCTGTTATATTATGAAAATCTGAAATTCTCCAATATTTCAGAAAACCATTAAAATTTGATTTAGAGCAATTGTTTGACAAAGTTTTATATGGAGAAGAAAGGAAACTCGTGTTGAGAAAGAAATGCTACAATTATCAGGTAAATTTATATTATTTGACAGACGGAGATATTTGCTGATACCTGACAGAAATTTAAATTGTATTATATTTTGTTTTCTTCGCTCTTTGCAAACTTTTCGAAAGATATAGTCATATGTTTCACAAAAATAGAGTGCAGAAAAAGAGCGTTCGAAGTACGTAGATGCTCATAGATGTTAATGTAATTATGAGAGTTTTAAATAAAATTCAGCGTAGAGCTATGAATTATCCAAACTTTAAAAACATTGTCATTTTCTTTTGGAACACTTCAATAGGATTATTGATTCTACACTAATCTTTCTTGCTTATAAAAAAAGAGTGCGTAAAAATAGTTTTGAAATACAGTTTCCTACTCAAGATTTAATTTGCATATTTTTAACTATTACATAAATCTGAATTTCTGTTTAATGATGTTGCTGTCATTTCGTGTGCCATTAGTGAGATTATTGTGGAGCATAGTTACGCCTCTACAGAATAATTTAAACGGAGCGCTTAGGAAACTTAATAACGATTTAATAAGTCTGTAACTCTCGGTGTTTAAGTCAGTTGATTTTAATTTTTGTGCTTATAAAAGTAAATACTTCCATATTTATAATGAAATCAAGCGATATCTGTATATTGCGCTCATGAAGAAAAGAACTATGCAATATAAGATTACCTTTTCTAATATTCAAACATATAACCTGGAACATTTGAATTTTCCGTATGTGTTTTATCGAGTTCATTCATGGGACCAGGTTTCTTAATGTATGAAAACATAGAATGTAGTACATCTCCTATTGTGATCAATGATTCGGTCAGAGCCCGATTAACACATTTATCTCCACTTAGTATGTGTTCGTCAGGGTTTTCTTCATTTCTTCTCTCTCTCGGGTTTGGTGCTTCTGAACTATGCATTCCATGGTAAACCAGCAATAACGTTTTGATGCCTAAGTACGTGCTTATATTGCGTAATCCCGCCCTTAATTCAGTTACTATGATCAAACTGTTGTGGATAAAATGTTTTAAAGTCGTAAAATAAAAGAGAATTTCGACAAAAAATTTCAAAATAGACTTACAAAATTGCCAAGTGACAGAGAAATATCACCGTGTGAGGGGTTAAATCGCCAGTTAGCTTTCTGTCAACCATTTAAAACTAGGCAGAAAGCAAGCTTATTTTGACGTCCATTTTGAATAACTTCATCACTTATGAGGGCAATCAGATACAAGACTTTCTTCTTAAGGAGAGAAAAAAATAAATTTCCAGAAACGTTATGAACAGTTCATAAACAACGTTTTGCCTTTTCTTATAAAAAATACTTGTTTATACATTTTGATATTAAATTGGCTAAAATTATATTGCTGTTTCCAAAGATATTTTTTCTCATCGTTTAATGTTATTATTCGGTTAATGTTATCTAAATAGCCGTGGACACACGCAATGACTATAAGCAACGTCTACTATAGAGTTATAACGAAGCGCAATTTTTTAATTACTGTTTCGCAATATTTCCTTAATGAGATTCAAATGAAAATAGATTTTTAAAATTGAATTCCAAAAGTAAGTAAAACTGCATTGATATCAGGCTTAAACCTCAGAAATGAGTAAATGTTTATTTTTTTTTTAAACGTAACAACTTAAATTTTAAATAACAGAACAGTCTAAAAATATAGTAATATAGAATGAATGAAAACTAAATATATTCGATTATATGAAAATATATTTCTGTATTCAGATTATAAGTTATTTATATCTACTTCAGATTAGTAGTTTTTTATATCTTCAGTTATTTATCTACTTTTGAGCGCCGAAAATAGTTTGTGGTGATCATCCAGGAAAAATGTGCTATTTGAAGACGATCTGCTCCTCCAAAATGGTTCGGATAACCATGATCGTGATGTATTTGGGTAAAAATATATATATGTGTAATCTTTGCCTTAAAAAATCCATTTCTAGTGTGACCACGAGAGTGCGCTGCTACACTCAAGCAAATCTCCCATTTGCGGATCTCCCGTCAGTCTGTTTCCCGCGAATTCTCCTCATTCGTTTCAGTATCATTTCTCTTTTGAGTTTGGCAGCGGCTCTACATCCTTTACGTTGCTAGTATTGCTGCACAGGTTTCGGTTCGTGTTTCAGCTTGTCACCTGTTTAGTGTATGAGATAAATTTTTACGGTGTGCTTTGGAAGAGTGGGATATATTTTACTGTGAGTACCTGTTTTAAAATTTATTTAAACATACAACTATATCATGATTACAAAATGCAGTTTTATTACAACTTTTGCATTTAAATACGCCGATATTGCTAAGATATATCTTCTAACGCAAATTCTATTTTCGGCTCTTGGTTTTATTTTGTCTATAAATATTTTCTAATCGTTTAAGTAACCACATTTCTGAAGAAAATATAGCTTTATAATTATTTTGAAACTTTAAAGATAGATATTTGAATTCATATCACTGCATATATAAAGCAGTTTCAATTCAAATTACAGATTTGTAGCATCTGTAGCTAAAAGGTTGGGTTATCAAATGATATGCTGTGGCATGAAAATTGTTTTAGTATGTTTTCTTTGTTCTGATTTAAAGACAGAGGAATAGGTTAGTTTAAAGATTTGATCTAAGATAAAGTTTGATTCCTATCATTGAATATATTAAACAATCTCATAGCATCTGTAGCTAGAAGATTATATATATATTTACTGTGGAATGAAAAATATATTCTCATGTTTGTTTGCTTTGTTTTCACTGGTTTTTCGCGTTCAGATTTAAAGACAGAGAAGTTTGCTAATTTGAAGATTTGAAGACGGAGAAATTTTAATTCCTATCATTTCAAATATAAAATAATCTCAATTTAAACTACGCATTGTAGCAAATGCAGGTAAAAGGTTAGATTCTCAAATGATTTACAGTGGAATATTTTTTTCTAACGTATGTTTGTTTTGCTTTTATTAATTTTCCTGTTTCTTTTCAAAATGTGGTGATTTTAAACAAAATATAATTTGCAAATTATATTTTGTTTTAAAATAAAATATAATATATTTTTCATCGTCCTGATACTTATATTAAGCACATTTTTTAAATTATGGTAGTAAAATGTCTGGATTTTTGTTCTTTTAACTATATATATATTAAAACTTGCATTTGAAACACATTTATAGGCGCTTAATGGCCCAAAGATATATTGCATTTGATTTAAATTTGTTTTATCGATAAGGAATAAAATATTCATAATAGAATACATAATATGTTTTATATATAATATATTATAAAATATTCTCTTAGCGTATCGATGGAGAAATAGAAAATATTTAAATGGGTTTGAAAATTTGTAAGGCTCATTGAATAAGAATATATTTTATTTAAATATTTCTTTCAAAATCCTATTCAATTTTCAGCTACGTCTAAATCCTCTTTTAGCATTGAAATATCATTTGCGTTATAGGAAAACAATAACCGTTTACATTTATAATAATAATCGTTTGCGTTTATAAAATAATAATAATGCTTATGTTTAAGTTTATCCGGAGAATTTTCGTCTATAAGAAAATAATGATAAACTTATAAAATTTCATCCGGTAGCAAAAATAAAGAAGGTAAAGTGTGTTCTATTTTTTTCTAATAAAATTTCTATTGTCATATTGAGAGATATTTAGCAGAATACAAAAATCTTTCAGTTGCAACAAGGTATTTCAGTAACAACAAGGTATTAATTTAAGTCTATATTTTTAATTTATGGATACATTACATTGCTTAAAACTTTGCACCAGTTAATGAATGCAACATTTTGAAGCTTTTTCACTCCTAGATTTATGTTTGACTTTATTCGTATTGTCGATTTATTTACCACGTTTTACCTAATTTATTGACAAATATTGCACATTCTAAAGCTAAATTTATTTCCATATATTTTGTGGTAAATTATGATTATATAATGAGTGTACAAAGTATTCGTATAAGTTTTATGCCCCGTTGATAAAAGCTATAAATTCCACAGTAATTAATTATAATGAACATACTTTTATATTTTCATGTGAAATTAACAGGAAAATAAATGCATGCATAAATGAGACATTTACGAAACATAAACAACCCATCATCTTGTGGTCTAAAACGTATTCGTGCGTTATGCATAATGTTGAATATTTTGATAAGTATATTTAAGTTAATACACTATAAGGAATTTCTCCCACTTTCCTAGCGTCCTTCGTGGTGCAGTGGTTCTGCACGCTGGGCCGGTATTCCAGAGGTCCGTGGTTCGATTCCCGGCGAAGGCGGTTGTTAATTTTTCATCTTGCCTGCTTCCAAAAAATCCTAATGTCTCTACAGTTTCTCCCGAACTACAAAAGGGTTGTGGATGATGATTCTCCGCACCCAGGATTTGGCGACTAGGTCCCTTAAAACCCTAGTCGCCCTTTAAAAAGGGGAGCATATAAGGAATTTCTCCCACTTTCCTAGCGTCCTTCGTGGTGCAGTGGTTCTGCACGCTGGGCCGGTATTCCAGAGGTCCGTGGTTCGATTCCCGGCGAAGGCGGTTGTTAATTTTTCATCTTGCCTGCTTCCAAAAAATCCTAATGTCTCTACAGTTTCGCCCGAACTAAAAAAGGGTTGTGGATGATGATTCTCCGCACCCAGGATTTGGCGACTAGGTCCCTTAGAACCCTAGTCGCCCTTTAAAAAGGGGAGCATATAAGGTATTTCTCCCACTTTCCTAGCGTCCTTCGTGGTGTAGTGGTTCTGCACGCTGGGCCGGTATTCTAGAAGTCCGTAGTTCGATTCCCGGCGAAGGCAGTTGTTAATTTTTCATCTTGCCTGCTTCCAAAAAATCCTAATGTCTCTACAACCTTATAGGATATCCTTTAGCGTGAGTAACGGCTTCGAGTCTGCTTGGCATTGATTCAATCAAATTTGCTGTTACTCAGCTAGATATGGACTCCATTCTTGTTTAAGAGCAGTTATTATGTCATTTTCTTTAGAAATGTGCCTGGATCTAACATTTCAAGAGTTTCCCATAAATTCTCAATGGGATTGAAGTCGGGTGACTGAGGAAGATATTACATAAACTTTGGGCTGTTACATACTATCCAGAGCCATGAAGTTAAGGATGTGTGCTTGGGTTCATTATCATACTTGAAAATATATTTACTATCCAAACCCATTTTTGTCGCACTAGACCTTAAATTACTTTTCGAAAAATAACTGTGCAGCAGATGGTTCATAATGCCATTATGATGACTAAATTACTGACCCGGAAGCATTCATACATGCAACTCCAAACCAATACTACTCCACCTCCATGTTTCACTGTTGATCGTAAATTCCTTGGATGCAATTCTGTATTTCGTTTCTACCATAACATTCGCTTTCAGTCCACTCCAAAAATACTAAATTTACTTTCATGTGAAAAAATAATGTTCTTACAGAACTCTGAGCTCTCATTCACGTATTTCTGGCGAAGGATAATCGTAATTTCCGACTGCTCTCACTCAAAGAAGTTTCGTCTCGCAACTCGGCCATAGAAATCTTGTTTTCTGCATGCATTTGGAATTGTACTTACGAATACTCTTCTCATATTTCTAAATTTTGCTATAAGCTTAAGAGCACTTTCTTTCGGATCTTTTCATTGTACGATTTATTGCCTTTACGAAGCTTCAAGATTAATTCTTTTTCGTAAATAGTAGTTTCTTTACATTTACACCCATATTAAAATTTTACGTTTCGTATCACAAAGTACACTCGGGAATTTTGTGTAACCCGCAAGATAAATGACTTCAATTATCAACGAAAAGCTAACTAAAGCAATTAAAAAATGCTACCAAAATTTTTTTCCAATTTTTCATTTGTTTAAATATATGAATACTTTTTATGCGCCAATAAATCTCCAACTTTTACTTTCCTGTATATTTTAAATCTAATTTAATCTTTTTCGTATTGTTTTTGTAATTGTATTTGGTAGATTTTTTTATTAGCTATTGCCTTTAGATAGAATTAGCGAGCTGAAACTATTGCTTCTTTCATGAAACCACTCTTGTACGAATAGGTTTTACACTTACTGTATCTTTAAAGAAACAGTATGGTAACATGTTAAAGTTTGTTAAACTGGGTACAGTTTTTAAGAATGCTTGCTATACGTATACAATAATTAGTTCAAATGAATTTTTTTTTCTGAAAGTTAAATCGATGTTATGAAATCGATATGAGTTCATGTGCACTAAAGAAAAATAGACGTCTGTATTGTGTGAAAATGCTTGATTTTGGAAGCAAAAGGAGAATTTTTTATTATTATTTTCGTATTTTAAGTAACAAATACTTTACTTACTTAAGTACAGAAATCTAGGGGTCTGCTGGTTCAGAACATGTCGCGATTTACAAATGAATGAAACTGTAAAACGGCGTTGATTTCAGCACTGCTGTTACACCAATTTGTCGTGAATCATTGGATTTTTAGTGAAGTCTTGAGTAACATCGCTTCAAGGATAAAATGGTTTACTTTTGTTTTAGAATGGAATTCTTCCTGGTGATGGAGAAGAAAGACAGGTTCAAGTTTTATGTTTGGCATAATAGACCTGTGAGATATAATTTGCACCTGCTAAAATGTTTTGCTCAGTTTTCTGTACATTCTTGGGTAAAAGTATAGCTTAGGGTACCCCTTGGCGAAACTCGGCGATTTTTGGCGGTACATGGATACCGATTTTTGAATTTCTTTGACTCGTTATTTTGGTTTGCGAAGCGGCGATTTTTGCGCCAAAAATCGCCGCTACACAAAGCCAAAATAACAAGACAAACAACTGCACAAACTCTGTATCCATGTACACATCGACTTATTTTCACTTAAAATAAATCCCCGAAATGCACAAAAATGCCATTGCGCACTCCTTTGATTCTATCCATGTACACGTCGACCTATTTTCACTTAAAAAAAATCACCGAATTTCACAAAAATGGCATTGCGCACTTCTTTGACTTTTTTCATGTACACGTCGACCCATTTTCACTTAAAAAAATTCCAGAATTGCACAAAAATTGCATTGCGTACTCTTTTTAACTTTATCCATGTACACGTCGACCTATTTTCACTTAAAAAAATCCCAGAATAGCACAAACTTGCATTGCGTACTCGCTTTACATTGTCCACGTACACATCGAAATATTTTCACTTAAAATGATATACCAATCTACCAAAAGTCAAAGGAGCACCAAATTCTACAATATAGACAAACAAAAAATACATAATTTCAATAAAGTACATTTTAAACCAAACAATAAAATAACATAAAAAAGGAAAAAATGTTATACATTTAAGCACTACCAAAAGCAAATATTCACTTACCGTGATTTTCGAGTTCGCTTCATTCACCCAGAGCCACGTAGAAATCAAAATATCAATCATACTCAAATGACTTTTTTCAAAACAGGTACTCTTTCTGATCGAACGCTTCACATAATGACCATCTGAACCTTTCTTCCTACAAATCTATCCAAACGGTTTTTTACGTTCGACTAGACGCATATCCTTCCTACATACAGGACACTTATAATGGCTACTAAGTAAACCTTCATTTACACACCGGTCAATTAAAGCTCTTTTCCCCTTTCGCTCCAAATCGTACAGACACTTCAAATTAATCTTACTACACTGTAAAAATAAAACCAACACACATCACAAAAACGCTTACAAAGCATCCCATGATTCAAAATTTCCCAGAATCATGCACCCGATTACGTCACAATAGGGTTTTCATAACATTCAAGTACTCAGGCTACCACAACAACTTAGCGATAATACAAGGGGTACCTTAAAGTCTACTCTACCCCATTCTTGCTTTAACAACCACAAATAACAAAATCAAAATACTTATTATGGGCAATTCGCTGCCACTTTTTTTTTTGTTTCTTCCTACTTCTATCCTGCAAATCAATGAGTGTTGTATGGATTATTCTCTCTGATGCGTATTACTTCAATTACTGAAACTGTCGCTTAATATGCTAAATTGCATATTCATGATAACGGGACAATTGATTAAAAAAAAGAATATTAAGTTTCTTTTAAGCTTGAAAGGGAGGGGGAAAATATTTATTAAGAGCAAACTATTAAATTTTTATTATCAATTTTACCTCAGTTGTTACGCTGCTATTTAATACAGAATGAATCTCTATCATGACGCTCAAATGATCCTAATTATTTCCATTAATTCTGTCTTCGTGTCAATAAAAGTCGCTATGACCAGATCTTAAATTCTACTAAAAGCATTCATATTATCTCTCATTCTGCTTCATCCATTGAATCGTATTATGATATCTCATTAACGTCATTATAATACAGGAGGAGGAAAATTTAAAAATAATGCATCTTATAATAATTTCGTTAATAATTTATTACCGTTAAGTTCCTTCAAATGCCTGAAAGGAATTGTATATAAATTATACTGTGCGCATCGCAATAATTTTCCACTGTATATTTATATTTAAACTGTAATAAAACTTAACAATTTGAGAATCACGTAATTAATTACAAACGCAATGGGATTTCATTTGCATAATCTAATGGAAAAATTAATTTTGTTTTAACTTTTAATGTACGGGATCTATTGTGACTTACCAAATACAAAAAACAAATCACGCAATATTTTTAATCAAACGCATATGTTCGCGTTCACAGTTGGAAAATAACGGATAGTTTCTGACACTAGCTTTCTAGTTGACCATGGCATTTAAGAATACAGATTTTATGTAAAATTGCGCTAATATCCGTATTTTGACAGAAAATCTGATATTTTCTAAAAGGGTATGCTGATATATGTACATACATATTTTTTATATTTCAAATTAAGTCTAAACACCAATTTTTATAAAAAATTAATTTAAGTAGTTTTGAATTTGAGTTTTGTTCTAGTTTTAAGTTTGCCAAAAAAGGGTTTCAATCAGTGGACTTTAACTCTTATTTCCTTTTTAATATTTTCGTCGGACGACCATCGTGGTGTCTTTATTGCAATTTTAAATTTCGTTTTCTTAACTTTGCATTTTATTAATATGTTACTGCTGTTTTCAAAAACATAATAATTTTTAATCTAAAATTTAAAACATTTAAGCAATCGGAGGAAAAATATAGGATTAAAAGAAAACAAGTTCTTTTAAAATTACACTCGCATTCTAATAAAATTTTTAACTTAGGTCACCTACCGTCTCAGTGTTGTCGAATCTGAATATAAAGTCTGAAAAAAGTATATCAGCATAAGATAATTATAAGCAATTGTACTACGATAAATTTAGCTTTTAAACTAGTTATAACTTCAGCGTGTTAAAGTAGCTGGACCCAAACTTTACGTTTGATCTAAGAAGTTACACTTTATTGTTATCGGTTATTTTGCTGCGTAACTAATGCGGGACAAGATAAGACTCGAGAATAAAATCAACAGAAAACTTTATTAGCCACAACTTGTGGTTATTACAACTAAAAATAGTAATAAATTAGCGATGCTCCTTTTTTTTCTACAGTCAATGACAGTGTCATTTCAGAAAGCTAGAATTACAACGGGATTACAAGAATAAACCCTGTTCAGGTTTGAGTCGCAGAGGAAATGGCCATCTTTCTAGCAGTTTCAAAGTTTGCCAAACTTGTCCGTTATTTTTAATTTCTACTATACGTGTGGGTTCTTTCAGCAAAGCGATATTTTTCGAACGAAATACTATTGAACTTTCTATTAAGATTGTAACCAAATTTTAAATTGCTTCGCTTGTTGTAAAGTTTGCATAATACTTTTATCTTAGCGAGTATTGTGAGCATACAAGGTGAAAAGAAAGAACGTAAAGAAATTAGCACAAAGCTGATTGCGAATAAAATTTAAATCCTATATGTCACAGTGAAAATTTTTATAATAATATATGGAACATATTCTTTGACGCTTATTTAGTCGGATGTCGTTAACACAAAATGCATTAGCGCGGAATATATTTAACGTGAACTGTTACCTTATTCTCCGTCAAATTGTCGTGATATAATAGGTTTCCAATTTCACTTTTCAGCTGATTTTGCAGCCCTTTCTACTCTAAAAATCAAATAACTCTATATTAGAACATTTTGAAATATACGATATGCACTAAATCGGACTTCAAGAACACTCACTTAGACATTGGAGAATATAAATTTGAAATTGTTTACAGCTTTACATGTTTATGCCCTGAAATTGACAACATGAAAAATATTACTATAGAAATACAATGTAAAAATCATTGCAGCCAACAGATACTTCAATGCAATACGAAAATTTATGAAATCAAATGTATTTTAAAGAAAGACAAAGGTTTTACTGATGTGTAAGAGCCTTACAAGACCAATTTTGACCCTATGCTTGTGAAACCTCAACCATGAGGCGCTCGAACGAGGACATGTTGGGCATTTTTGAAAAGAAGGTTTCAAGAAGCATTTTTGGAGGAAAACAAAAAGGTGGTGTATGGCTTAGTAGATCAAATTTGGAATTATGCCAATCATATAATGAACCTGATATCATTAATTTAATTAAATGTCAAAGGAAGGCAGTCCAAGCTATCAGAATGGATAAAAACCATGCAACAAAAATATCTTCAAAGCCAGAGCAACAAGCAACACGGAAAAACGACGGATCAAACCTAAATGGTTAGACTGCCTAGAAAACTAGACTACCTAATAAAAACCAAACACTGGAGAACTCTAGCAAGGAGAAATTTGGCCTCGAAAGAGCCTCTTGAGAAGGCTAGGGCCACCTTGAGCTGTCGGGCTATTGAAAAAGAAGTATATTAGAAAATTTTAAATAAGACACTCGAAATGTACCTTTATAGTACTCGCGGAAAATCCTGTCGACCAGAAGAGGCGGGCGCCAATCGCCCCAAACCAAAAACACCCATTTACTAAATACAAGAAAAAAACGTTCTATTCTTATTTTTCTTTCAAATTTATTATGTTATCATTTAGTTGTATTTAATTTTTCATTAAAAATTTCCATCACTTTTTATTAAGGAGATATACTGTAAAAGCAGCTATTTTACTGTAAGCAGGTATTTATACTTACGGAAAATCCCGTCGACCACAAGAGACGGCGCCAATCGCGCCAAAGGTAAGATTCCATAACTTTGGTAATATTCAACAGCATGCTCTTCTGTAGTTGGCAGGTCCCAAAGTTCGTAATTTTTTTTTTCGGAAATGCGTGATAGAGGGGAAAAAGGGAGTATTTTCGCAAGAATAATAACTAACATGTGTAATCAAGGTTACACCAAACCCAGCGTGTTTGAAGACTTTTCTGTTTTTGGCGAAACATTGCGTAGTTTGACGTCTTTTCTTTAATAAGCCAAAATAGTCGACGGGATTTTTCGTAAGTACCTACTTTTTTATCAGGCTTATAGCAAAGGTAATTAAACTATCTTACATCATCGACTAGCAGCAGCCTAACCTCATCTTTGTGATGAACAGGGTTTTATAACTAATGAAAAATGTATCGTCAAATAATTAATAACGAATATATTGAATGTCATCGATAGTTACTGAAATTTGAGTTCCAAAGATGAGAAAATCCCACTGCATATGAATAAGAAAGTTGAATTGAAAGATTAATTCTAATAATTCATTTAAACGTTTTTTCGTTTGATATGTAAGAATTATCTAATGGCTAATTTTTAAATGGTGCGCAATATGATGCATGAATTCAAATATCGTGGTTTGTTAGCGCTTATTTTGCATATATGATTGAAAATTATGAATGTCTTCACCATATTTAGTGAAAAATATTATATTTAAAAATTTATAATAATATCTGTAAATATGCCATTAGTACTTGAAACGTATCTGTGAAAGTTACGACCTTAAGTGTTATAGCACATAATTTGGATATATACTGGTAGATCGAAATGGATTTAAATTCAAGCAAATGCTGTTGTAATAAGCATTTTTATAGTTTTTCTCTTGCCTAACATGAAAACAAGCCACCTACTCGTAGAGCATCCGACTCAAAAGCCCGTTTGTTTTGGGAAAATTGGTCTCGTGTATGTTTCATAATCCTTAATGAAAGTTTGCAGAGAATGTAATATAATTTATGGGTATATAAGGCAGACTAAATCTAAGATCAACATAACCATCTGCTGGAGAGGATTCTCCATAGCAAGAAAGATAAAACGTATGACGAAACATGAAGCAATTGTTATTTACCATTCTGAAACACAAAGGTTTGAAAAGAATATTCTTTCATGTTACAATATCTTTAAATTTTAAACAAATTAAAAATCTGTTACATTTTTAAAGATAATATTTATTTTCATAGGCCGCAATATGCAACTATATTTATTCATGTGTAAAAAACAAACCTTTGAGTTACGAAACAAACTTCCTGAGTTTTCACATGAAATATCCAAAGGATCTCGAAGTAGCATGCAGATAATATGCTATAGAATTTATTAAAAAAATTAAATTTCATCACTTTCATTGCTGCTTAAGTTACATTATTACAAGTTTTAATATAATTAAGTTTAGTAAAATAATTTTTTAATTTTTATTTTATTGTAGTTAACATATTATTCGGGTAAAAGCTGATAAATTCGTTGAGGACATAAGTCAGGAAAAGTAGAAAGAAGAATCTCCCATGAACGTAACGGTAAATATGAATAATATTATATAGCAAGGTATTTTAAGATTTGAAATTATTTTTGCTTTTAATCTTGTATCAAATTTAAATATTCCTTCAAGCGTTTTTATGCTCTCATTAGCATTTATTAAATATGCTTACGAAGACTGCACAAGATAAGGGATGCAAATTGTTAAAATTCAAAACTATTTTCTAACAAATTTACAAAAAGTATCTAAAGTTTTAAGAACACACTAGACAAAATATCTGATATAAATAAATTTTAAGAATATATAGACAAAATATTTGAATTTCGTCTAAATTAAGCCGAAATCGCTAGTTATAAATGAAAATAAGAAAATTTAATTTAAATACAAGTCTGTTAGTTTCATTAAACTAAAATTTGGAATGCTGTTTTGTTAACAATTCTTAAACATAATAATAGAAGTGTAAGTAAAACAGGAAATAAAATTGGCATATTATATCAGGAATTGTGTCGAAATATACATGTAATATCAATTATATACAAGTATAACATGTATCTGCAAGTACTTGTATTTTGTCGTTCTGTCAATAAGAATAGGAGATACAAATTGTCTCTTTTCTCACTTTTTTTAACTCTTAAAACATACTATATTGAAATTACTTACCATTAGATCCAAACTGTTTCGTTAACATTATTTTGGAATAAAAAAACTAACCCCTTTGAGAAAGAACATGATTCTATCAAAATGATAGTTTTAATATAAGGTAAAGGCCAACCAATCAATATCAGTTAATAGGCTTCTCTTTAACTAGGCCTTCTTTATTTAAAAAACAGTTAGTTTCTTTAATTTTTTTCTCTCGTAAAGCTTCTTGACAGCTATATCTACGCACATTTTGATCGGCAGAATGCATGAAAATCAGCTCCTGGTAAAGGTTCCCTAGTTTAGTGTATTTACATATAATACCAAAATTAATTATTTTCACTGTAAAGTACAGTTAGAAAAAAATGTAATAGTGAAAAAAAATTATTACAAATGTGCACGGAATTTTTATCACTCATTCGCTGCTTATTTTCTTCAATATTTCGGTTAAACAGAGTTCTCATTTTAATAATTCATTTCATTAAAATTTTAAAGTATATGAAACAAAATGCGAAAAATGATGAAAAAAAAATTTGAAGAATTTCAGATTATACATTATGCTCATAGGCAACTTTATGTTCATTTACGCACATGCACGTTTCGAGAGCATTTGGGCTAATGTCGTTTGAGGATAAAAGTATTTAAAAACAGCATATCTTTATAATTTCCGATAGACAGTCTCGCGCGCTAGAGATTTTTGTTTTCGTATAATGTTGCCATTGTTCGCTTTGAAATCGTTGGGTTTGTTAATCACAAATTCCTTAGTTTTACAAAATATGAATTATAAAATTCGAAATTCAAAATTAGGACTTCCAGACGCACATGTTTGGGTGGAGGACAGCATTATTCAAACTGTAATGGCTGTAGGTAAAGTCGTTTTTTCACAGTACGAGGAACGTATATACGTATCGTATATGCAGATTCTTAATAACAAAAAAATATTGAAATAATACAGGGCGATAATATTTGGTGACAACAAATTAAAAAGTGTTATGCCGTTTATAGTAAACCGACACAAAATGCCGTTCGAGATTAATAGCTCTTCTGTGCCAACGGTCTTTTGGGCTAAAAATATCTGAAAGGTTTCAGACTTTAACGGTCGCCCAAAAAGGTTTGTTAAGGTTTTTACGCTCTTTCTGAGCTCGCAATCTACCAGTCTGCTTATACACTCACGTCTACAAACTCATTTTTGTGTCTTTTTTTAGTTATGTTAATAAACATAATTTTCTTCGCGCATATGCCAAAGACAATTACACAGGAAAATTTTAAAAGCGGCATAGCGATACACGTTTAGAATCCCTACTGCAGCGTTAAATTTTGGCATACATTTTTCTGTTTTTTTTCAGTCTTTTCTCGGGTTATCGTATCCATACTCAATTATTTCAAACAAATAGTTCCGTGCGTTGGAAATATTTTTTTTTTTTTTCCGTACAATGTTGCCATTGCTCGCTTCCAAATCTTTAACTTTGTTAACCAAAAAATTCGTTACAGTTTTGCAAAATATGAAATAGGTAATAAAATAAATTCGAAATTCAAAATTCGAACTTCTATGTTCCCATGTTCGGGTGGAGGACTACGTTATTCAAAATTCGATGGCTCTTCGATTTGGTGTTTTTTCCAAATGGTTGTGGAATCATACATTCATGCAGATTCTTTATTATTTAATTTCTTTAAATAAGATAGGGAACGATAATATTTGGTGGCAACAATTTGTAAAATGATATTGTGTTTATGGTGATTCAATGCAAAATGCCTTTTCGAGACTTTATAAACCATTTGGGACTAATGTCACTTTCGGGCCAATAGGCGTCGTTAATATGGAACTATGTAAAAATAATAAACGTTTTTCCAAAAAAGGAAGAAAAAGTTCAAGAACCTTAACATGGATTTTGCGTTTTCAACTAACGTACTTATTTAAAAGAAAACATTGCAAAACATAAAAATACACACGTACCGTGAAAAAATAATTCGAATGCTAAGAAGCTTCGTATGCATATATCGTTCAACCTAACATGCAAACGAGTAAAATTTGGCGCCACATAAGCGAATGGCCAGAGTTTTAGGGCATCGAAACAAATCATTCGGAAAGTGCGTTCATGAGAGAAACTCGATTTTGAATACAGAGCTTCCATTAGAGTTTTTCTGCACTACCTACCTTAGCTCTAACAACGAATCTCAGGTGAGCCTGCATTCATTACGAGTATTTGTCACAGTTTGAGGACAGAAATATCATTGGACTGAAGAAGACTGGATTAGAAAAATCGTTCGACATTTGGATTGGAGCAATGAAGTGATTAAACAGGGTTGAATGAAAGGCTATAAAACGATAGCTTCCAGCATTTGTTGTTTCAGCTATTACCTGAAGAAAGCAGCACTGAACCTACGGCGATAATAGAATAGAAAAAGGTGGCCATGGTTCAGAACTGCTTCTAATAGTATCCGACTCATACGTATCAACAATTTGACTTATGCTTTCCACAACAATTAAAACTAATCAATTATACGTGACTCATTACAGCGGATTCCAAGCTAACGCCGACCATTATGCTACTTTCCTTCAACCTGTGCAAAAACAAGTACGTCTAACATGGTGCTAGTGTGCTCGAATCTGGAACTGTACCGGATTGGTGAAGCAGACTGACAAAAATTATATGAATCAAATACCAGAGGAATTCGAAAGGAACGGAAGTTTTCATTAAAGTTATTGCCAATAATATGAGTAATGAGAAAATGCAATGCATTAACAAATACGTGAATTTTGGATGTTCGATTTATTGTATGTTGAGCCATTTTAACACAGAGAATAGAAATAAAAATTGCGATGAATTATTATTACTTTCAGTTTAACTCGTTACAAACACGAATTAAAAGCATGACTGCACGCTATTACTACTGGAAAATATATTACATCATTAACTTACAAAAATGTGTTATGAATTAGGATAAGAAATTGAATATTTAAAAAGTGTTCATTTTATGCTATAAATGTGATAAAGTTTCAAATAACGTGTAAAGAAAAATTCCTAAATGTATTTTTTATCGCATTCAAAATGAAATCGAATGATAATTTATTCATTTTTAGTAATGTTGAATTGAAATTCTTTCTATATTATGTTTTTAAATGAAATAATATAATTTTTAATATTTTGTTATTTTTCTGTGCTCTTTTTTTCTGCTGAAGAAATAAAGGAATCAAAAGAATTAGATTTTAGAACTGGAATTCTTTTTAAATTTTATTGAACAGTAACGATTTCTTTGATTTGGCAACATTTTTCGTTTAAGGTAAGAAAATTAAATACATGTTTTTGTGTTTATTTACGCTTTAACTTGAAATTTAAACCTTTAATGTGGAGCTAACTTGATGTATTAGACTTAAATCTAAAGGTTTCCGACTGCAATTTTTTTGAGAGGTTCCTTTATATTAAATCATATATATTTTGAGCTTTCTATAAATAGAACAATGGTAGAAATAATCAGTTAAATGTTTTAATTAGCAATGAAATTAAATAAAATATCACATTAAAACAATCGTAAACAGTAAAAAATTTAAAGTAGAGCTACGATCCCTTAAGATTGTAAGCGTTTTAATATTGCGGTCGAAAAATTATGCGACAAAATTCAGAGAATGTTTTGGAAGGTTAAACAAGCTCTAGCATTATATATACAATTCAAGAACTGCTATTAAATTGAATAATACAAAAATCTGATATTCGGCCGAGGATTTATCGACAGTTAACAGGGCTGGATCTCTCTTTCCTAAAAGTAACGTATTAACATATATATGCAAATATACGGAATAAAAAAAATACGCAAGCTATACATGATCTATAATATTCATCTAAAGATGAGCAGTTGAGTTTCTTGCAAAAATGTCCAGTTACAGGAACAAAAACTCTATAATTAGTTAATCTTTATAATATGCAACTTTAATCGAAATATATATTTGACGTTTCTTATAATTTCTCGTAAGATTTATTCAAATTTTATTTGCAAGAGTCGTAAAGTATCTTCACCTATTGGCTTTCTAGATGAATCGCCGGTAATTGTCAATTCCACTACATCTTCAACTGAAGCATTAACATATCTTCTTTCATTGTAATCGTCACACGAACCATCGATTTTTTAAATGTATTTAAGAGATGTACTCCTTATACTTCCTATATTTTAGCACACTGTATGTAAACAGAATGGCATAATCAAAGCAGCATTATTAAAAGGCTTTGCATCATATAACATATAGAGTGTTATGTTTTGGTACAGAGAAAAATCTGGCTTCACTTTTGATTGCACCACGTGATGACTATTTTATCGCCACAGGAATTTAGAGATTTACTGTAAAGACAGTTCTTCAAACTGTCCGTGATGCGAAACGATATCAACAGGACTCGTTGCATTTATTTCCAGTCCTCTTTCTTCTCTAAAGATTTCGCATTTATTATTGATGTTGTTACATCGAATAATACTGCAATCATTCCAAGCGGAATTTTTTTTAGGATGTTTCGCTGCATAAATAGATATCTTTTTACGTCTTCAGCAAAGCCATGAAAACACTATTATACTAAAATCCCTTCTTGAGAAACCCACAGCCTCGCAATTTGTCTGATATGCGATGATTAACACTGGAACTGTAATTGTAGCTTTATGTTCAGCGATGTCTGGACTAATAACGTAAGCTCGGGTATGTGGTTCCTGTATGAAATAAAGAAAATTTCAATAGGCCGTTAACCCTTTTTGATATTATTCCGTTTTGAGGACCGTAAAAAATTGCAACGAAAATGTATGCGCAAAAGCGCCAAATCTAGCAAACGCGTCCATTTAACAGAGAGCCAAATCTAGTAGTGTACGCGCTGATTTCGGATTGCGTAAATTATGCTTTAGCGATAACTAGCGAAATAGCGATGCAGGAATCCATTCAATTACGTTTAGACTTTTTTAATATAAATTATAATAATGATCTGAAATAGTTATTTACTCTTTTCTATTCAGTTATGTTCAGCCATTTTTATATAAATTATAATAATAAAAATGTATTATATGAAATTAACCTTTCATATAGTAAATTAAAACAATAATCTTTAGATAGTTATTTACTATTATACTCACTTTCTTGCGTTAAGGTAGCCGGAATTATTTTTGGCAGCATTGGCATCAATAATAGTTTGGCGATTTTTTTCGGTCCTCAAAATGGAATCGTAACCAATTGGTATGTGAATAAATAATAATACATTTCATTTATTTGTAATATGTAGACAATCAGAATGCCATAATAACCTGATAAAATAAGAAAAATATTAAATTAATATGTCGCGATAATTTGATTAAGAATGATAGCAAGAAAAAACATTTTACTACTCGATCCATGTAATAATGAAATCAATGTAATTCTATGGTAAAATCTAAAAAAATCTGAAACTGTTTGAATTCTAATAAACTTCTGTCCAGTACTTTAAGGTAATGCATGACTCATTTTTAATTCGAATAGCGAAAAACTATTTTTAAATTTCTTCAATTAAATTAGCAAGAAAGGAAAATTTCTCTTTGCAATTCTCTTGCTCTTTCTGTTGTTCTATTGTATTCTGTTTTTGTATCTAGCATGTTGAACAAACATTTCTGATTATGTAACGGAAGTAACTAAACCATAATTTTTCCTTTTTAATTTTCTCCTCCTTTTCAAATTTTGTGTTGTTTTAAAGTAACTGAAAAAGAGATCTGAATTAGCATTGATTTTATAATCACATTCATTGAAATTCAGCACTCGGAGTTTTTATTTTAGTTGGAATCACTTGTAGTTCTAGAAACGTTGGAGCAAAATTTGCTCTTGGGAGTAACTAAATTAAAGTTATGATTCAACATATCAAATTAAATAAGCTGGAAACAAAATACAGGGTGTTTCTAAAAATAAAATCGCCAGTTTCAAAGGAAATGATAGCGAGTGAAAGTGTTCTAGATGAATATTAATTTTATTATTTTAAACCTACAAGTATTTCGAAGTAAGTAAAATATTTACTTTGTATGTGAAGTTGCGATCATAATTCGTTTCAGTATTTACAGTTTATGGCTATATTTTTAATGATTTAGTCAACTTGAAACAGTAATTTTTATATACTTAATTAATTATTTTCCATGAGATGTTTCAGGAACTTTTGAAGAGTGTAGTAAGCATATTGTACTCTTCTAATATTTCTAAAATATTTATGCAGTGGAATTTAGCAAATGTGATCGAGTGTTCGGTACTTGCGTATAGACGCATCTGCCTCAGTAGAAGTCGCCAAATTTTCAGAATGGGCCAAACTCTGACAACCATGCCCGTAATAATCTTACAGTCAAGCAATGCCACCATTTTAGTACGCTTTCTTTTCTGTTGCATTCCGAGTTCCAACAGTTGTTACAAACAAATCGCCAATTTTTTTTTCTTTAGTTTCAAAATATGAGCTTGTAGAATTTGTCAACAATGGAAGAAACTATTGTAAAATTTCTGCAGGCAATAGAGAATTTTGCTGATTTTTTTTTTTTTTTTTTTTAAAGAAAGAAGATGAGGAAATGTTTTTCCTAGGCAACCGGGAGCCCACCAGCGGCCGAAGGGTAAAATCACTCAACACTGGTGGTTCCGACCTAGGCTCTATTCCAGGAGATCGGGTTGGATGCATGGGCGTTTTCGGTTTTCATGTGTAACGTGTCTACGAGCCAGTTTCATTTAGAATGTCCATGACGAAGACATCCCTCCCCTTAGGCAGATAGCCCTAGTTGAGCTTTGTCATATCATATAGATCAAACCAATCCTCGGTAACCGCTGTTGCCAAGGTTTGAAAGAAGCCGAGTCTCCGCAGGCCTCTAATGATTGTTTAAGTGAAAACAGATGGAAGTGTACTTTGGGAAACAAGGCAAAAAATTACAGTAAAATTCGAATAAGAATGTAAGTGTTTTACTTTTTTAATATATCATGTATTCTATATTTAATAATTAAAATCTACATTTTAAATTGCTAAAGTATATATTTTTTAATATCTTGATAAATTTTACCAAATTACTATAAATAAAGACTGTGTGAGAATCTTTCTAAAAAAAAAAAAAAAAAAAAAAAAAAAAGTCGCGAAAAGCACAAACTTTCTCTCGACAAGTAACTTCTAACTTTTCATTTGTAAAAAAATCGCCAAATTGCGCCAAAGTGGTTGCGTTGATACGTAAGTACCGAGTTGTTTGTAATTTATAGTCCTAATAATGAAGGCTCAAAATAAGCTTTTATGCAGGTAGGTAGGTAATTTAATGTGAAGTGGATATTATGAAAGATTTCTTTTATTTTAGTTATACAATTATCTTGGTTTTACGACCATTCTTCTCATCCTTACAGTGTACATGTTTCTCGTGTTCATCAGCTGGATATATAAATCATATGGTAAGGCATCATTTACAGCCAAGTGAGAAAAGTAGAAAGAGAAGTAAGTTGATTCTTTCATGCAGAAACTGGAGTTACGGTTAGCAGCTCGCTATATTAGACGTTCTAGAATGTCAATTTCATGAGAGGATAAACTGGTAGATACTTTTTGCTTTATTGATTAGAATAATCAGACCCAGTTCGAAGTTGAAATCAGAGAATCATTTTCGTGTAAATAATGGAGTGTGCATGAGAATATGTATATTCCATCGCTATTAGGCTACTTGCTTGGAATTTGCATCATCTTAATCATCAATAATTATTCACAGAAAAATCGCCAAATGTGCATTCTTTAGTTTTTCAAGTATGTTTCGAAACTAGATTTAGTTATCTACGTGACTAATTATAATTCAGTTTTCTAGTTGAAAATTCTAATAAGGAATATTAAATTTGCCGATTAATAATTTGCCGCAAAAGGATAACACCATAAATGACCTCTTGATAGAACATGTATAGTATAAATGAAACACATGCGAAAAATTAAGGGCTAATCTTTGGAATATGGTAACAGGTAGTTTGGCTACATTTTGGTAAGGCGATAAAGGTTACAAGCTAGGACTTTAGCAGTGTATATGGATAAAGTCAAGAATGTGCGCAATGCCATTTTTGTGCAATTCTGGGATTTTTTAAAGTGAAATTAGGACGATGTGTACATGGATGATACCGTGTATGTGCAATTCTTAAAAAACGCGGCAAGCAGTGGACGATTCTGCATTTTCTCCCAATTTCGCACCTAATCTTCGTCATGATTAAGCACTTCTGTTCCATAAAAGTTCTAGCATAAGCGTAATTCGGCTAGCAGATTGTTGGAAAAAAAATGTTGAGTGGAAAAAAAAAAAAAAAAAAAAAAAAAAAAAAAACTCTTTATTTCGTGAAAACAAAATGGCGTCTCCCCAAAAAGAAAAAACTAGCAGGTTGCTGTAGCAGGGTTGGTCGACAAATTTTTACCAAAAAATCGCCAAGTTACCATAATTCGAAGATTAACCAAATTAAGAAATCCTGCTTGCAAATATGAAAAGACCCCTATGCTAGAATTCCTAAGAAAATGTGCCTAGTAGTCATTATAGTAATAACCAAGAAAGACAATTTAACACTCTTTCTTCTTCTGTTAAACTCAATCATGTCTTCATAAAAACCACGTGAAAGATTTCATGATGATATAAAAGGGTTATGCAAAAGTGTTTAGAAATATCACCATCGTAATTTTCAGATAAACAATATTGTACGCAAGAAAAAACTCAGTTTTGAAAAAAAATATTTCCCAGAAGAAATCATATGAGTCTGCATGGACGTGAAGATTAATGTTATTAGAAGCAAATTTCATTTATTATAAAATGCTGTAAATATTTTAAAATTGAATAGCGAACTATATTTTAAATTTAGCATGTTTTAATTTTTTTCAGTTCTACATAATATAAAAAATAAACATTTAAAAAGTGTGTTCATTACTTTTAAATCACTCAATTATCGGACAACTATATATCTATTAAATCTGAAAGATGAGCTATGCATCTCATGCTTTACTCATTTTTTGCCATTTCTTATAACCATTCCTTGCTGCACTTCATATGATATTATTCCCTTGAATTATGCTATTTTAACCGATCCCCAAGGCAAATTTAAAAATGACATCAAAAACTGCACATTTTGAAGTTAAATACCCCAGTCAATTTTTTTCGTACTGGAATCAAACGTTCTGTATTTTTATTTGCTCAAAACAAGTATAAATCTTCCAAATGTAAGTATAGGAACCGCGAGACCGCATTAAAAGTTAGATTTCGTTATTTGTCCAAACTGAACTTTTTTTATTTTCACACTGCTAAAATATAAATATTTTCCTCATTTAAAACACTTCTATAATTGGAAGTATATGACTACAACCAACGATTGCGAAAACAAGGGCAGGTAAGGATTTTTAAGCCGGGTAAGGGGTTGTGTATACAATATAACAAATAAGCCTTTTCTTTAAATAATTGAGACACCCCAGTTGTTTACTGTAAAAAGGATCTGGACTAAATCGGTTTTTTCGATTAGTTCATTACGATTTCATAATTTTCTTGGTTTTTGCAACTTTTTCCACTTTGAGTATTGTGGAATTATTTTTGTTCATTTGCGTTTACGTTTTACTTAGTTTTGTCTTTTTATTTATTTATTTATTTACTTTTTTTCGCTTATGCATTTACCCCTAATTATTGGTTTAAGTGTATATTTGTTTTCTTAGAGTATGAATGCATCTAGCGAAAGCTCTGAACTCATTTGGAATCGTAAATATTAATTATTACTTCGGAAATGTGTTAAGTCTCATGGCGCAGAGGAACGAGACAGGCATTCGGAACTCATTAATCGACCAAGTTTAAAATTTCAAGCACTCTTCTCTTGATAAACCTGTTTGAAACAGTAAACAAGGGAGATTAATACTATGTTTTTATTTTGTCCACCTTTATGTCAAATTTTTGGTATTATGTCAAGTGTAGTTTTCGACGTTGATTTAATGAATTTACTTATTCATTTTAGTACACCTTTAGTAAGTTGTTACGGTTCATGTTTCACGTCCAATAGCATTAATTATATTACTTCGCCACGCCTTTCCTTAGATAGGATAGTAAGGATTCCTTTTTTCACATGACTTACTATTTGATTATATTTACCTTTATCTTCCTATATCTGGAAATTGATTATATATATATATGTAATTTGGAATGATCTCGAATTCTGGAGAACAAATGAGTTTAGGGAGTGAGCACCAAATTTAGAATGTTAATTTTGAGGTCTGCCATTATTATTTAAAGCAGCCATCGTGTTTTGTTATATGTTACATGAAAAAGTAACTAAAACTAATATTGTCCAATAATTTTAGCTTGGAATATTCTCTGCACCTACGAAATATAAATACTGAGTCACGGGCACAAGGCTTCACATTTTCTCTGAATTCTGTCATTCAAACAACTCCACGACGCATTTGCTTCCCTTCCTGAAATGACGTCGTAGCTTTTAATCGGTGTATATAAAAATTATTTGTATTCAGCTATGATCGAAAAGTAACTATTCTGCCAAAGAAATAATCTTTGATATGACTAAAATTAAAGCAGGTGATTGGCTGAAATTAGTTTGGCAATATATATATATATACTGAGGATTGCAAAAAAAAAATAGGAGGAGCGCAACCAGATGTTATGTAGTCCCACTAAATTTCAACGTTTCTACAACTAATCGTTTTTCCAGTATACGAGATATATACGTACGTAGGTATAAACCTAACGAAAAATCTATTTTGAACCCATTTTACAATCCATTTTGGAAAAAATGAGTCTTTTATTCTGTTCGTAGACCAGACGTCATGAATTCCGTTGAATTTCGCGATTGCAGTATTTCCTAAACTTTTTACAAGGAATCAAAAAATTATAATAAAACTTGAATATATTTTTTACAGTTACTATTATGCTTATCAAGTTGCATTACTCTCATCAGTACCTATCTTAATATCTAATTACAGAATAAATTAATTGCAAAAGCTTGTTTTATTAAAACAATCTTGCGGTATTGCATAGAATATTTGCTTTAATATCTGTATAGACCACAACTGACCAAAAGGTAATCTTTTTCTTCAATTCATGGCTTTGGGCTTAAACTCGGGATATTTTCTGGAATGTTGGAGAAAGGCCAACTTCGTTCGCTCTATTAAAGAAGGCAAAGATCGAAAAGTAAACGGATGCGTATCGGACTATTTGTCCTCTTTTCATCAAGGAGAAAGGCTTAGACAAACTCTTAGCAAAACGACTTTCATGTCATCTTCAAAGCAATCTTCCTGCATCCACTTCGAGTTGAATTTATTTCCTGAATAAGAATTATAGATGCAAAGATTAATTTCATCGCCATAATCAAATAAAATAAACAAAATATTCAACGTATATGAGCATAATGTATTTTATCTCTCCTTTCTCCATGCAATCGTGGTGTAACTGTAGCAAACTCGACGCGTATTCGAGAGGTCTAGGGTTCGCGTCCCGGCAATTGCATTGCACATTTTTCACATTTCCTGCTTCCAGTAACTTAATGATTCTACAGTGGCGCCCGAACTAAAACGGGGAGGTCGATAATTCGTTACCACAAAGCTTTGGTGATCGGGTCCTCTCATCACCAGTTGCAATTTAAAAGGGGGAGGGGTACATAAGGTACTTTCTCCTTCCTTTCTGTACGCCCTCTGACGTAACGGTAGCACAATCGGCGCTTATTCAAGAGGTCTAGGATTCGAGTCCCGGAGATGGCATTGCAAAGGTTTCACATCTCCTGCTTTAAAAAAAAAAAAAAAAAAAAAAAAAAAAAAAAACAATTGCTCTACATGCGTACTTTTTAAGGTGAATTATGATGTAATTACACATAATTTGTAAACTAGTCACCTAGTCACACTCAAAGATTTCTAGTGCTATAAAAGTTGCTTCTCGTTATGGCAGATAGCCTTTTAAATAATGGAAACATATGAAACAGATATATGATGGAAAGTTTTAAGTATTATCTCAAAGACATTCAACAGACATCAAACATAATATGTAGCCTTTTGAATATTACAACGATCTCTGTTTTAAAGGTAAGTTCGAAAAATTGCATAATGAAATCATATGGCAAACAGACGTTGATAAATTTGTTATAACAATATACTGCTAGCCATCCGAACTACTGCCTCAATATGAAACTTGAAATCTGCATCACGCTTAAGCTCCGCAATACATCCAAAGAATTATTATTTCAGCGCATATATAAAGTACGTGAATGAGAAAAGGTACCTAGAGGCATTTTGAAAGGAGAAAACTCTACGATGTTCTAAGTGAAAAAAAAGCACATTTGTGTTTCCCACAGATCACTTAAGTTTGAATCATAAGTCTGCTTCTTCGAAAATAATGGCAATCATTCAAACAAACTCCTGGCATTGATAGGCGAACGAGCGGCCGAGCTATAAAGACGCTGAACACTGGTAGCTCAGTCCGAGGTTCGAATCTCGTGAACAGGCTGGCTGCATGGGTGTTTTCGTGGTTTTCCCCCTGTGTAACGTGTATACAAGCCAGTTTCTCTTAGAAAGTCCACGAAGGCATCCCTCCCTTTAGGCAGATAGCCCTCGTGTGCTTTGCTATAATTAAATAATCCAAATCTACTCCTGGCATTGATAGATGAAAAATCGAAGGAAGAGGGGTAAACAGACCCATTTGTACGATTGCATGAACCTAGTCGCAACGCAAAACGAGGTGCACCCTTGTATGTTAATGGTGAACCGCATAGCAGACGAACTGATTGTGACGAAACGCACCAGCATCAAGAAACCTAGCGTAAAAATCAGTGTCTGTTGCTCCTATACCTGTATCAGCAAGTACTATCCGACGTTGTCTACAGGAAAAGGGATGCAAGGAGTCTACAGGAAAATCAATGCAAGGAGTCCATTGTTAGAATTGCCATTTGTTCTGCACACAGTCGTATGCAACTGGGATGTGCCTTTTCAGACGATTCTAATTACAACATTAAGACGGTAGTTTCAAATCTGGCGGAAACGTGAGGACAGATCATGATCTTTGCATTGTACACTGCGGAAAAAAAAGTGGGTGTCAATTCTATATCTCCTGGGCCGATTGACGACATTCAAATTGCGTTTTCCATGTCTCGAAAGCGCGACTTAGGTTATATATTAAATTTATATATAATTTGACACAAAATCGGACTAAAATTACATGCCAATTATTTTCCATATTCCAATTTTCTACGATTCAAATTATGCCTAAATATTAAATTTTGAAAAATTGAGAAATTTACAGAAAAATTCAAAAATTTATCTTGGCCCATTTTTTTTTTCAGTTTGTGCCAAGAATAATTCACTTGGCGAACTCCTTAATTTATAGCAACCTATTTTCCTTTCCTTTTTTCATTGTAGACGAGCAGAAAAAAATTCATCGTCCATTATTTCAAATAATTTTAACAGAGTAAACCCCAGTTGATGTTATTATCGTTCAAAAAAAAATGTCAAATTTTAAAACGTGCCAATGTGTGATTTCATGTACATCTTAGAAATTTTTGAATAAAAAAAAAATCTAATTCTTTGCAGGTTTGCCTAGAAATACGTCTATCTACTTTAGGAGGATATTAAAAGTTTTATAGGTTATATAATACAAAAATCTTTTCGAAAACTTTATGAAAGATATTTAAAATACAAATTTTAAAAATAAATCATAAAAATATGTCAAATTATATTTTCATTAAGACTAAATTTATAATTCTGGAAGAAGGAATGGAGTAAGTTTAAGAAAAAGATATTAATAAATATGTACCAAATTCATTAACATAGAGGAGTTAATTTTAAAAAAAAAACTGCTCGTGCGATTTTACAAAACTTGGCAGTTTGTCATAATTTGAGTCGTAGAATCGAAATATGGAAAAAAATTAGCATGTTATTTCAGAAAAAGTCCGATTTTGTGTCAAAATACTTATATTAGAACAATGCTATATATAAATCTAATACATATCCTAAGTCGCTCTTTCGAGAAATGAAAAACGCAAGATGAATTTCGTTTATCGTCTCAGTAGAACGGGAGATATAGACTTTTGTTTCTGCAGAATACATTGACGAATGATGGATAAAGGTTTGAAGTGCCAATTAGGGTTCTACTTCTTCACCTAGCTAATACGCACAGCCAGCATATTCAATAGCGTGCGCCCAAAACATTTTGTCCAAAAGTATTATGGAAGAATTTGTTGTGGAGAAAATAGCGCAAGAGACAAAAAGTTATATAAAACGTCATGGAAGGAAAGAATGAAATTTTTTCCACGATATTTTGTACGACGTTGTCTTAAAATTTTCTTCTTGCATCATTTTGTCTCAGGATGTTTTGTATGATGACGTTTTCCCTTTACATGTTTTACTTCACGAAGTGCATATCCTCGATATTTTTGCAACCTGCAACCCATTCAGCAGCCCTTTGTTAGATTTAAGGCTTTGTTGGAGATTATTTCAACAGAACAATGAGCAACTGCCCATAGGACACAACGCATAACATTTCTTCATTACTTGCCATATCGCACTGTTGTAAACCACAAGGTTAGAATTTCATCTGAAGGAAACGGCAAAGGGCAAATTGCCATGGAATAAAAAACTGCTAATTTGAAAAAAATCAAACATTTACGGTCGGCTGGAAATAAAGTTGGATTTATATTTGTTGTGTATAATAATAAGCATCTTACAGTAAAACAAGGATATTGTGCTTACCGATAAACCTACATTTTTTTCGAGAAGCCAGAGCATTTTATACAATTATTTTATGGCTAAAATTCGAAATTCGTAAATGGAGATCATGACATATTTTTTGTTGTAGACATTTACACACCTTACAAAATGTCTTAAAGCCCTGAACAGCTACGACCAAAAACAATTTGCCCAGACGATGTAACGATTTTCATTGCCCTCTTCTTGTGCGGAAGCGTAAGGAATTTAAAAATATATGTTTAGTTCTATAAACTATTGAGTTATTTCATGCTATTTTGCACATTTTTTCATTAAATTTAGAACATAACGATATACACCAGAGTTCCCTAATTGAAGTTCGTCATAATATTGCACTTTAACTTCTATTGATTCCCTGAAAGGCAACATAATATATTCCCTCAAATGTCTTCAGCGTAACGAAGAAAAAGAAATAACTATCAGAAGACGATTTATCTTCGTTTTTAGGTTCAACTATTTTATCGATAAAATTATATTTTTTCTGGAGAAAGAGCAGTGTACATTTTATGCACTTTCTGTGTCCTAGAAGCAAACACAGCTGCCCTGTATATTGACTTGTCAGGGTTAACGCTTGGCAGATTTGTATTGCCAGCTCTAATGTATCCAGCGCCTACCAACAATAGGCGAAACCCTTGCCATTTCTCCAAGATAAAATTCGTGGATTTAGTTTCATGTTACTGTCAAGCAAGAGAGATAAGTCAGAATAACAACAGTGTACTCGTCGTTCAGTAGAAAAGGTATAGAATAAATAATGTCTCTTACTCCTGGTATAAAATTACCTGCGATAGTTTTAAGTTTTGTCCTTCAAGCAATCTTTAATTTTATTTCCAGAATCCTAATTCCCGCGAAACACTATTTGGAAAAATTTGATTTAGAATAAAACTATGCAATTGTGAATTGATTTAATATCTTTCAATTTCTTATAAAATATCTTATTATAAATATTTTTTTTGCTCTCGTAAATAATTTCCTTGAAATTTTGTCTAACGTTTTCATTCTATCGCTATATTCGTATGTTTATAGCATTGTTTTAAATCTGAAAGAAGATACTGGTAATTCATTTGTTATTTATTGAAGGCTTGAAAAATATTTCAAAGGAAAGAGGTTAACTTTAAGCGCATTTCTCAGAACGAAATGGTCCTTAAAAATATAAATACTTATAAACGAATATTTTAATATATTAATCACTGAACTAACTTCGGATATATGGAAGCATAAATTTAAACTTTTGAAACGCTGCGTTTATATTTATCAATCAAAATTTATTTGATTTTGGTTTTATCGAAAACATCGGTTTTACATTCCCCTTCTCCTCGTAGCTTTGCAGTATCGTTCCAGATCGACGCACACTGTATTTATCTTACTATAGTCATTACCTACATTCCCTGTTAAGATATCATTTGCAAGAGTTTTTACTTATCAACGGAGTGTAAGCCATCTGATTTGCATGAATGTTCATGGTACATTGCTCATCAATGCGACAGACTTAGAAAGGAAAACATTATTAATTCTTATTGATATTATTAACATTTGTGCCATTAATATAAAAACGAATTTTCATTTTCATATCTTACTTTATTTGTGGAGCATTGACTCATTATCTTTATTTTTGAATAAGATAAATTAACTGAATAATCTTGATTTATACCTATAAATGAAAATATTAAATTACTGCTCAGATAGAGGATTACCTTTTACTTTTAGTTTTAATTGTGTTTTGTAAGCAGAATAACATAGCAAACGATTGCATATTAAGGCGAGTACTTTAAATTTATTTCATAAATGTAAATTAAAGTTATTTCTATGTCCTTCTTCCATTTCTCTTAGTACAGAGATCCGTTGTTACTTGTACTGCTCAGTGTAACCTGGGTATTAAAAATATTACCTGGAATGCAGTTTATTAGCTCTTAACTTATATTTTCATTATTTTGCGCAGCTAACTTCACATTACACAATACTCAGAACTTGCGAGGATTATACAATGGCCAAGGTTTGACATTTTGTATGCTAAGACAAGCTGAGAAGAAATGAGGAAAACTACTCGAGAGGAATTGATGAATTTCGAAATTTAGAAATATTGTAAAAGAATAAGTACAGGGTGTTAATAAAAATACTTCCGATATATGAACCCTTTGTGACCGATCCGCTAAATCATTCGAAATAAAACTTCAGGCATTCTTATTTGAAAATATTGATTTAAAGCAACAGAGCTCTCACGGTTACCGGGAAAAGATCGAATTATCGAAAAATAACACCCATTTCCCGTGCAAACTGATAAGCGCAATGAAAAACCACGAATGACGTTAAAACGATACACTTATGACGAAACTTGCCGGAGTAAAACAGTTGCAAAGAAGAGCGTTGTAAAGCATCAGTGATAACATGAGAAGAGAGAGAAAGAATTTTTTATTGAAATAACAAGCTTTCAACGTTCCCATCTTCGCAGAAAATAACGCATTGCATGCGGGAGATTGATGACGACAATGAAGAACGTAACATCTTTGGAGGAATCTGTGTAACTTCATGCTTTATGGCATCTTTCAGTTCTGACAGATCTCGTGGATTTCATGAGTGCACTTCGGATTTCAAATGATCCCACAACCAGAAATCCATTAGAGTGAGCTCGGGGGATCGCGGTGGTCGCGAAACTGAAAAGTTAGGAGAGATGATTCTATTTTGAAACTTTGTACACGTTGAAAACTTGTAATTTTCAATAGAAGTTTTTTCCCTCGCCTCTCTTTTGTTGTTACTGGCCCTTTAATCTTCTTTACGCATATTTTAGCGTCATACGTGTTATAAAATTTTCTTCATACGCGTTTCGTTCAAACGCCATTCATTGCTTTTGTATGCACTGATCATTTTGCTCAGGGAAAAATAGTCTGTTTTGCTATTCGAAAATTTCAATTTTTTTTTACTATAACAGTAATCGTGAGAGCTGTACTGTTATAAATATTTACAATATCGAGTGCATATCTTCAAATAACAATATGTGAAATTTCATTTGGATTCGTTGAGGGAATAGTTCTCTAGATGTTCATTTCGTGGGAAAGTTTTTTTTATGACCACCCTTTATTTAATATTCCTAAAAAGAAACTTTCCTGTAATGCTAGGAATAAAATACACGGTCATAAAATAATTTTTTTAACTTAGTAGCAAATTTTTGCTGTTTTATAAAAACAGAGCTCCGTATTGGTTTATCATCTTAGCATCTAATATCGAAAATAAACGGCTGTCTAATATGGAATTTAATCTAATTTTTAATAGTAAGTAACAATATTTTGTGTTTGAAAATTGTTTTGGGTCTCAAATTCGTGGTAAGGAATTTTTTATGCTTCACAAACTGCACGAATGCTGCTTAAAATATGGCTGACGTACCAATGGGAATAACAGATAAAGTACTTGTAATGAAAGAATGAGAATTAAGGCGGGCTCGTAGATCTTAAAATTATCATGATTTTTCAAATATGTTACCATTGTAAGAATAGATATAATTTAATTTAAAAGCAATTTCTTCTAATTTTTATGGCCAACTACATAACGTAGTAGTTTCAAGAATTAATAGCCAGAAATGCTGCCACAGATAGTTTTATTAGCCCAAAGGGATTTCAGTTCCCGAAGGACTATTGCTTTCATTTTGGCATTTTGCGTCGTACTCATAAACGTCGGTTCACTTTTCAAACTGTTGCCACAAAATGTTAGAGTCCTGCATTATATTTAAAGAAATTAAATAATGAAAAATCTGCATAAATGATTGTCTATTTCTCGCATTGTGATAAAACAATTATACATAGAGCCATCGAATTTTGAATGAGGAAATCCTACTGCGAATATGGGCATCTGAAATCCCAAATTTGGAATTTGATTTATTATAGATTTTATATTTTGTAAAACTTTAACGAATTTTTGATTTACAAACTCACTGCTTTAAAAGCGAGAAATGGCAACGTTATGTAGAAAAAAAATACTTTTATCTCCAGCTCCCGAGACTGTGTATATCGGAAATTCTAAAGATATGCTTAATTTAACATTATTTTGCGATATTGCTCTTGAACTGAATTTTATGTCTTAAGTGCAAAGAACATGATATTTAATAAATAAAGGTAACACTCAAAACGTTAAAAAAACGTCCCTTTGGACGTAATTTAAAATCTGAAAAATTTCAGATTTTTTTTTTTTTTTTTTTTTTAGTCCAAAGGGATTTGAATCCCGAAGGACTATTAGTTTCGTTTTGGCATTTTGCGTCGGACTCATAAATGTCGGTTCACTTTTCAAACTGTCGCCACAAAATGTTAGAGTCCTGCATTATATTTGAAGAAATTAAATAATGAAAAATCTGCATAAATGTATGTATATTTCTCGTATTGTGATAAAACAACGGTACATAGAGTCATCGAATTTTGAATAACGTAATCCTCCAACGAATATGAGCATGTGGAAGACCAAATTTGAAATTTGAAATGTGTTTTATGATCGATTTCCTATTTTTTAAAACTTTGACGAATTTTTGATTAACAAAGTCAAGGATTTCAAAGCGAGCAATGGCAACGTTGTGCAGAAAAAACATTTTTATCTCCAGCGCGTGAGTCTCTGTATCGGAAATTCTAAAGATATGCTCGTTTTATAAACTATTTTGCGATATTGCTGTTGCACTGGATCTTATGGTTTAAGTGCGAGGAACATGATATTTAATAAAAAAAGGTAACACACAAAATGTTATAAAACGCCCCTTTGGACGTAATTTAAAATCTGAAACATTTCAGATTTTTTTTATTTTATTTTAATTTAATTTTAATCTATTTTGTGAAATGTTTTGTGTTCACGGGAGATTTCCATTTTGCAAGCACAATTTAAAGCATTCTGTAACATATTTTAATTCCGTATTTAATATATTGATTTTATGATATCTGAAAAGTACTGTGAACCAAAAGCCTAACAATTTCATGGTGAAGTTGTCATTTTATTTTGAACTGAGCTTTTACAGTGTATTTCAATAGCAAAAAGTCTAATATTTTCATGCATAAAATTTTTCAGTATTAAAAAATTAATTTAGTTTTTGGTTTGGTTAGAAACTAACCCTCACATAAAGAAGTCTGCAAAATTTCAAGTATGCGACATTACCATATTTAAAATTTCATGCGCGCAATTATGAAAGGTTATTTTTTAAAAATATGAAGTTTTATTGTAAAGGTTTTTTGAAATACTTTTCATGTTACTGTTCAAGTGTATAAAATACTTATTTTCTGAATGATATTATAACAATGTATAATCCTATAGCTGGTGTATGTATAATTAATATAAATTGTTACACTCACCAACATATCTCTTGAATATGATTCTAAATACTATATGAATTTAGATATTTTAAATATCATGCGTATTTGGGTTTAGTATCCATGTTATTAAAATACAATTATTAATAACTAACTGCATGATATATTTATTTAGAGGATACATTATTTATCCGCATCCGGCTTTAAGTAACACATGTAATTATCTGAAACTGTGGTATATACCTTAGCATTATAAAATGATAGCATTGAATAAGTTACTTCCTATAAGACTTAAAATAAATCTATGCTTCTTTATATTTTTTAATGCAATATAGAAACAGTGACCTTTTGCCACCGAAGATCCTGAACTTAGATTAGATTTTAAAGGTTACAGCATAAAGCATCGCAGCAAAAATATCGGAGGAAGAAAACGTCGAGGTACAAAACATCGTGGGAGAACAGAATGCTAAGATGAAACATCGTGGTACGAATTATAATCGTCGAAAATTAAAGCGATTAAAAACTTTGCAGTTTAAAAACAACGTCATCGAAAATATCATGGTATAAAATAAAGCACCTACAAATCATCGCATGACTAATTGCAGACATGCATTTATGTGATCACTAATCTGCAGACATGCATTTATGTGATCACTAATCTTCCTTTTTAGATTATTTTTAAACTATATTTTTTATGAAAAATTGCCAGCAAAACTTTAAAAAATTATTTATTAATGTCCTTTATTAGTTAAAATACGTTCTATAAAAAAGGTTCTATTAAGTACTGTAAGTTCTATTAAGTACTGTATTAACTTTCTACTCATTTTCAGCTCTTAAATGCTTAAAGTCTCCTTATTTTTTCAGCAAACATTTATTAGTTAATTCAAAAATATGAAATGCAAAAGTAAAAATATTCCTTCTTGCTTTCACGGATCATTATGCAAATATGCGTTTACAACTCTTAAAGCCCGAAAAGCGCATGTCTGCGATATTATCATCATGCGATTATTTGCAAGTTCTTTAATTTTTACTACGGTATTTTCTATGACGATTTTTTTTAAACAGCGAAGTTTTTTAACCACTTTACTTTCGACGATGATATTTTATATAAGATATTTTAGAACTGCGATATTTTCTCTTTGCTTTTCTTTTCTGCCACTGCCTTTGTCCACGGTGTTTTTCGCCTTGGGTTGGTTTCTCCGAGATGATTTCGTCCACTGTGAGTTTGACGGATACCATCTTTAATAAATTTTTTTAAGAGAAAGAAAAGTTTACGAAGTTGTACACAGGTGCTGTTCTAGTTGTCTTAAATGGTTAGATTTTACGAAATTAACCGAATATTAAATAAAGGTTTCAAAAAAACTTGAGCAAAATGCTTTAGCCGTTGGTTACTAAATATTCCTTGAGCTTCTGTTAGAGAAGCTCAAAGTTTAAATATATAGTTACAGTTTGAAGAAATATATACATTCAGAGTAAAAATATAGGGATATTAATAACTAATTATGGGCATCAATACAATGCAAGATAATGATTTTTAATTCCATTGGAAACAGACTTTACAATGGCCTCTGATTAAAAGTAATACCTTTTCATGGCTAATCATTGACTTCCATTTTGTATGGTTTGGTGAGAATCCAAGAAAGATGAAGTGTGCAGTGTGTATCTTTGGCAATTCTATTAACTCATTATGACAAAGCATAAATGCTTTGCTATAGGATGAAGTTAAATTTCAAGTATGAATACTTGAACACAAATTTATCACACCACGCTGAAATTGTGAAAAACAGGTTTTGCTTGCTGATACAGATTTACATGCTTCTTTAGTGATAAAAATAATACTTTCAGTTAACTCGTATTCTTATAAAACGCTTGGTGCTACAAATAACATTTTAATGCTAACTCGCTGGTTATAATGAAACCTTTTCATAAGATTCACAACTTTGGATTTTAAGGTTTGGATATCGCGCATGTGGTTAGTAAATAGCAAATTCAAAGAATATCATAAACATGAAAATCCAAAGCAAAATTTAGAATTTTAAGGGAATGCTGTTTAAAAATTAAAATGCTCTTTATTACAGACTTTTTATTCAGAATCCAAATTTAAAATAAAATTCGTTAATTATTATATGCTATAATATTAACCTATGTTTTGAACTATGAAACACCTTAATCTTTGCATTTATGAAACTTAAGTATATTTGTACATAGAAACGAAACGAAAAATGGTCACCATTATATTTTATTCGTCACTTATAAAAGATATTCTTGTTCTTTAGCTACGTTGAAATTAGGAAGCAATTATCGGTTAGTTCATATGAGTCTGATACTTCTAAGCTTACTAAAAATTTGTTACTTCGTTAAAGTTAGTTTATTAGAAATTAGATTAGATTTTTGTCATTGAGAATTCTTTCATTTTCAGAATAAGGTTTGTATATGTTATGCGGCGGGGAGTTGAGTTTCGAAAGAGGTACCCCCTGGTTCAAAATATTCGTTGGAAGTCAATTTGGACCATTCTCATCTTCATAAGACTTTAGATATTAATTAAAAATTCTGGAAATGCTGATTTTTGCACTTATTTTTCCGAATGCAAACAGTCTCGCGCGCTGGAGATAAACATCCTTTGTTTGGAAAAGTGTTGTCACTACTAGCTTTCAATCCGTAAAGTTGTCAGCTGTCAATCAAACATTTGTCAGTTTTACAAAATATGAAATAAAAATAGATTCCAAAAACTCATTGGAAGCCATTTCGACCATTTTTATTTTCGTAAGTTTTTAATTAGCCGAGATATCAATTGAAAACTCTAAAAACGCTATTTCGGCAACAAAAAAATTATTTAAGAATTGGTGGTTACTACGGATTGTAGGATATATTTATTTTTAATTGTTGAATGTTGTTGCGCGATATTAAACTCATAAAATGCTAATTTGTTAACAACAAATTTATTTACAGATACGTTGCTGCATGTTGCACGAGATATTAACTTTTGGTTGTTGCAAGATATTAATGGAAAACAATGAAAACGCTAATTTGGCAACAAATATGTATTTACGAATTGATTGTTTGCCTGAAAAGCCCACTAGTTATAAATAAAAGAAGTACCGAGCTCAAATTTCAAGAGAATGCAAAATTTTGACGACGTTTGGTCACATATTTTTTTAGTGAGTTATAACAGCCATAGTCAATAGGATATTATACCTTGCTTCAATACTGAATGAAGATGACCGACTTCGGTAATCACCAAGTATGCCTAATTCTTACTATTCTAGCTAGTGTCGCCAACTGAAGATTATCTTCAAGTGAAAAGAAAAATTCCTAATTATTATTTCAAGAACGTATTCAAATTCTTTTGTTAGAAAAGACTTCCATTTGTATGTGCAGATCGTAGTCTGAATGAAGAAAACTTCTTTTCAATTCGTAAAAATATACTGCTTATTTTCCAGAAAGTACTTAGCTTTCGAAAGGTATAATGTTTCTCCTACTTTTTGCCTGAAAGAGAAAAATAAGACTTCAGAAAACTTAAAAGTATTGTATTACTAATGAACAAATAATGTTCAGATAAGCATATAGTTTATTGTTTTTAAAAATAGTAAGGTTTCTTTAGCAGTGCTAAAAATGCTTCAAACACAAATCAGGAAGGACTGCTTTGAAAGAAATATCAGTTGAAAGTTCAAGGATGAGAAACTATTAGGTAAAACTCATAATTTTGCAGGTATCTATATTATTCCTTAATTAATAATACGCTCGTTTTAATTAAAAAGCAGAAATAATGCATATCTCCTTTAATAGAGCTTTAGTGGGTCTTCCCATTAATAGAGTTTCTGAATTCACGGACATCTGAAGTAAAAGATCAGCTTACAGAGTCATATTCGTTTGAAGCAGAATACGTGAAAAAGTGCAGTGCACTTTTCACGCATTCTGCTATTCAAAGGAGCTCGAACCCTGGATCACTCGAAATAGGCATCGAGTATGTTTCCAGTTATACATCGAAGGCATGCGGAAAGGAGACAGAAATACCTTAAAAGTTTACTCATTTTGTGTCCAATACTATGAGATCATAAAAATTACACGAATCCTAGATACATATTTGAAACATCACTCAGATAACTTAAAGTGCAAATTTCAAATGTGGATGAGATTAAATCAAAAATACTAGCAAAAGTTTTCGTAAAGAGAAACTACTTTGCGTGGTTGATATACTAGAAATTTTAGTTAGGCTCTGGACCTAAAATTAAAAATATTTTTGTTCATAAGAGTAATATATTAAAAATAAAAATAAAATAAAAAAAAATTATTACAATGATATACAAATCATGAATGCGGTTTAAAACTTTTCTTTAAAACAAAAGATTAGAATCTTTTACTTATAATTACATTTTGTTTCATTTTATATGAACAGAAAATGAATATTATAACACATTTTAGCTGTACTATTGTAGACAAATGAGTAAACCCTGAAAACTCTAATTCTAAAATTAGACTAAATCTAAATACTTTTTGCTATTAGGTCTTTTAAAATGCTTATCAATGTGTAGAAAATACTTAGAATCGAAAATAATTCTGAGATCTTAGTGGTTTTAAAATCGGTAAAAATTAAAATTTTAGTTGACTTCAATTTTGCGCTAAATCGCTGTGCATTTCGAGAGAATCTCGAGACAAAAAGAAATTCTGTGCTATTTCTAGATTTAAAAATATTCAATGCAACTTTTCTATAACATTCATCGTTAAAACTGATGGAACAAAATTAATACGAAAACAAATGACACATTTTTCTAGCCCTCTTTCTCCAAATGCATATGTGTTATCTTTAAGAGTAATTTCAAATTAAGACTCAGTTTAACTTATTAAATTTATTAATCTTTAATAACTATTTTCCTGTTTTTAGTATTCTGAAGAACAAGTGTTCGCAAACTATGAAATGCATTTAATGAATTACGTCTGCCCCATATTGATTCAAGGTATTTTCCCATCTTGCAAGCGAGGATTTATAAGTAAGAAAATTTATTCGTAATTTAAGGCAGTATCTAGCAGTCTGAGTCGCTCATTCTGCTGAATTTTTATCATTCAAAATTTTTTAAAGCCTTAAACTTGTGATTCAGTGAACATGCAAGATCTGGATTGTATGGTTATATATTGCTAAACCATCCCTGTCAAGTTAGAAGAAGTCTCCACTGGAATTGCAGAGTCTTCACTAAAATATTAAATTTGAAATTATCACAGTGGAACACAAAATGTTTTTCTTTAATAAAATCTGGCTTCTTTATCTAAATATCTTTCTCTTGCATGTCAAATATCAGCTGTAGTTATTGATTCTGCATTTTGGCTTCTTGGAAATAATTTCTATTAAACGAAATGCTTCCAGTACTTGTAAAGCTTGAGAATATGAGTTTCTTCGAATATAGATCGTGCTACAGTCAGCACTGGCTCAGTTCAATTTCATCTTGACATTATCTTCTTCGTTAGTGAATAGTTTCAAAAGAAAGTGAATTTTTATTGCGTCTTGAGTGTTTACAGAACATACAGAAATGCAGTCCACTAATTTTTTATTACACATTTGATGCAACACACAAATGGCGAGTTACCTTGACTAGTCGTAGCTTTCGTAAATGTCTCGAAACCTTATAATAGCTGCATTGCGTAGTCTAACCAATTTTAACGTCACCAATCGCAGCTTTCATTTTATGCATATCTGTAATGACAGGTGGTTCATTTCGAGTATGTCTATTGATACTGAAATTTTCTTTCCTGAATAGTTGGACGTTCATACAATCACTGAATCAACTGCATCATCAGAGTAATAATACAACATGATTTGTTTCGCAAATTTGCCATGTATTTGCATTTCGATCGCGAAAATGGATTATGAAACCGAAACGTTCCTGCACGTTTAATATTTGCATAGAAAATGCGGAGGCGTAGAAAATATAACATTTTGATCAAACGTCAACAGAGATCTAAGTTTATAGCAGCTTGGATGAAATAACTTTAATAATGTTTCGAAAAAGCTAAGTTTCTACAATAAATAAAATGTAGGACGAATATGTGTTACAACTAATTAAATTACGGCCGCATGGTTTGATTCAACTTGAATGGTATTTACAAAGCTATATATAATTCTTAGTTAGATAAAGTTCGTAAATGCATTTCTCACGAATAATGTTTAATTAGGTTTTAAACGTAATCTATTTAACGATGCGAAATAAATTCCTCAATATGAATTATTTTTGCTATTATTCGTGTACATCGAAGTATTTGAGTGATAGAATTTTCAGTTCCATTGAAGTTACGCTACTACCTGCAATTTAGTTCACATCGATCTATCTGAATGATAGAATTTTCAGTTTCATTGAAGTTACGTTGTTGCAGTTGATTCGTGTTATTTCGCGAAGTGTTTGCTAAGGTATCATATTTTGCAAACTATTATTGACTGATCATTTCTTTTGGAAATACAGTTATTTAATTACAGCCGTTAGGTTATAAGGTTTCGTACTAAATGGTAGCTTGTTTGATTTCAACTTTAAAGCGGCTAAATCAAATCTGACATGTGCTGGCAGAAATAATTTTGAGCTTACGTTATCTTTAAAGAACAAGTAGGCATTCTTAATCCATCAGTTTGCTAAAACTAGAAATCAATGAATAATGAAGATATTTTATTAATATTTCGAATTAAATTAACTACATTGTTTCAAATATTGAAAAAACATTTAAAAATTCACAATTTACTCTTAATTTTAAGAGTCGTCATTCATTTTTTCCACACATTAAATTTTTTGATTCAGTATTTCAAAAATGTTAGAAATAATCATTGTAAGATGGAAACGCTTCGTAATAATAAATATTAAGTAAGGAATTGTGGAGTGAATTCTCAACGGCTGCATTACTTAAAAGTAAGCTAAGGCGAATTTTCATTAAAATTACCACTTTCGTAATTTAATTAGTTGTGTGGTGATTTATATAACGTAATACAGCATTATGCAAATTTTGAAATGCAGGAAAATTTTTGTCGTAGCGGTATGCCTGTAAAAGTTTACCTAAGCAACTGGTTTGCTCCTTAGAAATGAAAGTAAAATAGCACATTGGCGACAAATTTTTATCTTAATTTAATGTATTCGTTGTAAGTATTAAACAAGGCGACTTCATATATTAAAACAATATGCGTATTAAAACGAACAGATTAATACGTCTTCGAGAAACAGCTGGTCTCTTCTAAAGGGAAACTAAGCAGTATTTAAATTTCATACAAATAATACTATAATTTTAAAAATAGTTTTTAAACAGAACTTCTTATAAATTAATTTTGGGTGTTTTTGAAAAGACAGGAAATATTTGAATCTCAAAACAAACAACAAGAAGAAAAAGACTTTCATACTTTGTATTGACTACATTTATAAATATATTATGCCTTGTATTTTGGAGAAAATATATTATGCCTTGTATTTTGGAGAAAATATATTACGGATATGCTTTACTTAGGTTCTTAATTATTATTTAGAAATGCAAACGGTTTGAAGACTATAATTTAACCTCTAAACGAACGAATTAAATTTAATTTGTAAGCATACTGTAGTACACTTCAAAAAACCTCTTAAAGTAAATAAATAAAGAGAAACATGACAAACGTTCGTAAGTAAAATATAAGACAACTCTTTATCAGAAACTGTAATTCATTATTTTCGCTCACAAAATTAAATATCAAAAGTATTAGTTTAGACTTGCCTCTTTTCAAAATATCCCCCGCAGAGTAAACAAGCAGAGAAAAAGTTTATTTATAATGCGTTTATGCATTTATTTAGTATGAAGCTTAGAAAATTAATATATATATATATATATATATATATAGATTTGCGCTAATTATAAAAATTATGCTAATTCCTCGTAGAATGATCTGTGGGTTAAGGAAGAGAAAGTAGCAAGTTTTATGAAATGCCACAATATATATTATGTTCCTTTAACAGGAAATAAACTTAAAAAAGCTTTCCTTTGGAACTCTACAAAATTAACACCGATTACTGAAATTTAAATTCTTAACATGACAGAAAATAACCTTTGGTTGATTATTAATTGATTACAATTCAAAACAAATTTATTAAGTTTCATAAATACACTACAGGCAATTACAATTATTATACTAGGAAAGCGGCGTGCGAAACATGTGAAATTCGCATGGCAGAAAGAATAGACTGTGATGTGCAGAAGATTAAATTTGAAGGAAAAATGCGTAGTACAAGTCTCACTTTGATCGAGGAAGGACTATAGCTTTCCCGGAATTTGAGCTTTATCGTACCGCAATATAAATGCTCGCGTCGGTTGCGATCCCATGACTGTCCGCAAAATATGGAATCGATGGGTTCGGAACAGTTCAGGATTTCATCGTCCCCCTCCCATCACTAACCCAAGAAAACACACATTTTCCGCATGGCCACAAGGGATCGTACAGCCACCTCACGAAACCTAAGTGGAACAATGGAGTCGTTTGCAAGACAACAATTTTCTGCTCAAACAATTCAAAGATTTTACCGTTGCATGGATTGTAGTTTCGACTACCGTTCACCCTACACCACAGACAGGAGCTCCTTCAATAGTGCGATCAACGAGGAATCTGGGTGCTGGAATGGCATCAAATTATCTTGATAGGCAATTTCTAGTTCTGTTAGTAGCACTATGATGGCCGCATCCGTGTCTGGCGACATCATGGAGAATGCACATTGCCAGTTTGCATTTGACATCGTCATACTAAAGTACTAGCTGAAGAAATGGTATGAAATGCTATTGGACACACGTCCTATCAACTCTAGTTCGCATTCCCAGCACTTGCGAACAGTAACCATTACATTTCTGACGTAGTAAGACCATTCCCTATCTTCGAGGCCTCCGTAAAGCATTGTTTCAGCAGAACCGCATATTGGCCGTATTATCCTGATTATTCTCGGTACAGAAGGTGTTCGACTATTTCCCTGGCTAGCACATTCTTCTGATTCACCAACTGAAAACGTGTGGGCAATAGTTGCCTAGCAATCGGCACACACCCACTCACCATCCATTATTGTCAATAAACTGCGGCATAGTGTTGAAGCTCCATGGAATGCTGTCCCCGTACATTCCGTACAATCTGCTAGAGGACAATGCTTTGGAGTCCCTTTTGAGTCCACTTTAAATCCAATTTGCAATGCGTTTTGGAAAAAATCCTTAATTCTATCTTTGCGTATGGATATCACAGAAAACCACACAGATAAACCATCATCCAAATGGATTCGGAAAATGTAAAAATGGATATATCTTTTGAAATATGATACCCTAAAGTTTTCGTTATCATCCGTTTTGTTTTTTTATTCTCTCAACCTTCACTTCGTACAAGAAAGTAAAAATAACTTGTCCTATATTAAATCTTTTTAAATGAATTTTTTAAAATTTATTCAAATTATCGTTTCTGCAGTGTATGCCAATTTGAGCTTTACTTGCACTATTAATATTTGAAATTAATTTTGAAAGTTAAATTTCAAATAAAATTTTTAGTGTAAAATGCAGATACTGTTCAACATACCTAGTTTTAAAAAAAAAAATTATCCCTTACTTTTCAGCTTAAATTTCGTTAGCCAAAAGGTGGGCCTTACAGATAGTGAAGAAGGAACAGTAAAAATAAAATTCTGAAAGTTTATGGTTCTGTTGCAGAAGCACGGAACAGTACGATTGCATTGATATGTCTAATCTCATTAGAAGTCTTTAATCTAATGACAAAAGTTAAGCGTATGTTGTTTTAATGCTCCATTATGTTGTCATATTTACTTTTTTGAGTTATCCAAAACTATAGTGAGTTCCGATTGCTATTTCCACATAACCGAGTTTCTTTGTTTATTTTTTTTTATTAAAACGACAAAAATGATTCATCATTTGACTTCCAAATGGAAATCCGTACGCAGTCACTTATAAATGTTTTTAAATAATACTCGAACAGGAACAATTAAATGTATCTACAAGTATTATTAAATATGTTACGTCAGAACAATTTTGTCATTTTTAACTATCGACTATAAAAATATTTTTTTATCATTGTTAGATGAAAAAATGATATAGACATATGCCAAGTTTCTTTATACGAATGCAAGCTAATAAGTGTGCAATGAATAAAACTTTATAAACGCTATGCAATTATAAATAAAATATCTGTTTCAGTTTATGACTGAAAAAACTTTATGAATTAAAATAATTGCAAATATTCTAGATTTTAAAAAGTTAAACAACAATGATTTTTCTGAAAAGTAATTTCTATTAAATGTATTGCCTTAAAATGCTGAAAACATTTATAAATAACTAGTTACCTTAAAATTACAAACGTGTTTGTTATAAATGCATCAAATAAGTGCATACACCCGAATTAAAATTTTGTAAATGTAATTCAAGTATAATAAAGTAACAAAGTTTTGAGACATTTTTGCGAAACTGGATAACCCTGTCTTTCGTATTATAAATACATATTCCTTACTAAAATTCTAATGGCTTAATCATTTCTACAAAATGCATTCAGAAACAGTAATTCTTAAGAAAAATTTAAACTTAACAGTAACATTACTATTTTTATACTTAATAAATAAAGTAAATGAATCCATTTCTCTTAATAATGATTTTTACAAAACTAAGTTTTAAGCTAAAGAATTAAAAGGAAAATGACATGTCGAAACGAAGAAAAGGATAATTCTTTTAGTAAATGAGTTATTTCGAAATGTGTGGAAATTTAAATTTAATTTATGATACTGGTCTGAAAGCGTACGACTTTTCAAAAACAAAATAACCAGGAAAGCTAAATGGATTTTTCCTAATTGTTTCTGAGACTTCGTACTTAGAGCTAAAGATACACACTATAGAAGAAAGTTTGATGTATTATTTTAAACAAGCTTATATCTTTTATGCGAATTAGTAGTAATAGTATTACTTTCTTTGATGGGAGCCCGAAGCTATAATTTCCTAGCTAATGTTGACATAATAATGTTTGCTGAGAACTCAAAGCATACTTTTGTTGAAACAATGATGACAGAACGTAGTTGCCGAATAATGAATTCTCTTTTATTTCACGTTTGCCTTTAAGGATTTCTAAGCTTAATTGATTATACCGCACCTATCATACATTTGAGATGGGGGGGAAAATATAACGAAATACATCGTTAGATAAATAGAAGGGGTAATAAAAGAGAAGTTAATTTAACTCAGGTAATAAACCTAAGTCTCACATTAGAAATTCAGTCACTACCTTTATTTTGAAATAAAAGATTCTTTTACGCTAATAAGAATCTTTGATTGATTATGGAAATTTATCTTAAGGTCGAAATTTACGTAAATGGAGCTGCATATTTGAGATAAGAATTTCTAACTCATTTAGAATCTATACAAATATTTATTTATGTTCATATTTTATCCTTAGCCTACATAGTGTCATCGGAATAAGATAAGTTACATTAGTAGTCGGAATTTATATCTAAACAGGAAAGATTTACATTAGTCTCATATAACGAAGAGAGGCAAGAGAAAGGGTTATTAATTTTGCACACGTTATTTTACAACCCATAGCACTTTATTCACTAGCTTCTAGTTATTATTGAGCAACTAAGTATAAAACTCATCAACAGTAAAAGGCATCTGTTACTGCTAGTACATTATATTGGAGATAAGGGAAATGCATTTTCATGGTGATAAGAATGATTTTAGCGAATAATTTATTGCTTCGAAATTAATAAGTTGAATTTGTATTTTTTTTCGTATTTAATTATATTAAATGTTTAATGTTATTGAGAAAAATGTACACTGATTATGTGTTTACATAAACCTTTCATCTGCAATCAAAGCCAGTAAGGCTCAATATACTAGCAGGTTTCAATTTATTATACTATTGTTTTCGATGAATTCGAGTCTAAACTGTATTTATACGAAAAATGTTTTCAATACATAGAAATCTTGGATTTTTTTAGAAATGCGAAACGTGATAAATTAATTATGCTCCAGCTGGAATTTGAACCATGGATTTTAGGATTGTTAGCCAGATATGCTACCAGTTACACGCGACAGCACGTAGTGAGGATAGCGAAATTTCCTTATGGTCTCTCCCAAGTAAATGGCGACTGGGAAAAAGTAGATGGGATCCCAATCAGTAGATGGGGACGAATCATCGTCCGCCACATTCAGTTGGACGCCACTGTAGAGATATTACATTTTTTGATGTACAAGAAGTAAGACAATCAGATATGGTCTCGCCTAAATTCGAAGCACGAACATCCAATTGCCGGCGGGACATATTACAGCACCAGAATACGAGGAAATCAAAAATTACTTGTACATAAAAATGACAGAAGAAGGTTTTGGAAATCCACAGCAGTACATAAAATTTACTGAGACACTGCGCAGCAAAGAAGTAGAGGAAAAAATGACACTAAAACGTTATACTTGGCATAAGTGTGGAAATTATACATAGATACTATGATTTATTTTATTATTTAGTATCGTATACCAAATAAAAATAGATAAGCAAAACAGTTCAACCTTTTCTGATATTATCAACATGTACAGCATGTTAATTGGTTTTTTACAACGTACATACAATAATGATGTAGTTATTGACTTGATAAAAGGATTTAAACTAAATATCGATAAACCCAGAATTTAGGACGCAAGTATATATGCAGGTATTATATATATAATGAAAATTAAATCAAATATTTAAATTCAATTTATAATCTATATGGAGTAAGGATTTGATAAAGAATAACAAATTATTTTGCAGATATAGCGATTGTGAAAAAATAAGCATTCCCAGCACTAAATTTCAATAACTGCATAAATACAAAAAAATAATGCAAAAAATATAAGGAAAAAATTTGCATTTCTTCATGTCGTTTTTAGGTATCTTTAGGTTTCGGTGTATCGAAAGAAATTAATGGATCACTTTCTGAACTGATAATGACGCAAATGTAATACATTTTAAAACTTAAATATACTATTGGGTTGGCAAGAAAGTAATTTCGATTAGCATATTAGTTTTCTTATCCCTCTGTCAATTTTGCATTTTTTTTTCGTTTGATATTTGGCAGCTGATACTTTTAGGTTGTTATAGGAATTATGTGTATTTTTATTTGCAACTGTTAGTTTCCGTTCAGTTTTACCATGGCGTTCAAAAATAAATATTTTCTACGGACTTTATTTTTTTATTCTCATAAAGATAAGAATGCGGCTGAGGCTCACAAAAAGGCTATGTGAAGTTTGTGGAGTTGAATGCTTAAACAAAATGCATATATCAGAAATAGTTTAAAAAGTTTAGTTCTGGAGATTTTTCACATGAAGCTGACGAATATTCTGCATAAATTGAAAGAAGTTCGCTTAAAACAACGAATCAATACTTGCGATTACCATTTCAAACATCATGAAATCGACCCATTTTGAAATAACTTATCCGTGCTCATGAATCGTTTACAATAACATTAATTGAAAACGATCATAGTTCAAGCATGATGAATCAGCATGATAAATCATACCTAAAGATAAATTGCAACAGAAAAAGGCCATGCTGTCAAATTAGGTGGGATAACAAAGAGGTTATGTATTTTGAGCTCTTCTAAAAAATCAAGCGATCAACTCGGATTTTATTGCCAACAGTTAAGAAATTGGAAGAACAATCAAAGAGAAAAGGCTAAATATTGCAAATCGCGAAGAAGATGTGCTTACAGTGCGAGGCCTCACACATTGTAAGCAACACGTGGGGAATTAGTGGAGCTTGGATGAGAAGTGATGTCGGATAACTCGTATTGTTCCATCGTATTATCATTTATTTCAAATTTCACAAACCTTCGTAAATGGTAAAAAATTCATCGATAACGATGACTCAAATCACATTTGGTTGTGGGTTTACTGATAATGCCCAGAAGTTCAATGGACGTGGAATCAAAGTTAACCAGAAAGATGGTTAAAGTTCATCGAACAGAATGAAAGATATTTGACTGATTAAAGTTCATTTTTGTACAGAAAAAACACTGAGTTACATTTTATACTAAATAACCGAAATTTTCATTTTCTTGCAATCCCGATACAGAAACATTTGTATCTTCATCATTTGAATACGTGCAGACTGACATCTTACCGAAATGACATCTAATGAAAAAGACATCTTACCGAAATTCTTACATGCGTAACATCCGTTAAGATACTTTACAATTTAGTAAATTTGTATCATTATCCGTTATCCGTTCTGATCCATTTACTTCTTTGGGTACACTAACTCCCGGAAGAAGAGTATGGGGAGATGTTAATTCGTTAATTTTATCTTTTGCTCTACCTTTATAATTTCAATATTTTTTGGCATTAGTTGTTTTTATTCGCGTACTTAATCTACATTATTACAAATTCATTACTCTACAAGTTTAGTTTTTACAATGGTTTAATTCATTTGCCAGAGAAAAAAAAAATCCTTACCAACTTCTTATTCTACGTTAAATAAGCATCGAGTTTTAAATATTTTAGTGAAGGTTTCAATACTGCCATCAGCTATTTGATCTTACAGCGACTAATTTGATATTGTTTTAAAACTTCTTCTTTTGTTTTGTATTAATTATATATATATATATGTAAGAAAAATAAAGGATATGTGAAAGATTAAATTAGCAGCGCAAATTGGTTTCCCTTCTCTATTCTGAAAATAGTAAACCCTCTCTGCATTGCGTTATTTCGAGACTATTCTATATCATATAATTCTTACATAATTATGATGATGTAAATGGAACTAAAACTCCATCAGCCAATAGTAATTTTAGAGCAATAAGAGCAATATTAACTGTCCAATCAGAATGCTTTGAAAACCAAAACTAAGTCTGACCTTGACATTTCATCCTGAACATTACGCACTTGCTTTCTATGCTTTGGCCTGGCCGCGCTGCAGTCTGTCAGCTCTTTCTTATAGCAAATTTATCTAAAATGTAAAATCTCTTGGAATAGCCACAATTAATGTGCCAACTTGAATGTAGCCGCAACATGTTTGCTAAAATAAAAAATCTGATGTGTACACCACATGACTTCCTTGTACGGAATATTAAATTATACGCATTTTTTCTTGCATTTTATTTAAACTTATTAGATTGAATTAAACCTACTTCGCCGACAGCGCAAAACCACAATAGAATAAATGCATTCTTTAAAATTCACTTTGTTTACCATAGCGACACTCTGGCGCTAGGTTTACTTAACAGTATTATTTTTCATTCATATTATAACTCAGAATGCACAAAATGTATATCCTTTAAAGAATTATCTAATCGTTGCCACATGTTCTATTCAAATACTATTATAATAAAGCTAGAACTATGTATAAAAGAAATTAAGCAAACAAAACAAAACAGAAACAGTTTTTCACAGACGATTGAGTATTTCTCATTTAATTCAATTCTCACTTCGCGAGAAGGCAAAAATACATAAAAAATCAAAATATCTATATTAAAAATTACGAAGTAAATCTCAAACGCTTAGTTCCTCGAAAACATTCCAGAAAGAATTAAGCATGATTTAATTGGCAATAATAAATGAATGCGTTATCTTTGTTGTTGCGAAGCTAAGTTTCTCTAGATTGGCAACACTAGTCTTCCACTAGTCTTCTGTTTCAAATATAAACATCAATGGCCGCCATTAAAAACAGGCTTAGCGGCAATTAAAGAACTTTAAAATTGCTTATAATTCTAAAACTATTGCACACAGATTTACTAAAGGCATAAAATCCTTAACCGGAAGATAAAAAAAAAACATAATTCAATCATTTTTAAAGCAAAAAATGTACAATTTATAAAAATATAAGAGTAAAGAAACTGAGATCACTGAGCCGGGTAATAGAGTGGATATATATATATATAAATATATTTATATACGTTTGGTGCGGCTGATTGCAATCAAAATACGAGGTGCACATCTACATGTTATAGCAGTCCTATATACAAAATTTCAACGTTCTGAGGTTACTCGTTTTTGAGTTATGCGAGATACGTACGTACGCACGAACGTACTAACGTACGTACATACGTTCGTACAGACTCCACGAAAAATTATCTTCGGAATTAATTTTAAAGCAGTTTTATAATTTTTTTGAAGGAAAAGAGTATTTTATTCTGTCCTTACGTATAGATGTCACGCAAAAACATCGTTAAATTGAATTCGATAGCGATCAAAATGGATATTTTGGTTGAAATATGCTGCCTGAAACTTTTCGCGATTACAATACTTCCTTTTTACTTCGTACAAGGAAGTAAAAATGAAGATTTAAATCTGCCTTCGCCTCCAATTTCCTAGTCATTATGCATCAACATTTCTATGCCATCAAAATTTCTGCTCCCTGTACTTCAGTTACTTCTGTGTTTTTATTACATATACATATATGTAACAGATTCTGTGGTGGAACGCAGGTGGTTGTATCCACAATGAACAGCTAGAATTTTGATGCCGTAGAATGCTGAAACGCCGATCCACAACGAATAAGAAATTTGGCAGTCAAGGTATATTTAATTTAACTTTTATTTCAGTAAACATGTTGTGGCCACAATCAAGTTGACGCATTTATTGTGCCTATTTGAAAAAGTTTACATTTTTAATAACTTTGTAGTAAGAAAGCAACAGCAGGCAGACAGCAGTGCAGCTAGGCCAAAGCGTTGAAAGCAAGTGCTATGTTCAGAGTGAAATCTTAATTCAGACTGTGTTAGTTTCGGATTGCAATGCATTTTGATTGGATGGTTAATATTGTTGTTAAATTACTATTGGCTGTTTGAGTTTTAGTTTCATTTACATCAGAATTATGTAAGAGTCATATGACATAGTTTTTTATCGAAATGGCGCAGTGTAAATAGAGGTTACTATTCTTAGAATACAGAAGGGAATTAATTTTATCTGCTAGTTTAATCTTCTACATATTATTTATTTTTCTTTCATATAATGTACTACATGCATAACACAGAAAATGCATGTTGAGAGTGTTTGTGTTATTGTAAGAGTTCCGTACTATATATAAGCCGAAACCCTTACATACGTATATATAGGAATTATGGGTCTTTAATAATCTTCTTAAGGAATCAAAATTACATGCAGTTTATTATACAGGTCAGAAAGAAGTGGTGTCGAAATCACATGCAGAGCTCAAAACTCAGCTGCACATTAAAAATATCCAGATGCCCAGAAGGGAAAGCGGTTAGTGACTCTGACGACCGTACCGAAGGGCCCGGGTTGGAATCCTGGAAAAGGCATGGATGTAAACTTTCTGTCCTGTCCCTTCATAGGAGGTAACGGTAGCCGCCTATTAGTTGTTTCCATAAATATAAGCGCAGCTTCCAGCGTTAGTAGAGGCCAAAGCCTCGAGTGGGTAACGTCCGTCATAAGAAGGGGGGGAATTAGGATATTTATTTTCGCACACCAAGCGTTATGCAAGTGTGTGCTTGCAAAACAAATACTATGCAACTTCAAATAACAACAAGATATATAATTTTACTTTAATATCTTGTATAAAGAATAACGCATTTCCATTACAATGTATTCTGAAAACCATTCTGTCTTTGAGGTACAGCTGATGTATATGTAACATATAAAAAATAAAAGAAAATTATTAATTTTGCTCTCATCAAATTTAAATTTAAACAAAGGAACCAATCTGCTGCTAATCGCGCAGCCGTTTTTCCTGCTGCTGCTACCCATGCATAATTTGCTGCTCTGCTTTATCTTCCCCTAAAACGATGTAAGCTGTAAAGAACTGTGGGGTGCATAACGCCCTCATAAATGATAATGTGTAAACTTATTTACGCGTATCATTGTAATGGGATGATACGGAAAAGATGCAGTAGAATGTCAATATTTCTTTGCTTTAAAATAACTTAGAGGTTTTACTGCTTAGAGAGAAGGATGAAGTTTGAACACAGACGTGGCAGTAATTGCTACGCTTAATTATACTTCTTGATAACTAATTTTTTTCATGTATAAGCAAAAGTAGCACAGATTAAAGATAATTGAATAAATAACTTGGAAAACAAAATTAAAATAAGAAACAGAACAATTCAAAAATAAAACAGATGCATAATATTAAATAACAGTTGACAATTATTTATTTATCTGCAAGGAGCAGCCGAAAGGACTATAAACAGAGTTATCTTTCTGATTTACATCTGAATTAATTTAAAAAAAAGAATAACATAATTACTTAAATTTAAAATAAATCAGTATGTATATATTATTAATACAAATTTTTATCAAAATGTTTAAAGAAACTTAAAATATTTTTAAAAAAATATAGTATGATAAAAACCTGCTATTATCTGAAATCAATCATCAAGACATAACCTGCTCCTACGTATCCGAAACTGGGCACATAATGTATAAAAATGCTAAAATTCGTAGTTTTAAACAATAGGAAGAATGTTTATTAGTAACTAATTTAAGCAATTCGTAACTTGTAATATTAGTCTGGTAGTTTACGAGTTACCGAGAAAAAAACTACTAGATAAAAAATAGCGCAAAAGGCAAAATTGCCTTTGTAAATGTGGAAATCGAAAAATAATAAAAAGTAAAACTCAACGTAAATTAAAAAAAAAACAGTTTAAATTTTAAAATTACAATAGCCAATAAACAAATCCAAAATAAGAGAACAAAATAATTCGCAAGAAATATAATAATTGAAAAATAATTTCAAATCTAAAAAGTTAATTGTTTCCATAAAGCTGGTATGGGCAAATGCTTTAAACCTCAGGTCTGAAAATTCGTTTTTAGAGCATCATACCATTAGAGGCATAACAATCTTCTGCGGGGCAGCCGGTATAGTGGTTAATGACGTTGACTTCCGAATCGATGGACTCGAGTTTGAATTCCGGAGAACGCATGGATGGTTGTAAACTTACAATATATGTGTGGAAAGTGGGCACTCAAAACATATGGCAACCTGAAAGTCTTCTCAAGAGATTGGTGTTAGGGAAAGAGGGATGGGAGACTCTTGGATCACTTCTCAGGGTGTTCTCTTTAAACTAGAGTTGAATTGCATTGTTAGTGCGACGAAACTGTCTCTGTACGACCTATGGTGAAATACAGGTGTCCCGCCCACTTACATGTTTGCAGGCCGCGATGAGAGTGAAGGATGAGAAAATACCTTTTGACCAGTATAAATTTTCTTAAAAATTAGATACCTCAAAAATTGGATTTATTCTTGTTGCTCATCACACATGCACTCTGTTTAATTTTCAAATAAAATTTCAGAGCTGAAATGTGTTTTTTTTCCCCTAAGCTCCGTTTTATAATATGTCTTTTTATCTCAACAACGTTCAGATGTCATTGTTTATATCTTAATTAAAACTACTATAAATGGAAGGACTATATTTGTCGGCAGAAGCAAATCTTTACTAGAGTATCTAGTGTTCTTCAACGTAGACTTAATGCTAGTATAGTCATGCAGATAAGACACTGTAAAAATAAATTTCCCCCCGTGCTTCTCATTTCAGTAGGTTGCCTTACAAAATATGAGACAAAAGAGATAAAAATGTTATTGCACAGTATTTCATAACGGATTAGATTAAGCAATTAGAAGGGTTTATTGCCTATTCCTGCCGCAAAATGTCTTCTAATTTTAGAAATAGAATAAAAAAATACGATTTTTAAAACAGCTAAAATTTTTAAAAATCAAAGCAGTGATAAAGAAGCAGCAATGGGAGAAAATCTTTAGCTCATAAGATTCCAAACAGCAATAACTTGTGCTCATTACGCACAAATACCAAGTGAACGTCCGAGTAGTTATATTATTTGAAAAACGCAAGATGAGTAGTGCGGCAGATGCTGAATAAAAATAATACTATTTCTTAAATTAAGAAAGAAAAAACTCTTAATTTTAGATCTAAAAATTGACACGAATTACAAGAACTGTAATTTATTAAAAATGTAAAACTAATTAGCAGGGATAATAGAAGAAACGTTGAGAAAAGAAGGTAGTTAACAGAAAAATGTCTTCACCTATTTGGCGCATAATAGGACTGGAATAGAAACGCCTTTTTATTAGTAGCAGCTTGATATAACCACAAAAAGGAACTAAAATATATGCTTGTTTTCAATAGAAATTATTTCACTTCATAAGGTTTAAGGTCCCAAGATTCGTAACTAGTTGCAGTAGAGACTGAAATTCTTTGGAAATGTAAAATTTATTTGAACCGAGAGTAATTCTGAACTACAGTTGCTATGTGAGTGATGTTAGTTTCTTCTTCCAATAAACTAAAGCATCAAATTTATTGGGTATAGAGTAATAAAGTATGTGTTTAAAAGAACTACAATTAACTACGATTGAATAAACAAGGTTTCTTTAAATCGTGGCAAGCATATAGAATGGCTATTCGTTAGATATTTTTTATTGCAGAAATGTGATTGCAAGCAAAGTGAGGATGGAGACAGTAAGTTCTGATTTTCGTCTTCTACGGAACTGAAATTGAAGAATGGAAGCCCAATGGAATATCGAATTTGCTTTCGGATTTTCACTTCTAGCCTTTTAGCGCCAGGGTCTGAAGGTAAGGTCTGAAGGAAGGTCTTAATTTTTTATGCTAACCATGAATATATTCAGCATATGTTTGTTCCGTGCAAAATAGTGTTCCGTAAGAACATGTAAGTCTTCGCTGGTATTATCTAAACATTTTATCATCCTTAATAATATAGTATTCTGCGCCTTTACGTTCATGTACATTGTCAGTTAGCTTCCTTACGGATAACAAATTTCCACATTTATGGTTTATAATGACATCAGAGTACAATTCAGAAGTGCCAATCTATTCATTAAAATGGCATTTAGTTCATCTGAAAATAGTGAAGGATATTTTTGTAAATAGTAATGGAAATTCTTGAATACATGAGTGATTAAAATTTAGCAGAATACAAATCAGTATCGAACTGTTCAAATCAAAATTTGGCTATAGTAAGTATGTAATAGTGATTAGTTCAAAATTTGTGCACAGACAATGTGACATCGCGAATAGAATAAAGGAATTTACTGTGCTATTAATAATATGGCGAAATTAATTAATCATAAGCCAAAGCGTTAAATGAGTTCTGTGTTAACTGTTATTTTTGTCTTCACCCACATTCCAGGATGCCAATGAAATTGTGACTAATGCGTCGGCAAGTGCAAGCATTTCGGATTTCTGAATGCATATATATATATACAGGGTGACTCTGAACAAGTGGGCAAAACTTTAGGGAGTGACAGAAGGCCCTAAAGTGTGAATACAAGCAATATTCGTCATGGAATGCGTGGTCGAAAAGCAAACCGTGAGAAGTTAAAGGGTAGTTTTCTAATGTCACATTTAAAGAATTGATACAAGAATGAGAGGGAATACTTCCGAAAATATTTTATTAACAGAAAATGTTCAAAAGACTTTCCGTCAGCTGTAATGCAGGCCTCACACTTGCGGAGTTGACTCACATTTGCAAAGGCATTTCCCGAATATCGCCTGCAACAACGGCAATCCTGGCGACTAAATCCATATTGGATTCAATGAGGCACTCGTAGATTAAGCTTTCATTATAGCCCTGCAGATGAAAGTCAAAACACGAGAAATCCGGTAATCTTGGTGGCCAAGCTATAGGACCCGCTCTACCAATTCATCGCTCTGGCAATTTCGTAGTTTGTATAACCAGCATTCCTCTCGGCAGTCCACGGTAGAAAAAGCCGCTGTGTTTGCGAGGACCGACCCTTTTTTATACTATTTATTTACAATGTCACCTAACGGCTCACTGTTTGCGTACCGACCATACATACCATGACGAATTTTGTTCGTATAGCTGCCTTTGTCACCTCCTAACTTTTGCCAACTTGGTCAGATTACGCTTGCATAGTTAACGCACTCAGTTCTAAAGAATACTATCGACAAGAACACGCCTAAAAGGAGCTTGATAATAGTCTCTTGAAAATACATGCGGATTAATTTTTTTTCGCTGAAGAAAATCTAAATTGCTATAGAATTTTCTGTTCTTAGTTTACTATTTTTTCTACTCTGTTTACTAACATCTTTTCTGCTTAGATTTCATTACTATCACCAAGTTAGTTGAAGATACATACAGTGAAAATTTGTGGCACAATTTAGAAATTCAAAGAGACAAAAAGATATCATTTATAAAAGTATGATAGAGATAGAAAAGTAGTGCCAATAAATGTTCACTAGATTAAAATACCGTATGTATAAAAACTATGGCATATGTATTTTTTCTCTGTTCATGCCTTCAGCTAATAGAAACAGAACAATATAAAAAAGTGACATTGTTGTGACACTGACACTTTTTTTTTCTTTCAAATCTGTTTAGAAACCACATATTGCCATCGTATCTGAAATTTTCTTTCTTTGCCCTCAAACCAATGTTGAACAATCATTCACACAAAACATTCCGAGAAGAAAAGAAGAACTATGACTGCGGAGGAAGGGAAGTGTGGATGTGTAGGGATGGAAGAACCGTGGTGTTGGGCCATCAAGGAAAAACAAGAGCAACCAAAAGTGGCAGAAAAATGTGACACAAGCGAAAGAGAAAACTGTAAGAAATAGTCTAAAGAAAAGCATACAAGAAAGTAAAGGATCACACGCAACTCTGATAACAAAACAAGTCTTACAATAGAAGCTTGACCTATGGCAGCGCAAAATAACAAACATCAGAAATCTTCTAAAGAAAAATGTATCTCGGAAAGGAATTTTTTCATTACTTGGCTAAATGTTGGAGAATCGGAGTACTGAAGTCGTAAGAATATATTTCACTATTTCAGTTTGTATGAATTTTTTCGAAGATCTGCTATAGGAGATGAAATGGTATTTTGCATTAAATTCAATTTTACAAGAAAATGAAACGACATCAGAAAACTAAACTTTATATTGATTAGATTTAAATGCCTTCAGAGCGAATGTTAAAAGTTGGTGTAATTTTATTTTTTAATAACTCATTGTAAATGAGATTATAAAGAAGTACTGTACCACATCACAATCAAAATAAAATGACGCGATTTGAGTGGTTAAACATAAATTATCCAGAGATTTACCTTTGTCACTATGTATACAGCTGGATCCACGCTTAAGCTTTTGACTTGTGTAATCTCCCCCGTGGTGCTTAGCTGCCATTCTGTTACACATATTTATGAAAGTGCACCAATTGTTGATGCATACGCAATACAGCGTGCATTAGCATTTTATATAATATTTAAATGCACATGACGTGTTGCAAAGTATTGCAACTAACGTGAAAACAATCAATACAGTCAACATATTTAGTTTCAAATGCTATGGTAATTTTTAATTTAAAATACATAGTTTAAGATGCAGTTCAACACTACAGCAAAATATTACGCACATTAAAATTATAGATTATGTATTTCGAAGTTGGTTTTCAGCAATTCATTATTGCCGAATATACCTTTGTTCTAATTAGTGCTGACAAAGCAAAGTACAAAAAATGTATAATAAGTTATTAAATGAAAACAAATTACCGAAAGAGGGATCAAGCAGAATAACGGCAAACATGCACAGTCATTAGGATTTTTTCGAAGCAGGGAGACGTGAAAAATCTGCAGTACCTGCGCTGGGGCTTGAACCTGGACCCCTTGAATACGCGTCGAGTGTGCTAACCGTTACGCCACGAAGGCAGACAGAAAGGTGGGAGAAAATAACTTACTCGCAATAAAATGTAGTACTAGATAGTAGACACTTTTCTCTATGCTGCGAGATGTTTATAAGTAATTCAAAGTGCTGTTTTGCAATAAAATTCATCGAGTTTTGTAAACTTTATATTGAGAACTTTTTTAGGCACTAATAATTCTTTCCGTATTTTACTTCCAAGCCGAATGATTTGCCCTCGACGTTCTTTCTGGACTTCATTGCATACTGAATGAGCATTTTCTCTAATTTCTTACATCAGGGTGGTTTATGTTTGCGCAGTGGGTATGTTCTCAAATGTATCTGAGGTGCAAATCTGAGAATTGTGTGCAACTCAATTGGGAAAATGCCTGACAGTAAATAGAAGATACTGGGCTGTGTCGCCAGCAGTCACAGCATTTTCTTTGCTGCCATATGAAAGAAACATGATATATTTCGAGCAATACAAAATATTTAAAAGTAAATAAATAAAAGAGTTCCAATCGCTCTGTAAGCAAGTAGAACTGAAGAAAATATTTATTACTTGTTTTCTGTTAATAATACTTATATACGAATTGGCATATCATATTAGAAAACTAGTTAAACTAGTTAAACACCAATTACGCATCATATAATTATGTAGTATCTGATATCCAAGTTTTTAAATTTTCATATGACAAGCATGCATCATTTTTAAGATTATTAAAATTTTTTAAGCTTATTAACAATGGTGACTTAAATCTGCGCAAGTAGAAAATTATACTAGCGATGTCAAATGAGTTGGATGATTAATAATTATACAGAACGATTTAAATATCTGTCTATTATAAGATAAAAACCCATTATATTTCCAAAGCATATCTTTGATATATTGCATTAATTTATATAATTGAGCCATAAAACTGACAAATATTTATGTAGAAGAGAAAGATTTGAATATAAAATGTAAAATTAAACAAGAAAAGTACCTTAGATTGACGTAGATTTTATATAAAACTCTTTCCATTTCATTGGTTAATGGCTAAATTCTTTTCCTTCGAGAAAAGGTAGTTGCTTTCATTTCGTTTTTCTAGAAGAATAAAGGTTCTTTGTAATTTGTCTTCGAATGAATGGGAGTTAATATAAAATCAACTCTAATGGAGGTATCTTAAGAATATCTCGAAAACTTCTTTTACTTTTGTGTAATTTTATATGACGAAGATATTTTATATGAATATATTAGTATATAACTATGTTACGTAATAGCATGAAATTGCAGTATTATGAATTGCAGCAGAGTTTCCTTTTATTATGAGTAGATATTATGATTTTAAAGTTCTTTTCTGTAATAAAATTTAATAAAATTTGCATTTGTCGAGTAACCTCAATATTGCAGGAGACATCAAGTAAAATTGTAGTATAATAATATGTAACTGAAGTTTCAGTTAATCTCAAATAATCTTTCATAAGAAATAAACGTAGTCTACCAAATGAAACTTAGATAAAAATAATGCAAATATATAAATTATAAACTTCACTATATGCATTTATCATATAAGCATAGCTTCAAATCAATAACATATTTCAATATAATACTGCATTGTTAATATACTAGTATGTTATAGTAAGAACTGCTTCTTCTGAGCCTTGAGGTTAACTGCTAGTTCGAGTGAGTACGAATTATAAAGCGAGAAAGCTTTCTTAAAAATAACGCACAAGATTTGTTTTAACTCTGTTATGGAAAACGAGAAAAAAACGAGAACTTTATTTCTTCTCTTTGAAACAAAAGAATTAAAAGCAAATGAAAAATTACAAGTAAGAAAAATGCCAGATTATGAAGCGGAAGCGTTCTAACTTGTAACGAAATAGAACAAACGAAAATATTTTTCGCTGCCTCTCAGGTAATTGTAAATTTTGCAATAAACAAGATTTAATTAGGGAAATTTTATGGATATTTTCAAGAAATTCTTAAGATACCTCCATTGATTAAACAATGTATAAGACATTACTAATAAAAAGTTAGAGTGAACTGCTGTCTGACGCTTTGCTGTTCTTATTTTAGGTCTCATTTTATGTTTGCACTTGAACTACAGTAGATTTTTATTATAAACCTTCTCAATTCTGGTTTCTGCAGCTGTAGCCTGAATTATCATAATCGTTAAATAAATTGAATTGTGCAGGTATTGTTTAAAGCAATGCGTAAGTAACGTACCTGGCAACAAAATGGTATTGTTCTAAAGAATAAATCATCTATGCAGAATACGATCTCCATTTAACATGCATAATTGCTTTTATTCCGCGAAATTAGAGAGAAATTTCAGGCTACAAACTATGGTTTTTAACTCAAATTACTAGTAAACCTAAAATTAATTTTAGAACTAAAGTAAACGAATAGCTTAATTTTATAGGGGAATATGCAATAAAAACATCAGCTGTAAACTTCGAAAAACTATTTTAAAGCAATATACATAATTGAGATCATAAAAAATACATAAATAAATATTCGTAGAAAATGTGGTTATATGTTTTTGATTTTAGTGTGTATACATGGGGCTGAATACATTTACTTTCTAATATTTTGTTTCTTTTTACATAGCTAATCTGTAATGATTTTTTTGGGTAGCACAATTATGAAACAGTTGAGTTACAAAATTTATTATGAAGTGTTCTCTGTTAAGTAGCTCTGTTACATGAATTATCCATAATATGTACAACGTGCAGAGAAAAATACGCAAAGTAACTGTGATGTTCTTCATGAAGTATACAAATATATAGATTTTCTTTGTACTATGAAAATATTCTATTTCTTAAATTAAAATTCGTTCTAAATAATCATGTTTTCTCGAACCCGCCGAGATTATTTAAAACAGATCGAGTTACGAATAGATCAAACTGAAGAGAACCTTTAATTTAAATAAGAGTCACACTGATCAATTTTGTTGTCTTATTACGAAACAGTCTTATTTACCTTCGAGGCTAAGTAAATGAGATCGATTGTTTTCTTATAAATTTGAACTTCTTTCGATCGTAGCTTTTCTCCTAAATAACAATGTCATTTAATATCTCAAGGTTTGCTGTAATTTTTATCTGATAGATTTTTATTCATTTAAAATTACATTTACTGTTTTTATATTCTATTTTGTAAGAAACATATTTAGTTTTTTTATACAGCTGAATAATGCATTATGAAATGTAAAAACAGATAAATTCAAATAGCACAACATTTAACTTTTCAAACAATGTAATTTACTTACAATTAATACACAAATCCTTTGATCTTCAAATGCACGTTAAACGTGAAAACTTATATAATTCAATTCCAGACTGCCATTCATCAGATAATATCTGTTGAAACAGGTACAGAATTTTAAGGAATGCGTTATTTATAACAAAGGAAGAAGAACAATGAATGCCTGAAATGAGCGAAATATTGCTCTTCTAGAAATGACTTAATTTCACCTTAAATTAAATTAAATGTTACGTTATTCATTAATACTAGTTTTGTCATTCAGAGCCAGTAATAATAAATTTAACATCAGTTCATGTTGTTTAGAGTATATTCTAAACCAATTTTTCTTTTATAAAAGGATATTTTAATAAGATATGAAAAAACATATTTATGTTACCGGTATTAAATTGATATCAGAAATTTCCTTTTTGTTATATAATAAATTTAGCTAGAGAATAGCTCATTGATCTCGTAATATTAATTTATATTATTGTTATAACTGTTTTCTGAAATCAGTGGAATTATATTGTTTTTTGTGACGACTTTTTGTATTTTTTTAAACATTCCACACTGTAGTGTGGTTCGAAACATTCGATTCTATGAAAATAAAATTTTACACAAAAGTCCTAATTTCATCGATCTAAATTTACAGTTAATATTTTAAACAGCAGTATGAAACTGTGTAGTTTTAAGAAAGACATAAAAGTTGATAAGTGCCATCCCAATTTCGATTAAGAGCTCACGAATTAAAGATCAGATGTTGAGTAGATTAAATGAATTCTAAAACCGACTAAATTTAATGGAAGCGTAGCTTTCTTGGAAGAATCTTCTAATTTACAATACCTCTATATTTTTTACGTGTAAAGAGTCCTTAATTCATTCACATGTCAGAAACAGAATACGGTTAAAATGCTTTGAAAATAGCAAGATTGCTTATACATTAATGAAAACAGACACTGTGCACAAAGATGAAAACGTTATTTGATTTTTTTAAATTACATGCAGGCATCACAATTGGGTCATTACCAAATTGATGTTTAAAGCTAAAAGCTAAGAAACTGACATACATGGTATGTCGCAATCCCGAACATTCACACAAATTCCAAAGCGATTGCCCGTGCTTTCAGTGAGGTAATTAACCATCACAGATTCTAGCAATGCCTCTCTCCATTATGGCAGTTTTCAACTGTATGAGATTTCCTGCAGAAGATTAAATGTGTATAGACAACATTCCTGAGGGTATCTCAAATACTTTTATAATATATACGATAATATAATACATATACGATTAAGGGAATATGATGACCACTTCATACGAGAATAGGTACTTGTCAAAAATTTTGGATAGATGGGAAAGATGAAATCATAATCACTTTCTGCCACGTAGTGTCTCAGTATGGAGTGCAAGACTTCATCCCGATACTAGGCAGTCGTCCCTGAATTGTCTTTCAAAATATGCAGCTGGATGCGATATGACATTGAAATTCTCGCCTACACTGTGAGGCTGATTCCGTATATATAGTTCTGTCGAGACACGTTTCCGCTTATCATCTGATTCCAGGGTAAATCTTGACTGCAACATGAACAGGACTTGATCTGAATCTAATTGAGATGTTAATGATACTTGTAATCTTGGCTCTTGGTTAGTGAAACGCACTTTAATTCGGCCGTACAATCTCTTTGGCTCGCATCATTGCACTGGCAGATATTATCTTTCTAGGTTTCCCTGGAACCATGGATATACCTGTTGTGGACGTCATTTATTGAATCCGCTTGGTTATTATAGCAGTACCCAAACCTTCAGAAACGATGGTAAGCCCTGGTCTACCACGCACACGACTCCGGACAACGTTTTGCATTGTTTGGAAATATTTCCGCATTCGAAAAATTACTGAATAATAAAAGCAATGAAGAAAGAGACGTCTTTGATTGACTGCCCTATTTCAACGCGTTCGACAGAACGCCAATTCTCAGTACCAGCCACTCGATCCTTACCATAGAAACAAGAATATCATCAAAATTTGTTACTTCTTATCAGTGTGTAAATGAACGGCATCAAACCCATCTAGAATGCTAACGCCTTCAGCGACTGTCTAATTAGCATATGTTAAGCCATTCATTCGTGATTAGAGATAACATACAATAGATGTATACTGTCACCAGCATTAACAATTTTCAGCCATTCAAATGGAACTAAGCTTCCGAAAATTGCTAATTTTCATTGCCTTCTTAATTTTGAAAAGCCACTGTATTAGACACCTTATCGTTGAAGACCAAGCAAGTTAGATGCATGCAAAAGCATGACAGTTAAAAAAAAAGCTCACAAATAATGGATTAAAAAGATACGCATTTAAAAAAAACTTATGTAAAATTAGAGATATATATTGCTTTGCTAAATATATTTTTATAATTTGCAAACAAGAATACTTTAAAAATTCGAAAGGTTTGAATTTTCATACCACTGACTAGCTTCATAATTATTAGAGAATAAATCCGATGGGATTAACTTCATTATCTGCATATTATAATGCACGTTGTGAAACCTAATCTATTTACGTTTATTCTAACAGATAAGCATTGACAAAAATGAGTTATCCATGTAAAGTAAATTTTATGAATTTATTATTTAAGAATTTATTAAGAATTTATGAATTTATTATGTCTTAAAATTTTGGGTGCCCTTTGAAAATTAACAACAGAGGGTAGCGAAAGCTCTTTACACGCTGGGGGTTATAATAAGTTTACAATGGATGCTATAGTATCCATTGCCTCTATGTAAATTTAGTAATGAAGCATAAAACTCCGAGTTGGAAGTAAACTACTTTGACAGAATTTAGCTTTCTATTTACATTCCTCGTTCTCCTATGTTTTTGTAATCAGTTCAAAGAAAATCGGAAGGCTTCTACAGAAACCAACTTTTAGAGTAGTCTTTCAATTTGAATAGAATTTTGTGCTGTGAAATACATTCAAAATTTAACAGCATTTCATTTTCGGAATAAAATGCATATCGCAAGTTACGAAAGTAAGAGGTTAGTACTTAAAAGATGCACATGTATTTCAATCAAATTCTTAATAACTGAATTACATGAAATAGGCAAAAATTTTGTTGCCCAGTCAAGCCTTTCATGGCCTTACGACGCAAGTTGATTCTTTTCTGTCAATGGGAGAAGTATGTTTAGTCGTCTGAATTTTCAATTAAATTCTTCATCAGCAGTAAAAAGGTGATAAATTTCGACTAAAACTGTTTTACCTTTTACTGTTGAGGAAGGGCAAGAACTCCTGAGAGACTGGCGTGGTTTTCCTCATGTGTAACGTGTACATGAGACAGTTTCCCTTAGAACGTCCTCCACGAAGGCATCCCTCACTTTAAGGAAGATAGCCCTCGTGCGCTTTGCCATAATTAGATAATCCAATCCAATCCACGTACGCTGCTATTAATTGAGAGAATGGCTCGCAGGAGGACAAGCGTCTTCACTACGCTTGGAAAACCTGAATTCTTTAACATTGCCTTAGAACACTATACAAATATACAACTTTTCTCTATCGATCCGGCAGCATGTAAACACTGTAGTTACTTGCATTGATTGTATCTAAGATTATATACTTTATAGTAAACATCAGAATAAAATAATATACAACCAGATACTGTGAGGAAATTAACAAAATAGACTACAATACGTTAAATGCTTCAGACTTTTGAATGACATGACCGCATTTATTTGATCTTGAGATAATTTTCGCGTGAACTATATTAAATATGACTTAAGTTTTTTTTCTTCAATGATGTAAATATGATCTTAATAAATGGAACTTTATGAAACCAAAGACTAAAATAAGTAATTATGCAAATTTAATTAATAGAAGCTGCTTAAATATACTTCTATTGAGCAGATCAAAAAGGCTATGCCACTCAGAATGTTCATAATATAACAGCTTATTTATACGTTAAATTCTGTCACGTATATGGTGGACACAATATCAGTGCAAATGAGGGCATTTTATATGTTCTCTGTCGTGAAATATTAAGTGCTTTGGTTATTGCTTTCACCTCGTCTAAAACGATATTATCAGGCGTCGTTTACATTAGTATTTGACAACACTGTCATGGTATATGATCAGTTCTGGAGGGGAAGAATCATCGAGATGATGGAAACTAGGATTTTCATCTCAGCGAGTAGCCCGTCTAGGCCATTTTGACTTTATTGTAAGGAAGTTTTGAGACAAGTGGACAGGAAAGAATTCATATACATGGCGGACACACTAAGAACGTTCTCAGCACACTAAAACCCGAGAAGACCATAACAGCCGATATGCACACGTAAACGTCAACTGTATCAGTCAGCGATCCGGACACTGGCAAGATTTTCATTATTGGCTCCATTGTCCGTCCAGACCATCGCGAGGTGTCTGGCTAAAGGAAATTTGGTATAGTAGTTTCCATGAGATTGCCAATGATAACGCCCAGCTTGCACCCGTTTGGAGTGGTGTCCCGCTGACATGACCCCAACCTAAAAGAACCAGGTCATCTTCGTCGATGAATTGAGATTTTTAGATTAGTTCGTCTACGAACTGAGATTGTTAGGTTAGAGTGATTCAGTTAGGTTAGTTAGATTCAGTTAGGTTAGTGAAGCATACAGTTAGTTAGATTCGGTTAGGTTAGTGAAGCATACAGTTAGTTAGATTCGGTTTGGTTAGTGAAGCATACAGTTAGGTTAATGATGACAACCGTGTATATCTGTAAAGGCTCCGTAGTCAGAGCCGTCATCCTGCCTTTACTTTACAGCAGCACATTGCCCTCAAAGCTTGTGTGATAGAGCGCCTAGATATTGGGTTCTCATCTATCCCAGAGTTCCACACTCTCTTCGCTCGCAGTATATCATTTCTGGTTGTGGGGAGGGATCTCACATTAGCTAATAATCGGAAATCCTCGTATTGCAATTTTCGTGGTCGAGTGTTTACAAGCTAATTTGATCAAACATGTCTGATCACTTTAAAACAAAACGGTCCTCAAATGATCACTTTAATAATGGGCCCTTTTGAGGGCCAATCTGATGAAAAAAATCAAATTAATTCGGATAGTTTTACGGATATGATTACATCAAACAAGTTTCCATGCAGATATGGGAAATCCTTTTTTTCCAAATTTAATTTGAAGAGGCATGTAATAAAATGCCATACAACGGATGAACTCATATTGCAGTCTCTAAAAGTATGTGAAACATCCAAACTCAGAATATGTGACTCTAGTTGTAATGGTGATCCCATTTCAACTAAGAGACAATATAAATGTCCTTTTTGTAAAGGAGATTTTGAAAATGAGTTGATAAATGAACACTTTTTACAAGCTCATGATGTAAAACTTGAAACATCAGAATTAAAATTTGAATCCTATGAAAGTTTTCTTGAATATAAAGATGATTTAGAAAATAAAACAAAGTCGAAATTTGTAATATATATATCTGAAAAACCAAATGCCACTGGTACAGTTACATATTTTAGATGTCACCGTTCAGGGCGTTTTCATTCACAGAGTTCTGGAAAACGACACATAAAGTTACTGGGCAGTAAAAAAATTAATGCTTATTGTCTTGCAAAAATAAAATTGGACAAATCAAAACAAGAGGAATACTATGCATATTTCCAGGGAACACATGTAGGCCATGAAAATGATATGAGTCATCTTTTCCTTTCAAGTAAGGATAGAACCTTTATTGCATCAAAAGTAGCAGCTAAAGTACCATTTGATGCAATTTTGGATGAAATTCGTGATTCCATACCTGATTCTGGCCTCGAACGATTGCATCTAATAACAAAAAAAGATCTGCAAAACATTGAACGAAGTTTTGATTTAGCTTCCAGTGCAGTAAAGTATAGTAATGACTATGTGAGTGTTGACAAGTGGGTGAATGAAATGCTTAGTTCACAGAATCCATGCGTGTTATATTATATGGAACAGGGTGTAGTATCCATAAAACATACATTCCTTACCGATGAAGATTTTATTTTCATCATAATGACAGATACACAAAGTGAAATGAGATTTATTAGGGATAAAATGTTTGATAGAATCATTTCATCAAATAACGGAGAATTGGCAAGTAAAATTAGACTTGAGAAACAGACATAAAACAGCTTAACACTGTCATCACAAATTATACAAAATGAAAATGGCTGAATTATTTCATCAGAAAACAATTTAGATTTGTAAACCATACAAAAAGTGAGCAGTGACCATACAAAAACTGTTAATTGAAGTGTACTGAAGGTAATGTATGCATACACATATATATGTGCACATGTATAGATTCTTCATTTAAGTGGAATATATGTAAGCATATTCATTATTTATGCCAGATGCAGAAACACAGTCCAGCAGATATAGTTCTCGATTCCTGTAATGATCCTTCATTGATAATAGACGACACAAATGATATAATAGTAAATGAATTAATGCAAAGTACATCACAAACTTTGACATTAGCAGAAAGAAAAACGGCACTGCTGAATAAATGTACAAGCATATTAAACTCAATAACATTACCTAATGGAGTAACTAAAATGGAGAAAATATATAAATCTGCTGAATCTGCAATAAATACGAGCATATCACACTTTGAACCTCCAACTGTAAACATACCAGCTAATAAAAAAATTGTACAGCAAAGATTCTTTAAACAAACAAAAAGAATAAAAATAATGAAAAATTCAATTCAGACATCAGTACAAAATTTTCCTCTCAGAGTTATGATAAATAACAAGACAAATATTCAGGGGCAACATTCTTTTTAAAATTTTCATTGTTTAAAAATTACTTTATATTGAAAATTCATTTGATGACCTAACTCTTAGTAAAATTATTTCATATTAATTTTACTATTACTTTACATGTACAGGACTCTGGTATTTTTTCTCTTTGTAGAACTTATATTCAACTCTGGTATTTTTTTTTCTCTTTGTAGAACTTATATTCAGTAAATTTCCAGTTGTATACATTTTAAACAATTTTAGAGATTTTAAATGTTCTCACTCTGTGGGTAACTGTTTACACGATATGAATGAATTAACTACATAAACATCAAGGAAATGAAAAAAAATTCTGTGCCACCATTTGACACTTTTTCTGTCAGTCCGATATAGACTTTTTTAAGTGGTCAAATTAATCAACATATCTCATATGATTATTATAGTTTTTGATACCTTAGAAATAACCATAAAGTAAACCTACAAAAAAATTCAGAAAATTAAAGTATTAAAATCACAATTGAACAAATGTTCGGAAAACATTTTCAATAGTCCTGTCACCTAATAGCTGTATTTCCTACATGCGTGGTGGGACAAATTTGTCCCACCTTTTAATTTTTACCATTTTTAATTAATATATATATGAATTCAAATATTACTTTTTATCTGCAAGATAAAAAATATTCATTCTAATACCAAAAGTTGTCCAAATGATTTAAATTGCATAAGAAATTAAAACAAAAATTGTTTCAAAATTAGACCTGCAAAGAATTTTTTCTTACATGATTTCTATGAATTACTAGTGCCACCATCTGTTATAAATTTAGGAAACAGAAAGGTTTTATTGTATATATTTTAAACAGAATTTTGCAGCTATGATCGTGGAGATAAAAACTGATAAAAAAAGGCGTTCCGCCACAAATCAAAGGGTTAAAGGCTTTATGGACCTCTTTTTTATCTTCTTATTTTAAAATTTTGATTTCAATGCTGTGTCCAAGAAATCAAACAGTAGCACAAAAAAAAAAAAAAAAAAAAAACAAGCAGTATATGTGTATTGTAGAAAAAAAGAAAAATATAAAAAGAAATAGGTGGCGCTGGATGCATCATTAAAATAGACACAAAAGTACTCAAATAAACATCTCTCTCCAAAGTTGTCAACAAATTTATAATTTTTGGTGGTGGTGAGGTGTGATAATTAGAAATTACTTAAAAAAGTGAAGAGATGAAATGCTCCTTTTCAGGAAGGTTATTGTTGATCAACTTAGTAGCATAAATGCCAGAGTGATGACTAGGTTCTGTCAAAATTTCTTCTCGCAATTTCAATTGTTCCTTTGCTTTGCCTTATGTGCTATACTGCCATGCTTAAAAAAAAGCTTTCAGTGATAGGGAAAATTAACAATTTTGCAAAAAAAAATTGGAATGGACACTTTTATTGATACATAAGCACCAGAAAAACTACTTAGTGCTCAAAAATTTTATTTTGTAGCAAAGCGCAAACATACAATTAAGAGGAAGTGTAATGTCGATGAAACAACAAAACATTTACTAGTGTTTACAGCTGCATATCATGTCATAAGTGGTTCATGAATGATTTGAATTGAATGACATTTTGGAAAGTTAAAAGTCCATCTGCTAAAAGATATTTTAAAAGTGATAAATTCCCTATAAATCTTTTTTAAGGAGGACATATTGACATACTGCTTACATTAGTGCAGTTTAAGATATCCAAAGTGTGATTTTGGACAGCAATTCATTTTCATGAATGAATGCTGTGGTAAAATTCATATATTAACATTGTAACTAAAACCTTATACCCTAGGATATCGAATATATTCCTTCTGATAGCAGATGTAGAAAGAAACCAACAGTTTCAGTATATCTCAAGTTTCATCACTAGAATTTATTTCGTCTTAATAGAAGTAAACATGACTATGCCATTCTTTTCCTGAATGATGCAGATATATGAAAAAGGTGAGGCATTTACAGGATTGTTTCTCGAAATAATTTATCTAAAATGCTTCCTGTACACCTTGCCGAAAAGGTTCATGAAATGTTCACAGACAATTGCAAACTTATTTCTAATGTGAAAAGGATGTTTTTAGAATTACCTACTAGAATGAAAGTCTTTAGAGAGATTGCAGTTGATATATTATTGCCTTTAAATCCAGTTTTGAAAAAGTGAGGAATATGGTAGAGTGAGTTTGCTATTTTGCCGAGCAGTAGCGGTTTTAAGAGGTGGATGTAGGGTGTTTGCATAGAATGCCAAATATAAAGGTTTTTTTTTTTTTTTTTTTTTTTTGATTTCTTTGTGAAATTGTTTGCAAAATGTTCTATCTTTATTCAGTTATTTCTGGTTTCAGTGAAGAGTGATTAACAGATTTTTACTTTCTATATGTTTTCGTGCGCAGAAAATACAGTAAGGTTGGCCCTAATGTCTAACATTTTGTCAAAACCACAGAAGTAACAAATAATAGACATTCAAATAACAAATAATAGTAACAAATAATATGTTATATAATAGACATTCGTCATCTATTAGTTAAATTACATTTTCGCGTTCGATCTTCTTAGATAGCATAAACTAGTAGACTCTTATGAGACTTCGAGCGAATTATTGCTTTTTCTGAAGTTCACGACAGAGATTTAAAAAGGTTAAAATAAGCCTTTTATTATACCAGAACTTTCACATAAATGCATTTTTTGTGCTTGACAGGATCAACCACCACTTTTGCCAAGTATAGTAAGAGTCAAATTCAAACTTAGAATTAAGCCTAACAGTCAAAGACTACACAATTTATTTTAACTCTTAAGTTGGCTCAGAATTTCTCCCTAGCCTAACAATCAAATGTAAAGCCGAAGAACTGCAATCTCATCAAAGCTGGCGAAACTTAGTAACATTGCCTCGAGGAGCAAAAACACGCTCGGTCTTACAATGCAAAATCCTCGACTCAAATACTCTCTATTATTTACATTTCTGGTGTGGAAACGGAAAACAAAGTTATAGTAAGGGTTCAAATCATAATAACTGGTTAATTAAATTAATAATAACCCTATATCTTCATAAACCTTTCCTGATATTATTTCAATAATAGGAAAAACGTTAATTAGGAGAACACGAATTTTGTAAAGTTCCCATAAAAAATTTGATAATTGTTCTCTGATATTAGCAGCATTACATAACTTAACAATAATAAAATAAAAAAAAATTACTGTATATTTTTCTCTTCGGGAAGTCAGTTGAAAATCCTTCTTTCCGTAATATGAGTAGCAGATGAAATTGTTTAAATAGTTCTAACTTTGTTTCGCTACAAAATTTTTTAATTCTTATTAGAATTAAAAATGGGGTAAAAGATGTTAGAAAACTGAATTCGTAAGGAGAATTATAATAGTTTCGGGCAAATGCCAGCGTGTTTTGAAATTTTTGCGTAGGAGTTAATGTGAAAAACATATTTTCCAAAGAAAACAAGTTTTTTCTTTCTTCGTTGTTAAAAAAACATGTTTTTGACACCATTTAACTATAAAAATTGCAAAAATACGTACTTTTATAGGTATCATTCCTGCACTAAGAACATTGATTGTTTTGTGCAATAAAAAATAGAAGTAAATGTACGAAGTTCTTTTAAATAAAGAGTATTTTAAGTTAATTCCAAATGTAAATGTTAAAATGAGAACTTTTATTTACAAAAATAATCAAAATCGAAAGAAAGAAATATGTATGTTTTATTTTAAATGAAAGAGATTTACATTAATTTCAAATATAAATGTTAAAAAGGGAAATCTATTATTATGTACATACGTTATCCAGACCGAAGAATAAAAGATAAATTTCAGTTAATGTAATTGGGAAATAAGACGCTAGTGGAAGATTTTATTACAATACATTTGCATTATTTTCCAATACGTTTGGAAAAAGGAAAACTATTAAATGATTTTTGGAATTGTCTCTTCGAATCCAATTTTTTTTTTAATTATGAAAGCAAAGCTACTGGGATAGATAGCAATAAGATAATTTGCAGTACTACTTTTTCTTTTGCTCATCGCTTACGAAGCGAAGCTTTGACCAAACTAAAGACACTTTCTTGCTTTATACTAAAACATTAGGTTTCTTTAGTGACATATTCTAACATTTGAACAGTAAGAAATAAAACGGTATATTACGTACAATTAATAACTATAGTCCTACCATATTCCTGGTGAGTTAATTCCAAAAACTTCTTGCTCATTTCGATAAAAGTCTGTTTAGATTATAAGGTATTTTTGTCTCCTTCCAGCATGCCTTCGTCGTGGTAGCACAATCGGTCCGTTTCGAGATGTCAAGGACTCGAGTCCCGGATAGGGTACTTCTCGTTTCTCCTTCTGCTTCAAAATAACCTAATGACTCCACAGGGGGGCCAACTAAAAGATGGTGGAGAATTCGTCACTACCAGGGTTTGGCGATTTGGTCTCATAATCCCTAGTCGCCTTTTAAAAGAGATAGTATATAAAGTATTTTCTCCTTCCTGCCAGTATGCCTTCGTGGTCTAACGGCGCGTATTCGGCGTCTAACTCGGCGCGTATTCGAGAGGTCCAGGATTCAAACTGAGTTACCCTGAGTTCGAGGGCAATGCACATTTTTCGCGTCTTCTGCTTCAAAATAACCTAATGACTCTACAAGATAATAATTCATTCACCTATTAGGAACATGGCTCAAAAGAAGGTTTCATCTTTCCCGTAAAATTGTTTTTTTAAATATTTCATAATAAAAATAGCAAACTATTGTTTGGGAGTTAATGCATAGTCTTCCATTTAATAACTACCAGTACTCTCCGCACGGAGGAAGCTTAAACCATGAAGTCCCAACGTATGATTTAAACCCATGTATTCTTTAAAACATGAATAGTTCAAGATTTGTTTCAAAATTGTTATTAAACAGACGTTAAGCTAGTTATTAGTTATTAGTTATTATTTTATTCACAGGATGCATCTTTAATAATTTATTTATTGCTAGGGAATTGTATCAGAGATAAGTTCCGCTTTGTTCATTTGCGGATTTAGACATTTCTCTCGTAATAGTCAAGATCCAACAAGTTAAGTTTAAAAGGGAGAGCACATTATAAAACTGTCTAATTTTCCTGTCCCTTAACAATGGCGTTTAATACAGCATAAAAACGACAAAAAAAAAAGTTGACGTAAAACTATCAGGGCGAGGATCACATTGATAATGCTAGTATGTTCTTCTCCTGAAAGAATGATAAATTTCAAAATCGCGTTTGAAATATACTACCAAAATATAACATCCAAAATCTAGCTAGGAATATAAATAAAGTAGAATATTTAAATTTCATACGAGCTCAGTTTTATTGTTTAATTTATATGGAGATTGTATTTGAAAATTTTGAATGACTTTTATTCAAATAATTGTTATTTTATTTATTTAATGAAGCGAAATTTATTTAGAAAATTCGCTCCATTTTTATTTGTTTAGCACCGAATTAAAGATAAATACCGAAGAATAATTCAGTCATTTGTTATTTTTTAATCCTACTAGGATTAGCAAAACATCTAACCTTTAATGTATGACCAAAAAATTATTTTCAAAGAAACTTCTTCCGCAAAAAAAACTTCTTTCATAAGAGATATTACTAAGACAACCATGTTGCTTTTATTTAGAAAACCCGAAAAATTCTGCTTTCAGTATTTGTTACATTGTTATAAAAATGAACTTTAAATGTTTATAACAATAATCAGCTGCCGTGGTAAACAAAATCGTAAGTAACTTAAATTTTACATTAAATATACCATACTATATTAGAAGAAAGTAAAATATTATGAATAATATAATATAGCAAAATACGTTTATAACTAAATCTTGCATTTACCCTGCAGAACAAACAAACAGTTCTCTGAAACAGGAAATTCTAGAACTTGACTTTTTCATTTATATGTATCTTTATTATAACATTTATTTATGAAAACTGTATGGTAGGTCACTAAAGCGACTGTTTGCTTACGTTTATTTACCTATATACATATTATAACAAGATTTGTTCATTAAACTGAAAATTTAAGCTTACATTTTCTTGTCTAAAAATTATATTAGTTAGATATATTTTGTTAATGTAAATCTAGATTTTAAGTTTACATAGTAAATTCGTGCTACATTTTATCTTTCAGCAGTTGTCAAAAACATTTTTTAACATCTTGATTAATCAGAATTTGTTCAGTTTTCGTTGATGGAATTATTGAGCCTGAGCTATGTTAACTATGTCATCGAAAGATTATTTTGATAATATATATACTGCATACAGTTTTCAGACATATATTACAACAAAACAACAATTACAAATTTATATTACGACAAAATGCGAATGTTATAATTCACCTTTCTTGTTCTCATACTTACATCACGCTTAAGCCCAGGTAAAGGTTCTGTTTGTAGAATTCTAGGACATTTTCTGCTTATTTTTCTGGCAATAGTCCAAATTGCTTATAACACTTCATTCGTTAAACACTCGGAGGTTGCTTATATCTTTAGTAAAAGAAAATATTTATTGAATAAAATATTTTATGGTTCTAAACCTACAGTTTAAACATTATTAACTCATATTATGTTCCAGAATAAATTTGAAATAAATGAGCAAATTAAGCTTACGTTTTCTTAAGTATCATTTTATAATATTTTGTAATAATATATTAATTTATGCGTTTCAGAAAATGATAAAATCGTTATAAGGTGTATTTATGTTGAATTATCAGATTTTCAAATTAACACATTAAATCGCTTATTTGGGCCCGTGCATCTTAATATACAGGGTGTTTATAAAGTCCCGGACCCATTTTGATGTTTAATAACTCATAAAATAATGAAGATATAAACAAACGTATGGCATTCATTGATGGAATAACTTATATATTTTCCTTTTCAGATTTGAATATCTTTACTTTTGTAAATATCGTCTGCGCGTGTGGTTAATTTCAGATAATTTCATTTTCCAGTCTAAATATCTGTACTTTTCTAAATATCGTCTGCTTATTAATTGCATTTTTCTCTTTTTAATTTTTGGCAACTATTGCAATGTTATGAACTTTCCTTTGGGGATTTGTAAAGGACAACGTTTACAGGAGGAGTGTGTCGAACATGGATGGACTAAAAGCCAGAACTACAACCGCAATTGTGGATGCCGACATGCTTGCCGGTACCTGGCGTGAAATTGAATATCGACTTGATATTCTCCGTGCGACGAAGGCGGCACACGTGGAAGTTCATTGACTGGGGTCATGAAAGTTTTTGAGGCTGTCTAACCATTTATGTTATTAATTTTAATCTATCTTTACTATTTATGAGTTATTAAACATCAAAATGGGTCCGGGACTTTATGAACCCCCTGTATTTCTTAAAAAGAATGTTTAGTGCAATATATGAAAAAAAAATAAGGAAGGAAAAAACATAAACAATATTATGTCAACTAAATATTCTGACATTTTTTTCGGTTTCTCCATCTTTACGTTTACGATTCATGCACATAAATTGATTCTAAGAGTTTATATTATATTAATAGAGGCTACTCCTTTTGATTCAATAGCCTTTCAACTTTCCACAAACTCTAAATTCCATCTTTAAAACATATTGTAACTTTACATATTAAAGTACGTCTCAAATTGCTGATTAAATAGTGAGTATGTAAATGTGTTTTTAGATTGAGAAAGAAGCAAATAAAAGTAGATAAAAATCAGCAAAAAATATAAAAATGAGATAAAAATATGCAAATAAAAGAAAAATGAGGAAATTGATATACATGTAATAACAATAATCCTTCGGAGGGAAGTAAATATTTTAATATATGTACTAATCATTTTGAATTAAATGTGTATTTTCCATGTTCCATACATTATTTAAAAATATTCAATAAATATTTTAGTATTTAGTAAAGCTCCTGGATTATTAAATTATAGGAAATTTCTGAAAGAATGATCTATCCAATGCGGTGAGAGGCATAGCATAAATTGATAGTTTTCTTAGGAAAACTAATCCATATTTAGGTTAGAATGACACAAAATACGAAAACCCCATATCTTGCAAAGAACGGAATCCACTGACAAAAATTATATTTTCACTTTTTTTGTTATTCAGCTGGATATCGTGTAAGTCATCAATACCAAATACCATGTTTGGCGTACGTATAATATGTAACATAAAAGTAGGGAAAAATAGTCGTATTTTACTTAAGAAAATCTTTTACATTAACGTAATCTTTGCCTTATTGCACGATGCAATCAAAATTCTGTTCACCTATGCCTAGACGTAAATATGACGTAAGTTTAGGATAAAATAATTACAACAAATATCGAAAAAGGAATACAGAAGCAAATGTTTTACGTTTATGCTCGTTAATAGGTTCCTATTGCATTATTGTAGATTTTTGGAGTTAGGTGTGAGTTACAACGTCAAATACATATATAACTCAACTAGATTATTCACTAGTGAAAACATTTTGCATATTAATCTGAAAACCGTAATATGCTTACTATGAATCTGTTCTTACGCTACAACCGAAATTCCATGTGAAATATACTCGCGCTAAAAAAATACCCAACAAACGTTAAAAGAAAAAGTGCGAATGTAATAAGGGGAATTACAACACACAATTTATATATGAGGTAGAAATTGCATTCCCGAATGCAAATAGGCAACCAATAGTAGTAGCATGAAAAGCAATCCCTCAATCACACCACAACGTCTTACAAAGGGACATACTGGACCTACCTGTGTGACCTACTTACAGAAGGTGTATGACTTGACATTTGACAATTTACATCTGTATTTCAAACGATTTGTGGTAAATCATGCGATTTTTTTCATACAGGAATGATCAGTATGATATTGTATTAAACAAGTATTTTTATCTCTTCTAATTTCTTTAATTTATATGAATTTCAAACATCTGGCAATGCTAAAATGCGTTTATTGAAACAAAGTACTTTGTATTCTTCGAAAAAATAATACTTTAGTTTTCGAATTTCCAGAAAGAGTTAAAATTTTAAAACCATATATATTACCGATGAAACAAGAAATCTGGCATCTAGTTCTATATAGATCACCTACGCAAAATATCCTGTTTTAAAGCAAAGGAAGCTATAAAATAAAATAGTTTGTACACACGTTTAGGGATTTTGCAGTTTGCAGAATTCTTTGCAGTCTGAAAAACGAGCCTATTGCAGCAAACAATGTTATTTTTCTATGGAGATGCTTATCATTAGGGAAGGATACGGAGGATGATAAAGAAGTCTTACGCCAAATCTCAAAAACCCATTCTTAGCTTTGGGAAATATTTCGATAGATAAAATAAATCTTACTCATATCAGCTATGAGAAAACAGAATAAGGAGAATGGAGTTAGTGGATTTCTTAAGTGAATGTGCAAGCTCTTGAGCCAAGAGTATCTTTTCATTCAGGAATATTCTTAAAGCAATTTCAACTGGCGTTCAGATTCAAACTCTTTCGGTAAGTATGCAGAGCCATTAGCTTACTTTGAAGCAAGAAATGTGAAAATTATGCAATGGCCTTGCCGGGACTCGAACCTGGACTTCTCGAATACGCGCTGAGTATGCCGCGTTTCATCATGAAGGCCTTCTGGAAGGAGGTAGACAATACGTTATAAGTAGATGACAGAATCATTGCAATGCTCTGTGTCAATTTGGTTAGTAATGTTTCTGATTTCCGTCTCTTATTATTGGTTTACATTTTATAACTGCCGATTCATTAGTTCAACCCCTCTTTCGTTTAAAATCTTCTAATCCTCATTTGTTTTACATTACATTTTGCCATTGTTCAAGTAAAGATGTGAGGGAAATCCAAGTAAATTATAAAATTTGAAGATCATGTAAATAATATAAAAATAAACGAAATGCAATTGTAAACTTCCGATAGATTTTTTATATTTTTATTGGCAGTTGATCAGCATGTGTATTTCTTTTCTGTATGAATTCTTCTAGACGTATTCAGCCAGTGTTTCATCATTGGTAGAATGTGTTCCAAAATATATCTAATATTTGTATTTATTTCACTTCATTATATGGAAGATTACTAAGTGCTGCAAATAATGCATTTTATTCATATCTCTTGTTATTTTATTGGTATCTTATATTACTTATATAAAGTCAGAATTTCAAGAAATAAGGATGTTGACATATGTCTTTAGTTTAGACTTTTTAGAGTACAATCCTTAATCTTTCTAACTATTTAATTTCCTACATTTATAACTACATTTGTTGGAATAAAGCTATGTTTTTTTTTATTTGTAAAATAGTTTCAGTGTAAAAATCACTTTGTTCTTTTAAATAACGTTGAAAGCGAAGGCATTTGTAATAATAATTCAACCATTAATTTATACCGATTATTAAGCTTTTCTGATCCGGAAAATAAGTAAAACCCTATTTACTTGAGAATAAGACCCCTTATTAGCCTAAAAAGAGCTATTAGTCTCGAAAGGAGATTTTGATTCACTATAAACGGCGTATCGCTCTTCAAATTATTGTCCCCAAATATTATCGTTTTGTATTATTTTTAAAGAAATTAAATACTGAAAAATCTGCATGGGTACGTATGTTTCCCGCATTGTGCAAAAACGGCAGTACCTAGAGCCATCAAATCTGGAATTACGTAGTCTCTCACCCGAACGTGTGCTCTTGGAAAGCCGAATTTTGAATTTCGAATTTATTTTATTATTTATTTCATACTTTATACAACTTTAATGAATTTTTATTAATAAACTCAATGATGTATAACACTGTTTGAAATTAGCCTAGCTGGACGCATTAAAATTAATAAGTGATTTCTCTTTTTTATAGTACCTATTTCAGGCTGTTGGCCACGCAAGTGGCTAATTTTTAAAGAAATAATATATTTAATATAAAAATATGTATGACAACATTTAACACTCAACTGGGTATTCTAAATGGATGTTGCTTTTAAATATTTTGTCATTTTGAAGTTGAATTGAATTTTATATAGCACAAATGCAAAGAACGTGATGCTTAATAAATAAAGTTGCACATAAAACTTCAAATAACACAACACATAACTTTGGAACTGTATTATTTTGGCGAAAATACAGTGTATCAACCGTAACCTTGCCGAGATTCGAGTCACGACTAGGTGGACATGCTACCTACTAACTGAATTTGAGAACACACGCAGAGAATGCGAGAATTCAAATTAAATTCATTTTTAGGAGGAGTCGCCGAACACTACTAATTCGGTCTTGGACTTAAATCTCACTAAAAGGGATGACTGCATGAACGTTTTTGTGGTTTTTACCATGTGTAACGTGTATACAAGCCATTTTCCTTAGTCCTCCACTAAAACATCCCTCTCTTCAGGAAGATAGCCCTCGAGTTCTTTGCCTTAATGAGAATAAACAAAACTATTTTTGGTCCAGTTAAAAGCATTTGAAGATCACAATTGAATAATATGCTCGGAATATTTCCAGCTTCTACTAAACTCTAACGCAAGTACATAATTTTGTAATCGCTATTTGGTGAGACACCGTTTGATTGGAAAATTAGGTGGTCAGAATTATAACAACTAATGTTAAGACATACTAAGTACTCGTAGATGAGAACAGACTGTCCTTGCTTCGATATAGCATCATATTTCAATACCATCCAGGAGAGCATAATAATGTTTTCCTCATTGGTAAACATCATTATCTCATTAATGTGGTTATTCATATTAAATCAAATAAACCAGGCATTCTCATGAATGATCGTGTCCCTTGATACTTCTAGAACCATGTTTATTATTGACATTCTGTCTGATATCGCCACTAGTCTAATTTCCTTAGTCATTAGTTAACATGATCCTTCCTCTAATTTGTGGAGAGAGTGAACTCGAATCGTTGTTCGGACGAAAGTGAACCTAAGGTTACTAATTTAGGATTATTAGAAAAACGATTATAACTCCAAAATTTACTCGAATGTTACACTTATTAAGTGCTGATTTTATGAAATACAAATAACATATTTCGAAATGTAATTTTGATAAATGTAAATGAAATATTTAAGTATTTAAAATTAGTTAGTATAACTAAAAAACATGGACTTAATCATATATTAAAAAGGGTAACCTAAATACACTACAGTTGTATCTTATAAAAATTTACAAAAATAAATGAGTAGAAGTTTAATCAAAATCATATATAGCTTAATAAATTTAATTAAATAACGTAAACAAGAAATTTTATTTACTTTACTTTAAACTTTCTAATACATTTTTATTTGTCTTACAGTAATTGTAAAATAATAAGCAATTTATTACAGCCTTCCCGCTTCTATCACCAGCTAAATGCCCACAATGATGCTGATTGTCAGAGCTGCTGCAATTCCTCAGTATTCTAATCTGCGGAACAATAAATTGTGCGATAGTTCATTTCTCAGTGTCATGGACGTTTTTAATTTTTTTATTTACAAATATGATTTTTAAGTAAATCAAAGATAATTTTCTCTTAGAATTTTTTCTCATTTAGAAAAGAAGCCAGCATTCCTCAGTTTTTCTTTGATTTTTTTTTGTCTAATTAATAAACTTAACGTTGTTAAATGTTGAACGTTTTCTAGTAGACCTGTAAAGACCTACTACTCAACCGAGGAATGAACCACGAGTTTCTTCCGTGACCCACCAGCGGCCGAGCCGTCAAGTCACTGAACACTGGTATTTCAGTCCGAAGTTTGAATTCTGCGAAAGGGTCTCGCTGATTGGGCGTTTTCGTGGTTTACTTCATGTGTAATGTGTATAAGAGCCTGTTCCCCTTAGGAAGTTCTTCACGAAGGCATCCCTTTCCTTAGGCAGATAGCCCTTGAGGCTTTGCCATAATCACATAAACCAAATCAAACCATGAGTTTTTTCCAGTGTGCAGATCTACATAAATTCTACCACATAAATTCCCCAAAGTCGTAAACAGTTTGTGTTTCTTTTCTGCTTAGCAATGAGATTACTGTTAGTTCATCTTAAAAACTTATTCTAACAGTAGTCTAGCGGAGTGCGCCCAAATATTACGTCACTTTATGGTATATGGAGGGTGCCACGTCCCTGTGAAGTGAAACGACAATGCAATGACCCATTTACAACTCCAATACATGTACTTCCTCTCTTCTTCCTCGTCGTCTCAGCCAAGAACAACGAAGTACTTCTTTCCGGCAGTTCTATTTTAACTGTGCAGCAATGTTAAAAGTTGAATCATTTTAGCTCAACCATTCATTTTAGCTTCGGAAATTCTACTAAGCCATTATACTTTTTAATTTTGACAGCTTGGTTTGACAGTGAAATAGCTGGAAGTACCCGCCATAACATTTTACTTTACTTTTTTAAAAATGAAATGAAAGTTAAAAAATAAGAATACGGATTTCTTATTGTTATTCATTTTGACGTAGTTTATCGATTTATATAGTGCAGTTAAATCAGCCTCGTGCTTAAGTTTTCAAGAATCTCGATTACTACTCAAATATTTAACCGATTCTCAAAAAGAAATCGTTCTACAGTGGATATACCATTTGCCAGAGAAAGATACAATACTAAAGCAATGTACATTAACTGAAAGTACAGAATATAAGGTCAAATTAAGCTTTTTTATTTGATCTTCAGGATGGTATCAAATAAACAATGTCTGTATGAATTATTTTAACGATTTATTAGCTTATCCACGAGACTGCTATAGCTGCATTCTGACTGGTATTTGTACATGACTGCTTGGCTTTCCACATGAACAGCAATGAAAGTTTCAAGACTCTTCAAGAAGAACAGCGATTCTCAACCTTTTGATTGACTCGTACAAGCTAAACAAAAAATCGAAAAACTTGAGTACCACCACTACATTTTGCAATGATTATTTTTTTAATTTCTGAACAGAAATATTTTAAAATACTGTATTTTACCATTTCCACAACCTGTATTTACCATTGGCTATTTGTATTAAACTTGCACAATAAAAATATTAGATAAAAAATTGGTTACCCTTTTAATTATCAAACTTTAAGTTATAATACCTTTATTCTAAAATTTAGTGCGAAATTTGGGACCGTTTAAAAGAGATCAGTTTCTTTATGTTTGGTATTATTTCAGTTAACTTTAGCTGTAAATTAGGATCCACTTTTAATTTAGTTCTATATTTTTCGAGTATAACATGGAAGAAAATCATTGTTGACTCAAATAGGTTGTGCAAAATGGCATTAAATTTAATAGCTTTATATGACATGCCTTTCAATTCTTTTTTCGGTTCAGCCAAAAGTTAACAGATGTGTTATTTTTGAAATTTTCATTTAGAGTTCGATCACAGAAAAATTCTATGAACTGTCCTTTTTGTTCACAAGATAAAATATGAGGTTTATTTGAACGAAACACATTTCTAATTCAATTTTCCTTTTCATAATCCTTTTGAAAATACATGTTGAAATTACGTATTGATGAAAAGTAATGATTTTTAATGCTGAATGCTGATTCTTCTTTTATTTTCAAATTATTTTTTGTTAGAATTCTCCTTTTCTTAATCCTTTTGAAAATACATGCTGAAATTATGTATTAATGAAAAACAATGATTTTTAATGCTGAATGCTGATTCTTCTTTTATTTTCAAATTATTTTTTGTTAGAAAACTTTCTGTGGTCAAAAGCTTAAAATAGTATTATATAATTCTTTGATTATTAGCCCGAGTTTTTTTATCATTGCATTTATTTTATCTTTAATAATAAACAAATTAACACTTTGTCCTTGTGATCCTAATTTTAATTTATTTAATTTTCTAAAAATATCAGCTAAATATGCTAAATGCGTCAACCATAATTTGCTAAATAAAGGTTTTTGCAATTCAAATTTTGAATCACAAAGGAAAATTTGAATTTCTGATCGAAGTTCAGAAAGATGATTTAAAATTTTGCCTCTGGATAACCACCTTGCTTCGGAATGTAACAAAAGCATTTCATGTTCACCGCCCATCTCTTGGCATAGAATCGTAAATATTATTGAATATGAAATTCGGTTTTTAATCAAATAAAGAAATTTCCCAGCTTGATTTAAAACGATTTTCAGGTTTTCGTGGATTGCTTTGGCTACTAAAGCTTCACGATGAATAGAGCAGTGAGTAAATTTGGTTGCAAATGCAATTTTCGTTATTTGAGAAATAACACTGAAATGTTGTCCTGTTAAAGCTCTAGCTCCGTCACTGATACGGCAATGCACTTAGGAATATCATTCTCAGACGTAAAATGTCAATTACTTTGAAAATTTCATTTTCAGTTGCTCTACCAAGAAGATATTCACAAAATAAATACTCTTTGGTAATTCGTTTATCTTCTTCGAAACGTATTTAAACTAATAATTGAACAAAGTTCGTTATATCAATACTTTCATCCAACTGCAATGCGAATAGCTCACTGTGTTTTACTTTTTAATAAGTGTCTCTTTTATGGAATTTACTATTTTATGAATTCGTCGACTTACTGTATTATTTGATAAAGGAAAATTATCAAGTTCATTAGCCACGTTTTCGTTGAATAATGTTAAAACGATATCACGAGCTGCTGGTAATATACGACTTTCTCCAATAGCCTGCCCAGTCTTGGCAATGCTTGCTGGGTAACTTGCTTCCAAAACTTTACACCTAAAGTAACAAAGCATTTCATTACTTGTTTACTATATTTGAACTCTCATAATTTCCTTTTAAAGTGTTCTTCAGATTTATCATTTAAACTGGCATACTTCGATGCAAAATGTCTTTTAAGAAACGATGGTTTCTTTGATTGAATAATAATTCATCTGAAGCAACACAATGAGGTTGAAGGTCCATTTCATCTCCATTCGAAGTAAACCCAAATGATAAATAACTTTCATTATATTTTCTATAAACAATTTTTCTTTTCTTTCCAATATTTTTAGTGTTAGTAGATTGTCCTGGATCCATCATATATGAATCATCACTTTTCCGGTTAGTTAATCACAAAACATTTTTTTATTTTGAAAATCTAGGTTTGTTCTATTATTTTTTCCACGAATATTTAAATGCACAATATATTATGAGTTTTTCAAAAACAAAGGACGGTATTCTGAAATCGCGTAGAAAAGTAAGGAGTGCAAAGCAACGTGAAAAGAAAATACTGATGTTGGAGACAGCAATTCGACGTAAGAAATAATTCTGCTTGAAAATAGAGTGATATGAGCCCGGAAAAGGTGGCGAGATAAAGTGTAGACATGCTAATAAATCGCTCAGCTCTAAAAAAAATTAATGAGATATTATTATTTTTAAAGGAACTTATTTTTATTTCTTATTAAATACGACATCCATTTTTGTGACTCCTTTCGAAAACATCATTCACTACGAATTAAGTTATGTCTATGGATAAAAGAATATTTTCGAAAATAAAAACAGACTATTTATGCTAAAGACTGTGAGCGGATATTGCCTTTGAACAAAGCTCAGATCGCATAAATTTGCGAGTGCTGGATCAAAAGTTTAAACAAGAGCTGCTGGGGTATTTAATTTTTTAATTTAATATTTAAAAATACTTGTTTTTAGCTTGCGTACCACAGGTTAAGAATCGCTGATGCTAGTCTAGAGCGTTATCCATGTAGTTCAGGCTTCATGAATGGCGGTCACCACATTCTCTGCTCTTCTGCAGCACATAGATCTCTGTTCAAACGCAAATGGCTTGCGATCGCATGGTAATCTCTTAATAACATTTTAACCTTTTGTTGTTAATTGTCAGAATTCTTATTCTGTAACTGAATTTTATCGATGTGCTTTTACTCTATATTTTATCCACTAAGGAAAAATATCCAAAGGCTATCTATTAATAGGAAATTTAAAAAAGAAGCACACAGATACAGTAATGACCTTTAATTCTTTTTTAATTCTTCTTTGATTTAAAATAATATTAAATTTTTTAAATAGAAGCTCGGTGAGGTAGTCAGAATTTATCGAATTTTATTTTGAATTCTGTTTATAATATGCAAGAATTTCTTCTGTGCTCTAATGTATTTGTCTTTAATTGTATGCAAATTTAATATCTCTCCAAAGCGTTGTATAGGTCGTCTGTAGTTATGTTTCTATAGCAGATTTTGTTTTATTTTCTGGCATCTGAAAGCCTCTTCATTTCAGTAAAGTACATATATTCAAGTAGGTAAAAAAGTAAACTTATATTTTTCCTTCTTTGCATTTAATAATATAGTCAAGAATAATGCATGAATATATCATCTTTGAGAGATATTGCTATGAGTTTGTTTACATATTTTTAGCCACAAGTAATCAGTTTGCAACAAAAACAGAAAAAACTCAAGCTTGATTAAGAACTCATAACTTGATTAAGAAATGCAGTGAAACGTAACAAACAAATGAAATAAAAATCAAAGTAAATTTGATTTCTTTACTTTGACATATATAAATATTTAGAGACAAAATTTATATACTGACGAATAAATAGTACATCCGACAGTTACTGGAGAAAGAATAAATCCATTTATTTCCATTTACGGTTGGGAAGTTTTAATCTAAAGAAGAATTATTGTTGAATCATTATTTAATATATCTTCATTTGGAAATTATGTTGTCAAATTTGGGCAATACATAACGAAAGCAATTATTTTAAAATCCCATTTCGGTTTTGCTTGTTTGTCATTTAAACGTAAGCTTGGTAAAATTTGGTAACCAATATGTAAATTGTAAGCAGTCAAAATACCTATAGATTATGAAAAAAAATATAACATATTAAAACATAAACTGATGACTTTGAATGCTGTTCTTAAATGGACATGCCTTCACAGCCAGGTAAGGTAAGTAAAACTTAGCGCGACACCAAAATTTCAGCATTGTTCGCATGTGCGAGGCACTGCCCCAAGGTTTGTGCAATTCCGCCTCAGTTTCGCAGAAGAACAACTCGAAACACTACCAATATGACCACTGGCCCTAGGACTTACGAAGTCTCTCGGTGTAAGTATCATGTCGGCAGATGCCATCTGATAACTGCTATCCGTGGTTACAGCTAGCAGGCAGGATGGTATTTTTAACAATTTTCCGAAAGGTTCTGGTGCCACGTATACATACAGTTTTACATAGACATTTTTACGTATAATACTATACATTTTCGATACTAGGATGTTAAATATAGCTATTTGTTCTGACTAACTTAGCAGTTAAATATCCTGTTTGTTCGAAATTGATAAGATCCATTTTACTAAACAGTTTCAAGAGATTACTTTGCAAAAGGGTTAACAGAGCACGCTATTAATTAAATACAAAATTTACAGTTGCGCAGGGTTAATACATCCCGATATCCCGCAAAAGGGTTAACAGAGCACATTATTAATTAAATACAAAATTTACAGTTGCACAAGGTTAATAGATCCCGTTATGAATTAAATACCAGATTGACACTTTTATATAAACTAATAGTTACAGTAATCGATTAAAATCAGCACACTCAAATGACCAATATTATAAAACTACTACTACATACATTAGAGGCGGTCCAAGAATCACCCGAAATCTTCCTTCAACACCAACCTCTGGAGAGGATCTTCGCTTAGCCGTTTATTTTGAGTGCCTCCTTGCCGCACAGACACTCTACGCTTATGGACATCTATGCTTTCTCCTGGAATCAAACTCGAGCCATTTATGGTAATCAGCATCCCGTCTGGGTGCGATCGATTGGCATAGTTGCTCATAAACTGCTTTATTTCAGAAAGTTCAGCATAAAAGCGTATGTTTGAATGTTACTGCATGAAAAACGCTTGCTTGTGTGTACAATAAAGGAATCTAAGTTAGCTAGTGGAATGAATTCAATGCATCATTTGTAGAAAGGCGAACTAGAAGCAGCCACGATTGCTGGCATATATTTTGTGCAGAAATTATATAATTCTTTATACAGGTTCAACAAAGATTTTACCTCCAAATAAGGTACGGTCGTGTCATGCAAAGGTATGCAGAGAAAAGAATATAATTCATTCACAACAGTACTTTGTATAAAATGGCCAATTCAATATATCCTGAACTAAATCCTATTGAGCACGTCTCAGAGGCTTCTGGGTAGTGTCTGAGTACTGTCTCAATCTTCTTACCGAGCTTCTAATGCTTTTCGATTATACACTGAAGTATTAACATATTGGACATATCACAAGCTATGAACTTAGCTCTTTATTAAGCTCTTAAACATTGCCGTTAACTACTTGGAAGATTGCTCTAGGAGACGTCTTACCATTTCATGTCACATACCATATTGAAGAGATTATCCCTAAACCAGTCTGACATCAGACTTTTGTCTCCAATAAAGACTGTCAATAAGGACTTCAATAAGGACTCTAATAAAGACTGTTCAATAAGGACCACTGTCATTTTCTTTCATTTGTTAATTCCAAAAAGGAAATATTCTATCAATTTAGTTTCGTATGATTTACATCCTACTGTAAGTTATACAATTTTGCTAAATATTCTAAACAAGCACAGGTGAAATTTTGAGATTTCACCTCATTTTAGGATTTTTGCCTAACGTTTTGGAAACCAAAACAGATTAACCTATATGATGAGCTACTGATAGCTAAGAAATGAAAAGCAACAAAAAGCTTGCAAATAATAATACCCAAAAAACAAAGCCTGTAACAAGTTATTCTCTATGCTGCATTACTTTATGTGTTAGCCTGCATTACTTAACGGTTTGATTTGCAGCAATATGTAGGCTACCAAAACTGAACTATCTACTCTTTCTGATTAAAAAATACTTTTTCCAGCGTATTATTTCACAATACATTCTTAACGTTTAGTTCCAGAATAAGATAGCATTTAAGCTCAATGCGGCATCCGTATATCTCGAAGCCGGAGAATATAAAAACATAAATAAGCTTTATCCTAAGATCACGGACGCTTTATTTAACCGTTGAGCAAGATGATTCTAGTTTTAGTACTGTAACATCTTAGTTCCCTCACATAAAATTCAGGGTGACATGAAACGAAGACATAGATGCGGTTATTCTTCTGAAACTTCCCTATCAAGAGATTTCCTGTCTTGTACTTGTGTCATGAGAGTAAAATATAGGCCTAGGATATGAGCTGATATATTGTGGGAGATTTTAACTACTGCAGGGACTCACGAAGAAGTTTCCTTTTATTCTTCTTAGATTTAGTTTATGCCATCTGAATGTACCAGCAGCTACATGCCAGTCAAATTTCACAAATATTTATTTTTAACAATCCCTTTATGTTTCAGGCTTTTGATAGTAACTATCAAAAGCCTGTCTTTTAAGGCTATTAGTGACTATGGTTATTTGCTAAACAAACGCTTTATAAAACCGCTTGTTTACATACTACGCTATACTTTTCTTGTGTAAAGGGATAAAGTAAATTATATTCCATAGTGTAAGCGATAAAGTAAAATTCGCTTTAGGAAAATGAATTTTGTAGAAAAATTCCGTTGTTAAATTCAGAAATGATGCATGGCTATGTCTATATAAAACAAAATGCAAAATAATGAATTCGCTGAAATTTCCTTATTCCCTACTTTCTTTTGAAAGAGTAATTCAAAAGCACTACAATATAAACTGATAAAGCTAATAATGATGTATAATAATAATGACATCAAAAAAATTATATAAATGGATTTGGGACCAGTAAAAACGTATATTTTCGTTGAAATAGGATACATGGAATTTTTTGCGAGTAAAATACTTCCTTTATTTCGTACAAGGAAGTAAAAAGGAATACTTAAAAAGGAACACTTGTAATCTGTATGTTACTACGGAAATTTATCACAAAAATTAGATTTAAGTTTTAATGCAGATAATTAGGGAATTAGACGATTAGTTAGGGACGGAAATTATATAATCGATCTAATACACGTATTTAGAGATCTATTTTATATATGAGCTGCATGGTATAAAAGAATTAATTGCTGCAAAATAGAGTAAAGAAATCCACATACAACAAACCTTTTAAATAATCAAGTTAATTCTATATTTAACAACGCATTATTATGTCGGACACTATTTTCGAAATTAGAGCAAAATCACACTCTTGATTCAATGGTTTTGTAGTTGTGAAAAACTGAAAAACCTTTCAGAGAAGTTAAGAACAAATAAAATATTCCTAAAACTTTGTTTCAATGTTCTTCAGTTACAAATAATTTCTGATTAACGTTCCAAGCTCTTTTCAATGTATTTCTTTATCTTTTGGATGTTAGTAGTATTTAAATATTTATTATTTACTTTCTTTGGAACTCTTTTAGATATATGTATTGATTTTAAAGAGGAACCCGGATCTTTCCGCTAATTTAAAAGCATGTATAGACTAGCATGCTAACTTAAAAGCATATAAATTAGCATGTATAAACGTTGAGCCTATTTAGTGGCTAGCTAGGGTGGAGCAAGGGGAGACATCTGTGCCCGAGCCCCATACTGATGTTACGAAATTTTAGAATGAAATTATTTTCATTCTTGGCATACAGGGAGGGACACAAAATTTTTGTTGTCTCTGCGCGTTGAAAACCCTAGCTACGCCTCTGGCCTGTTTCATTGTGAATAAGGTTCATATACAGACAGAAATCATTAATACCGTTTGATCATGTTGACAAAATCACAGTTGGAAGTTTTCGTAATTGATAAAAATTATCATAAATCGAGTTAATTAAGAGCATCTTGATCTCGGAAAGAAGGACAATCAAGGATCAAGGTGCAGTTCTTCATCATAATCGCTTATCGTTTACTCCAAGTAAAGTATTTCTCCAGGTTATCTAAGTAACACCTGGAGAAATACTTTACTTGGAGTAAACGATAAGCGATTATGATGAATAACTGCACCTTGAACCTTGATTGTTCTTTTTGTATTTTCAATCGATATAAAAGTTTTTAAAGGTGAAAGGTGTACTTCACTGTTGCTTAATATGAAGGAGATACATCCAAAACTGAAAGAACGACGCGAAGCATACATTCTATAAAAATAGTAATATGTGATCGAACTTTAATTAAAACAGCTAATGTTCAGTTTTGCATTTCAAGACTCAAATTGAAGAAGTTATTGTGTCAATAACAGCTTCACATTCAGACGTAAACTTTGCCTGAAATTATCTAAAACCTAATGGCATCGCTCAACACATTTTTCTATTAACAGTTATGTTTTAAAAGTAAGATGCACCTCCTAAAATATAAAAGAAATTCGCATGCTTTTGGGGAAGTTTGTAATAGGAACGGAAAGCAAGAAATTATGAAACTAAAATGAAACTAATTATATTATCCTAATAAATTTATTTCTCAATGGCCTTTATAGTTTTATGCTTTTTCGTTTTACAAATAGTATTTACTAAGCATTAATTGGGCGAGTTCTCATTATTAATATCATTTTAGTAAGCTTTTATTGCCACAATACAAATTATCACCAAATTGTTGCCATTCGAAGGGAAATTTCGCTACTTATCTTTACATAGTATTTACAATGTGACCAACAAGTGGATGAGCTTCTTTCTTAGAAGGCAGGCTCGTCGCCAAAAATATATACAAAAGATTAAATATAAAACAATTTAAGTAAAAATATTTTTTTTCTTCTAGTCATTCTCATAGTGCATCTCAGTAAATCCACTTATTTTCCTTGAATATCTAAGGCCATAAATCGTTTCAGAGTTCGTTTGGGACTCGGGGTGAAAATGAATGGACGTGTTTTGAAAAACAATGTGAAGGTTATCGGTCACAGTAAAAAATTAGCTACGGATAATGAAATTAAGAAAATCGAATGAAATGCACAAATAACACTTAGCACATTGTGATAGCATGGATGGTTTGGGAAAATTTCTCCTTTATAAGTTTGGCTCCATTTATTGTTAGAATTTGTCTTTGTATTTGATAGTGAAATGTATTTTGTCTACGTGGTCTGTTTCTTCTGAGCTTAGTTTCGTGAATTGCCTTTTGTCTCCCACCTTAAAAAGTTTGTCTCGAAATGTAATCATAGATGCATCATTTTACTTTTCCCCATGCCTTATGACTGGTTCTCAAGAAAGTGATGTGACATTCCATTCTACAAATATAAGATGGCGTTAAGCGTGGTTGTGATAAGCGCCCATTATGCTTGGTAACTGAGAAAACTGTAAAAAATGTTATAACGAAAATATTAATTAAAAAGAGGATTTGAAAAGTTAGAAGGAAGAGGGAAGTTGTTAAACATAGATATGATTTAGTGAGAGCAGTTATATTTTAAAACATGAAGGAGAGAAAAATGAAGTGCAAAATAAAGACATGGAAGTTTTTCAGACTAAAGGAAGAGATGAAACTGAGAAGAGACTAAAATAGGAATATACTCATAACAAGAAAGAAACAGATGAAAGAAAAATTGGGAATGAATTAAGAGAGAAGGAAAGCCTATCATCGATGGACTAACTCATGTGGTTTCGATTTGAGAGGCCGAAAGAGAAAATGATGTTATGAGAAAACAAGAAACAAAAAAAAAAAAAAAAAAAAAGACTGAAAACATGAAGTCTTTTTAGGTAGAGTTTGGTAGTTTTGTTTGAATTTATCTTGTAAGATAAATGAATGAAGACCAACTAACCCTAATGAGTAGTTAACGTTCTGGACTGTTACGATGGCTGGAATGATGCATGGATTTATGTTTGCTTCAAATGAGAATTATTTGAACTACTGTACCAGGTTATTATTTAGTGTGCTATGGAGCGATTTGGTTTACAGCAAATGGGAAGGACGGTGTTTCATTGTGCATCTTTCTTTCTTCGAGTGCTGCAGTTGCTCCCGATCAAAATAAAGACTAGGTATTCTCGCTTAGATTGCAGTGTTTCTAAATGGATGTCTCCTGCTCGGCATAACTCTGTTGTCTAACGCCTGTTTAAAACTGTGAGAAAATTCAGCACAATGGAAAAATTTGCTACTATTTCTTCCATGAAAACGTGGCTTTTTCCATGAACATTGAAGACGACGTCTGCAAATATATCTCTTACTTCACGTTCTAAAAATAAATTAGGCGTTTGAACTGCGGTATTGAACCTTACCGAATACCGCAGTTCGAATTTTTACGGTATTTTAGTAAAAATATACACTCAACACATTTTTCTATTAACAGTTATGTTAGTAGATATACTATTAACAGTTATAGTAGTTACGAGTTTTTACGATACATAGTTTTACGGTATTTTTTAATCTTTAATACTATGGAATGCATTTAAACGCGATCACGACTATATTTAACTAGGACAGACTGCAATTGAGATGTCAATTACTTAAGATTGTTAGAACCAGTGCAAGTTAAAACATTCATGGCATAATTTAATACATATTCTGATATATATGCTGTGTGTAAGGGGTTATTTAGTAGTAATATTAAATAATGTACAAATAATATAAGAAAAATTAATAATTACCTGAAGTGTAAGAAAATATATTTTTGAATACTTCTAATTTGCATGTTGTATTTGTCTGCCTTACTTGCACCTTAAGAAACAAAAACTGCTTTTATGAATCTGGGTCGAATTACTGCTGATAAAATAAAGTTAGTGTAATTAATAATTTTAATTAAATTGCTAGTTGCTTCTTTTCACGTTATTTTCTTACTATGCAACAAAATATACGCATCTTGAATGGGGAATAAAGCATTCAATAAGACACAAGCACTTTCGAATACAAAAGCTATATGAATTAAATTTATTAAATGCAAAGAAATTTGATGTAGAAAGGTTGTATGATTAAAGAAAGCAGAATAGACTAAGACTAATTACATATCTTTATACTTGTTAATGTTTATTCGCATATAAAATCCAAAGCACTTTACATGATGTAAAAGAACGATCTTTACTAAGCAAACCATTTCCTATAAAATTTTGGCGCTTTTCTGAGGCAATGTTTCTAGGAAGAACACACCATTACTTATCTAGAAGTAGATATTTATAGTCTCTTACTTAAAAACTGATAATACTAATAGTTAGTCGCATCATTATGCTGATGGATGTTTTATTTTATAGACAAGACGTTGTGAAGTATCGGGTTCTTTGGTAGCATAGACGAGAACTTCCTATGTCTATTATCATTTTGTTTTATAAAGTAACGTAGAGACTGAAAATAGTGTGAAAGAGTATTTTATTTAATTAAAATAAATAAAAAATAAGAGAAAGCACTATTTGGGTTTACAGATTGTCATATTTATGGCTCAAGCAAACATAATAAGTACGGCTAAACTAAGTAAATGTTAATTAGTCTATCGGCTACACAGGCAGAGAACGCGCACTTTGGCAAGGACCTAAAGTCGGCGTGACAAGCCTAATGACGAGAATAACACAACACAGCAGAATACTGTTCTCAAGAGAATTAATTAGCAAGCGTGGCCTTCAGCAGGCGGAATACGCTCTAATTCCACCCTCTAAGACCTTCCTTTAAGTACTATCTTTTTTCTACCTCATTTGAATGCGTAGGAACTGGAAATTTGCATTCTGGCAGGAAAATGAGAAAGACATTAAAGCACATTAACATAAAATAACTGATTAGTAAAACTAAACGAATCCTTGTAATGAGTACACCTATAATCCACAATTGCAGTTATATTATACATATAATCAGGATTCACATTTTATGAGATTTTAATAGCCGATTATCAGTTACGTTACATTTTAAAGAGTCTTCTCATGTTACGATATTCTTGAAATTCAGATATTTTTAGAAATCTGATTTACTTAATGAACAACTTTTTGGTTTCTTATTTTAGCTTATCAAACAACAAACTGGAACATTTCACCTCATTTCAACAGGAGAAAAATGTGGATGGCGTGTTTTTAATATTCTAAAGTCTAATCAAATGTGTATAAATGTCGTTTCTACATTCGTAATGTGTGTATATTATCTGCATATAATGATAAAAATGTGGTATTAAATAACCTGTGAAAATATATCTAGAATTCATAAAAAAGGAATTTTTACCCAAATTATTCCCAATTATGCATAGTAAAAAATTGAAAAATTTACGTAAATTTCTGCGTAAAGTATACGTTTGTGAAAATTTTAAAAAAATGCGTAAATTTACGTAAATTGTAACTAAAAATATACAAAGTAAAAACCTGGTAAATATACGTAAATTTTCAGCAAAATTATACGTAAAAAGTACGAATAAAGCGCGATGATTTGCATGAATGTACCTAAATTTTATGTATAACTTACGTACTGTAACGTAAAAATATACGTAAATATCTATTATTTTTACTGGGAACATTTTATAATATTTTTACGTTCAAGTTTTACGTTTTTCTATACGAAGGGTCATTCGTATATTGCACGCATTTTTCGCGCGCAGATTACGAATGCATGCTTCCTGGGACCTTTTCGTCAGTGGAAAAAGAGGAAATTTTTCCTTATTAATAATCTTATAATTTTCGCTATAAAACTCATTGCGAATTCAAATCATTTTATTTATAGAAGCTATATATTATAATTATTACTATTTTAAAGTAAAATTTTTATTTATATCATCATTGTTATATTTTTGGGAAAACATATTGACAGGTCTTTGAAATGTGAAAATTCAGACACATGATGGCCCCTTAGGTGCATATAAATCCACCTAAATCCGCAGTCAGGGAAGCCTACTGCGTTACCAAAGGGCCCGGGTTCGAATCTCGGAGAAGGCATGGATGTTTGTAAATGTATAGTGTCCGTGCCGCACAGGAGCACTCTAAATTTGAGGCGAGTCTAGAGTCCTCTCTAGAGATTGATGTTAGGAGATGAAGGGTAGGACAACTTTGGAGCCGTCTCCGTGGGGTGATGTCTTTCAAATTGGGGGAGGGGGAAATTAGCGAAGTCGCACTGTCGCCTATATGGTGCTCAAGGTTCTTGCCAACGACAGGCGCAATCTTGCATTCCTTGCCACGATAAATTTCAGGGGCTCGTTCTAAAGTTACTGTCAGACAAGTGAGATAAGTCACAATACAACAGGTGCATACAAAATTTTTTCGTATGCATCGAATCATAAACTTGCATTGACATTTGCATATATATTCAAAATTTAAATGAACTTATTTTTATTCTAGCATGCAGAGTTACAGAATTTGGAAAATTCTTTAATTCGCATACGCATTTGGAAATTTATGGAAAAAAAAAAGTGGAAAACTTTTAAAAAAATGTAGCATATTTTTAAGCAAAATCAGCACCTCGATAATTCATTTCTTCTTAGATTAATTTAAATATGTTCGATAATACATTTATAGAAGTAACATTAGGGGGAAAATTAAGATTCGTTTCATAGATAGAAGTTAGGAAAACGTACCTAAATATAAAAACATCTCATTTTGAGAAAAACGTAAAAGGTAAAAAAAAAATCGTTCTATCAATAGTTTTCCTTCTAAACGTTTAGATTTTGCACCGTAATCAGTAATCATGTTGCAGTTAGAGCTACGCAGTACCATGTTTTCTTTTATTTTGCCTTTTAAATACTTTTGCTTCGTCAGGGATTTTATAAACCTTGTTTCAGTTTTTAAGAACAGAGCTTGCCAATCTTCCAAAGTCCCTAATACGTATTTACTGTACATTTGCACTAATCTTTAAAATTTTCAGAATTTCAGTTCCTAAATAAAGGTTTTTCAAAACATTTAGCTATTTCCTCCAAGTTTTAACCAACCAACCTATTTTTGAAAGCTTCGATCCATCCAAGGATACGCTCAAGTTGATAGTTCTTCAAACTCAGATCTCTGAAAAATATAGTTATTATTAACAGACGTTATTCTTATTAGAAATAATTATGCACAATATTGTTGACATAAAATGATAATAATAATTAGAAAAAATGTTTGTTAAGTCTTAATTAAAAGCTATTTAAAATACATTTCTCAAAAATTGTCTCTTTAAAAAAGGGGTGTGTCTCTCTTATTCACAGCTTTTTACCTTAATTTGCAAGCGTATTGTACTTCAAGTCTAAGCATGTTATACTATTCGATATTTCTCTGCCTTCTTAGCATGTTTGTGGTGTAATGGTCAGCACACTCGGCGCGTTTTCAAGAGTTTCGAGGTTCAAGTCCCGGCGAGGGCATTAATCAATTATCGCCTTTGAAATAGCCTAATGTCTCTACAGTGGCATCCGGTGGATTATGGTTCTTCACCACCAGGATTTGGCGATTGGATCCCCTAATTTCCAGTCATGATTTAAAAGGGGAAGTATATAAGGTATTTTTCCCGCCTTCTTAACATGCCTTCCTGGTGTAATGGTCAGCACACTCGGGCCTATTCGAAAGGTCGAGGTTCGAGTCCCGGCGAGGGCATGGCTCATTTTCATGTCTGTTGCTTCTAAATAACCTAATGTTTCTACAATACATTTTTGGAATTTGAAAATTTAACTCGATTTTTAAAATCGAAATTGTAAAATCGACTGTTTGAATTTTACTTCCCTTAAATATACAATCTAAGTCTGTGTACATCATTTGTCATAACTACTTGAGTCATGCATATGAATGATTAGGCAATATATTTTTATTTTAAACTAGGTAAAGAGTTATAAAATGTATTCAATATTTTATCAAAAATGATAAAATATTAGAGGTAAACATGGTATTAAGTAAACACAAATTTATATATGGTTGTGGTGCCCCGTTTCCTAATAATATATTTACCATATCAGATAAGTATCAATTTATAACGTTATTTTAATAAAACTAGTTTCAAGAATAACCAATAATAAAATTTTCAATAAAAAACCATTAATAATTTATTTAGCAGCAAATACAAACATAACTCACAAATCAAAGAGCTCCAGGACAAGAATAGAGAAACTAAATTCAGCAGAAATATGGGCATTGTGACATCACTGGCAGATGGTGCTTCAGAGCTCTGTCCCTTAAACCTCATCCAGAAGAGGACTGTTCTTTCTTTTTTTGCTGATTCTTTGAAAGTGATAATAGATAAAAGTAATTCTTTTTCCTAAAAGCTAAAATACCAATTTATAAAAGTGTGGAAAATGTTCTGAAAACTTAGAAGAATTCGTACAGAAATAAATTTTATAAACACAGTAGAGGTTAGATTTCTTTGGAATTTATGACAAGTTTCTACGAAAAGATTCTTTGTGTACTAAATTTCTCGTTACTATTCTAAACATTAAATCATATTGAAAAAATACTATTTTAAATCTTTGAGAAACTTCTACAGGAAATGTTCCATGAGTTGTTGGTAAATTTATAGACCGTGGCGGCATTAAACGACAAAAGTGCTTGGTGATTACGCTTACGGTTATTTAGAGCCGTCCCGTTTCTTTAAAATATTACTTGCGGACAAAAACATATCAATTCAAATAGCATTTCCCTTTCAGAAAAGTTACTACGTCTTTTACTCAGTGTTTCATTTTTATCTAAGAAGAAATATGGAGACTGAAAAACATTTCAAGAGTTTGTTAATATTTGTGTTTGTTTGTATTTTGTTTAATGCATTTTGTAGAATTCTAACTTTTATTTATTTATCGCAAAGTGTATTTTAACTGTTCTTTTATATATCGCATATTTTGTTTATAATTTAGTTTGTGGGTGTTAGTGTTACTTGGTAGATGTTTTGGTTCTGAGTCGACGGGCACTGAAATTGTGAGCATATCTCCAGCAAAATTAGAGATAAGGCAGAAATCCTGTGCTAGGTCTAAGTAAAATATTTTTGTTCCCAAGTGGGTGACAACTGCCCAAGTGGTATAGTGGTTAGAGGAGCCGCCTGCAATACCAAAGAGCCTGTGTTCGAATACCGGAGCAGGCATTGTAACTGTCCCTCCTCTCCTATAATAAAATAACCACCACTTCTGTTCATAGTTGTGGCCAAGCCAAAAATCGACTGAGGGACCGGCTAATTTGGAAATTTTTCGAAGCAACTTTCGACTTGAGCAATAGCATAATAGGAAGCCGCGAACGGGAGCGGAAACGGGGTTCGTATGCTATTCAGTGCTGCAAGAAATGTTATTCATGCGAAGTTGGAATACATTTTTTGTTTTTCCCCTATTCATCAGTTCAAGTTATTTAATTAAATATCTAGCGTGCAACAACGTTATCTGCAACTATCTGTTGGGTATACTAATGAATTTGCAACAAATCGTTTTATAATTCCAAATTAAAATTGCAGCTTATTACTTGTGACCCGCAAGCTTTTCTTCAAATCAGAACCAGTCAGGTAAACTAAGGTAATATCTTATCAGAGATAATCAAACTAAAAAAATTAAAAATAGTAGTAACTGGATTTTCCAAATCTAGAGAAGAGAACCACGTCAATAATTTTATTTAAAACGAACGTAAAATTAGGCACAGGAAAACCATGTGTTTCTCGTAGATATTAATTAAAATTCTATCAGTCTCGGGAGCAACAAGTGCAGATCCTTCTTCATGAGAAGCAAACGAATTCTGCAAAGAAGGGAAGAGTCAACGGTCATATTTATTTCAAAAGAAAGAAGTTCGGTTCTTTATATTAGTTCTCTTCGCTTTTCTTATGAAATCTAACTTTGAGGCTTTCCGTCGTTGCTCCGTATCAAAATGTACCCGTTTGCCCATAAAATCGAGACTATCTTAAATAAAATCTACGGCAAATACAAGGTCTTTGTTTTAAGTATTTATGGATTTTTATATATTATTTTAATTGTTTTAATTTTAAACCGTGCTTATACTGGACAATTTTAAAAGTACAGGATGTTTGATTGCAGGCTTCGTAATTAAAGATGCAAATAGTGATTAGTTTCTTTACGAATGGTTAACTAGTTACAATTTAATACCTACTCATATAAACTATAAAGCTATACTATTATATTCTTATTATATTATTATAAATACTGCTTGCGAGTGTATTCTTATAAGCATTTATATTCTTATAAACTATAATGTTCTTAGAAACATATAAAGTTATACTTTTATTAAATTTGCTATGCAACTATTAAATTTCTAGTTCCTAAAAACCTTTCTTCATGTTTTACTAGTAAAGGCTTCGTATATCATTTTAAAATGAAACAAAAAGTTATCAGCTACTAAATTAAGATAATTAGGATGCAATTAATTCATGTAATATTATTCAAATTCAATTTAAAATAATTTCTTTTATTGCCCGCTTATGTATATTACTTAAAGAAAATGAATAGTGAAGAAGTATTAAAAAACCAGGTACTTATTTAAAACTAGCCATGAAAGAAATTTTAGATTGGTAAGAAGCTTTTTTATTTGCTTGGTTTGACATTTTACTTGGTCATAATTCTATTCAAATTAGGAATTTCTGTGTTTTTGACACGTTAAGTACCAAAGCTCTGTAGGAAGTCTAAAATCATTAAAAAAACAAAATAGTAATATTTAAGCCTGAAAATATTTTGGTTACAGGAAATATAATATAGCAACACATACTGCTTACAAAGACACATAGGAGAAAAAAAAACTCCTTTGAAAAAAAAAAAAAGGTTCTTACATACAATAAACCGTAAACTTTAAAAACGTTTATTCTTAAGCATTTATGTTGCTGTATACCTGAATGATGAGCATTTATTTTAATTTTGGAAATTTTTTTAAGAACGCTTAAAGACACATTTACTTTCCTAACCGAAAATTTTAAACAACTTGTTTAAATCGTTAGACGATAATCGTTAGACAAACTGCATACAGCCGATGAAATCAAAAAGCAGCATTACGGGTTTCCATTTACGTTTAGTATACATATTTAAATACTGCGAAAGAGTATCGGTGAATTATTCAGACGTGAAATTTTGTATTAGATTGTTTCATAATTATTTACCAACTCTGGCATGGCTAACCTTTAGAGAAAACTACAAGGGACACTTCATCAAAGAAATGCCAAATGCACCTTCAAGTTAAATAACTTCAGAGTGAGAAAAGGCATATGAATCAGACTCATATAATTTGTAAACTGAATGTAGCAACACGATATAAGGTAGTGATTTTGTTTGAATTACATTAAATGTGTCCAAATGCTTCTCAGCATCAAAAAATCAGTGACAGGACGATGAATAATAAATAAAATTATCCGCGTATTGTTGCCAAATATCCACGTCAATGGTTTTGCTAGCGACCAAAGCAAGTAGTCTGTCATCTGGAAGTATAGTTGAATCAAAGCAGAAAGCAGGAAACGCTTCAATAAAAGAACTTAGTGCCAAAATTATCAAATCACAACGACACTTCCTAAATACCTGGCAGCAATACGATTTCACTGACTAGTGGCAGATATGATATGTTGGAAAGTTTCATTCTGCATTCATTTATTATGCTTGATGAAAACTTAGTGTTTTTAATAACGGAAAGCGAAACCCGCATTATTTCAATAAAGAGGAGGCACCTAAAAGTTCGTCCATACTCGACATGAACTAACAAAAGACCCTGATCTCTTTGTGATCAAATGCAAAAGTGTTGTATGCATATGGTGTGTGTGTGTATTCGTGATTAATCAAAATGTCAAAATAAATTAAGCAAACAATCACTGCTTTTCAATCGTTTGACTGGCATACTCATACCAGACTGAATCCTACCACGTGTTCCTTTTAGAAGCATGCAGAATATCAATGTTTTGGGAGGTCCTCTGCCTTCCTTAGTATCCACCATACCTCTTCTTTTAGACTTTAAAATTTCTCACCTTTTTGGGCTAGTTTTGAAAGCAGAATAATTCGCTAAACAGGATACTATGATTCATGTCTTTAGCAATTTATTAAACCAATATAATACAGCTTCTGCCACCGGGGTATTAAAAAAATGAAAGATTTCTTTAATTATTTTTACTCGAAGAGGAAACATTGTTTACTCTTGACATTATGATTCATGTTTTGCCAAAACTGACAATTGAGGAGAAGAAAAGAATCTAAGTGGCAGTATTGTCAACGAGCAAAACTTTAAACTAACACCTTTACTTTATCTCCCCTGCGCTTAGGGGGTGTTTGGAGAGATTTTTAGTGTGGTACCATTGGGAAAAGTGTTAATATTTATCTTAAAAAGTAATGAATCTCTGATTGGTTAATCTATTGAGTAATGGAAAGCAGTGTATTGAAACTACGTGAAGCAAATACATTTAATTCTTCGCACTCTGGTACTTAAATGTTCTAAATGCCCTACTATTCGAGAAGGCACCAAATTTTAAAATTTTTCTTTCAACTACAGTTCTTAACAAAGCCGGAACTGCTTCATCTTTTACTCAAGCAACTATGCTTGTTATGTCTACCACTGCCTTGTGGCTTTGTTAGTACGTTTGTTCGAATTAACGTCTTCAGAAAGCGCGATATGTACAAAATAACAGGGGAGAGAGTTTTAGCTTAATAAATAAGAAGAAGCAACATTTTATTCGAAATTGGGATTTCTGTTGTCAGGTTTCGATATATATATTCCAAAATATTAAGAACAGTGAGAATTACTAGATAACAAATTATTGAAGAAATTTGCATTGTTTTAGTGCTAAAATGAATACGTTATTTAATTATATTTTATTCAGCTATTAAATTCAATTTTTAATGTTATCATAAAGTCTTTTATTCTTATCCTTTTGATTTGGTGACTTACATGAAACCTAGAGGTCTATCGAACACAAAACAAAGAAGATAGTTAATTCTTTCAATAAAACTCCTATATCAATCGACTTATATTTTTGTAAAGTAAAATAAAGTTTTACCAAAAAGCTTACTGAATGGAAATTCTGCTTGCAGGTTAGGTATTGCATTTTTGTTCGCATAGAAATATATTTTTCAAAAAAGGACTCGGAAGCCTGGATAATGAAACTTTAAAGCAAAATAAATTATTTCTAAGAATTTCAACCCTGCTCTGAGTCAGTTTTTGAAAGCGATGTCTTATAAAAAATATTTGAAAGTGATTCGAAATGGACAATAAAAAATTCAGAAGTAAACGAAAAAATGTGCATGGTGCATAACTGGGTTAAGCAAAATTGATGGAAATCTTTTCAATAACAGAATTTTCGTTTCCCCTCAAAAAAGTGGAAAACTTGGAAAGTAGGTAGTATTTTTAAATTGCTTTCCTGTTCTCATTAAACCTCTTATTAGCAAACAGCATTAAATGTTCATTCCAGGTAAAGTTGTAAAACACCAAAATATCTTTATTTTATTACGTTATTTTGATAGCGCTGCGTCAAAGTTTTGGATATTTTTTAACAGTCACAAGTGCAACGATACGATAAAAGTTGTTACAATTTTTAAAATTTATTAACTAATAAAAATATTTTTGAGTATTCTTTTATTTATTCAAATCTCTTAAATTTATTAAAGAAAAGTCTTATAACAACATCCGAAAGAAATGCTAGTTTTCTTCAGGAACAAATTTCAAACTTTATTTAATAACTAACAGAGTCTAATTCATTATTGAAATACAAAATGCATCTTGAGCAAGACATGGACCTCTCTGAGATTTTTTGAATATCATTTTGGAGTGATGGCGTTAAAAACATGTGAGGGTGAAAATTTCATTGAATTGGCGGGGATGTAAAGAAACAAGGTTACAGAGCCCTCGTAATTCATAATTTTGGGATTTGGTCAGCATTGGGTTTAGTATTAATCAGATAGCCTTAGCGTGGTTTTTCTAAATTATTCAATAATCAAGCTCAGGAATTTAAATCATTATTTATCAAAAAACTAGCTATTGCTCTTTACTGGCCGTGCATTTACAACTTTATGTAGTTAACTAAAACGGTCAAACTTGTCAGACATATAATTGTCTCACCACTGAGAACGTTGCCTACCGAGCACTACAAATGCGACCGAATTCAAAGTACAGATTTGCATATGCAAAAAATTAAGTACTGCAAACAATTTCTAATTTTTAATCGGCATCATTTTTTATGGGAACAAATGTAACTGCTGAAATTGCTACATAAATTTGATCTAAAGTAAGTATTAGCCTATCATCCAAGTTCAAGGTAAAGCATTCAAGTACTATCTATCCACGATGGCCTAGAGATTTCCTAGAGGCCATTCTGAAAGGGTAAGGATCTTCTTCGAATTACACATGCAAACGTTGATGAAGTAACTAGACCGTTCATTAACAGAGAACTGAATCGGGACGAATAACCATTGATCTCTTATTTTAGTCACTCAGCCAATTATCTTAAAACAGCGGCACAGAAGTACGATTTAGTATAAGAAACTGAACTTCAAAACTGTAAAATATAATACGTATGCATAAATTTATTTATTTGCTTTCACGCAATGATTACTGAAAAAGCTTTTGGTCATAATATATAAGTTGAAGAAGATAGAAGCGAGAAATTTGAATCTGGTATAAATAACGCCACAGTGTAATTACACTTCGAATAATTTTACGTCTGTATTTTATGAAAATATGGCATATTATGTCGGTTAAAATAAATTAGTGTCTTGATCTCTGTGTCTGCATAAATGTTTTATGAGAAAATACACATAAATACAGAATAAACATATGTCAATGATTATTAGTTTTATTCACTGTCATCGAACGCAATTACTCCCATACTATTATCCTTTGAAATCAGTTACTCCAATACTACTAGCCTTTGAACACAGGCTTCGAAGACTTTCTGAGAATCCCTTTAAAAAACGTAGGATTCTACCTAAAATTTGCTGGAATCTGATTATAGTTATATCTGTGCCTGTTGTATGCTCAACGAATTAACATTCTCAAATCGCCGTAAATATTCTTATTTGTAATACATGTATATAAATTATATTTCACATAACTTTAGAAGATAATTTTTAAAGGTTAAAGCATCGAAATCATATACAAGGACGTCAGCACTATCAAAACCGAAAATTGTCTAAATATGAATCATGCAATTTTTTAATTACGAATATATCTTTACATTTGAAAAATGTAAACACCGCCTATATAAAAAATAAAAATACAATTTCTGCCGCTTATTAAACTCACTGGTTAATAAAATCAGCCGATTATTAAGTTTAGATTTACAGGAACCGAAACAAATATATACCAATCGATAGAAAAGCCACTGTTTGTTAAACTGATCTCCGCTGAAACCGAAACTGGTAAAAGACTGTTTCTTTCAGATCCAAAATAAACTGTTTGTTGCTGATAAAAGTATTTGCAGTTCATTTATCTTTCAGTTATGCAGTGCTTCAATAAAAATGGTTTAGAAGAATTGTTGGTCATTGTTGTTAAACCCAAGACCACATGGGGTGTTTGTTACCCTTTCCTAGTTTCTGTCAGACACTACTTGTAAATCTCTTTGGCCATACTAGAGCTGAAAGCGACATAACTATCTTCATCTTTTAATTAACAAATGTAGTCCTCTAGAGCAGTGTTCCCCAACCTTTTTATCACCGCGCTTAGGTCAACGTTTGATACTTTTACCGCGGCCCGCTGGGGGAGACGTTGATTGTTTATATTTTAGATTATTTTGATTTATTAATTTTAATTTAATTGTATTTAAACATGCCTGAAAATAGAATGCAATTAAACCAAAAAAAGTAAATTTCTCGCCACGCTTTCGTGTTTTATTTATGATATTAACAGTTATGATAATTGATTTTTTTAAATTAAAACTAATTGAAAGAGAAAATAGTTGCGGTGGTTTTAATTTTTTTTTTTTTTTTACTTTTTGAAAACATTAAAAAAATTATGTCACTACCTTCAGGGGCACCTTTTATAAATAAAAAAATTTTAATGAAACACAGATGTTTTTAATTTGGGGTATAAACCTAGGAATTTAAATACAGTTTCAATGAAATGAGCGGCCCGGTACCATTTGATCCACGGACCGGGGGTTGGGAACCACTGCTCTAGAGGCATAGGAAAAATGTTATTTGACTGTAAATGAGTCGGTGTTCTCAGGATTAAAGAAAATGTGATGTTGCACTGAGCACTGGTCTCGAACACCTTTTCTCCAAAGAACTCTGATAGGGATGAAAGTGGACAGGCATATTAAGTTTCCATAGTGTTCTCTGAAAACATTAAGAAGTGTTTCCTTGCATTTGTTGAAGGAACGCGCAGTTAATTTGTTTGGTATCTAAACTTAGTTAAGTATAGTGATAAGCAAATACTGAAGTAGAGTCAAAGTTTCATACCTTGCTAATGGATAATCCAAACTTCGAACATGAGAAACACTAGTAATACGTATAAACATATTATTAACCGCAAGAAAGAAAAATATCGCGCAGTGATACGGACATTATAAACTCTAGATAAGGAATGTAAAAATATGTGTAGGAGAAAGTTCCTTTAGGATCAAGTCTATGTTTCTCAGTTAAGGGTCTAACGTAAACGTCGGCTGCGTAGCTTCCTAGCTTCCATTTCCGATGCAACTCTACAACATTATCGTACATTTTTCAATCTTTTAATGGAAAGGGTCTCGTTCTAGGCTGAAGTCAAAAGAAATGAAAGCATTGATTACGCCTATAATAACCACGAAGTGACAGACCGATTTAACAGCCCTAGTGCAATCTCTCTGCTGGATATAAATGGGAGTTTTGGATTCGAACAAATCACTGAAGGAAACATTCTTATTTGCTTTCTGCGTGACTTGTAACGTGTGGAAAATGTCTGAACGAAGTTATTTAAGCCTGAAAGGAAACGATAAATTGCTGAAATATTATGATACGTTTGGTAAATGCAGTAAAAGGGAAGCAGCATTTAAAATACTAATTTTCCAAACAGCATTGTATGCAGTTTACTTAAAGAGTGAAATAATACTGAAAAAGAACGAACAAGAAACGCAAATGCCTCAAAGATGCGTAAGAAGATGGAAAATCGAGAAAGATTGAAACTGCTTTTCTAGAATATTTTCAAGCTATGACACTAAAAATGTGTTCCAATTTCTGGAAATTCTTTGAGCACAGAAGCTGTAAAATTCTCTAGGATGGAAAAGAAGGAATAATATTGTTTATCGGAAACTACTTGGTGACAAGCAAGGGGCAGATCATCATTCGGCTGTGAAATGGATGAGCGATGTTTTACCTGGAGCTTCTGAAAGAACATTAGCCGCACAAAATTTATAACACAGATGAATTGGAGCACACATTAATGTGCAATTGAAATGGCAACTGGTTTTAAGAAATTAGAAGAACGAGCTACTGTGTTAGTGGTGTGCAATATGAATGCAACAATTAAGAAGACGGCATTCGTTATTAGAAATGTGGAAAATCTCGTTATTTAAAAAGAGACAATTTAGGATAGTAAAAAGAACTTATGGATCACAAGCAATATTATTACTTATTTCCTTTTAAGATGGGACAGAGAACTATGAAAGGGAAGCATAACTTTACTGTTAGATAACTGTGTTACAGAATCCTGATGTCATTCTGAAAAAAATTAAATTTGTGTTTCCACCTGCAAATACGGCTTCTATCAATTAGGCTTTAGACCAGGTATTATAAAAGCTTTCAAATGTTATCAAAAGAAAGCTGTCATTCAAAAAAGAATGAAATCGAATCTTGTGAAAATGTAAGTACTTCGAAGGGGATAACTAAGTCGATATCGTTTCTAGAGGCTATATGTATTAGAGTTAACGCAAGGTAAGCAATCTCCGAAACACATTTAGAAACTACTTTAGAAGATGTGGCTTTTATTTAAAAGAAGACATCGAAAAATGGTAAGCTATCTCTAACATTTCGGATACCAGTGAGGGAAATTATGAAGATTTGTTTTTAGTAGAATATGGAGTTGATGATAATAGTGAGCTAGCATTTGAGAAGACTGATGTTATAGGAAGTGTTAAAAGAGCTGCAGAAACTGACAGTGATACAGAAGAAAGTGACTATTTGCCAGAATTGTTTGTGAAAGTTTAAATTCATCAAATATGTAATTATAAATTTTCAAAAAATCATAAAAGTTAAATTTCCAAATTTCACCAGTATTTTAATTTTAACATTAATTTTAATCAATAATTTAGGTATACATTAGGCTGTTATTTATTGTCTTACTAAGTACTTCAATGTTGTTACGTAATTTGTAATATAGAAATCTCCGTTTATTAAAATCAGTTGCTTAATAAAATAAAAAAAAATGTTTGGAGCGAAAGTGATTTTTAATAACCGGTGAGTACTGTACGCACAAAATAATAAATAGGTTAAATAAGGTTAAATAATTTATTTTGCTTACAAATATTACAGTAAAATGGAAATATCCAGTTAAAGCTTGCAAAATGTAAAGTACAGGCCAAAAAGAATGTCTTGTGCGTTTTGGACACAAATGAAAACCTTTCATTGTCCAAAAACGAATGGATGCTTGCATCCTGATTTGTAACAATTTTAAAATTATATGTTTAATTTATTTTGTTCATTAAAATTAATATTATCTTAAATAGTTTCATTAATTCAAAATCCATGCAAACATATATCGCATTCAAACAAGAAACAGCAGAATTAGATTACATTTATGAAATATTATGTATAAGTAGAACACGTTTATTTCATTGATATCATGTTAAAGCACTTGAAAAACTGCGTAAATCAAATTAAGCTGATTTCAAAGTATTTAGTTTAAAGTAATCCAAAATCTAATAATGTCATATTGCTACGAAAGTTTATTTTGTAGCAAGTATTTGCATTGTTATATTATACATAAGTTTGCATCAGATTCATTTAATTAATTAGCATTTTTCATTCTACAGGAGTAATTGTACTTATATTTTGAGAATTTGTAACTGATATAATAATGAAATCAATAAAGTAAGCATTTTGAACATATATCCAGGCCGTCAATAAAGAGGAAATATTAAAAGGCGAAATTTCGTAGTGTGATTGGTTTGGATATAAAGTAAAAATTTTTTAAATTAAAATTTGGATATAAAGGATTAACTAATAGTGGGTTATCATAATCATAAAATTTGTTTTTATTATTGAGAACTAAACTTCCGACAAGAAAACCAAAACATACTCTGATATATACTCTGATATTCATATCAGAGTATGTTTTGGTTTTCTTGTAAAACAAAGGGTGTTTCGGGTAAAAAACAAAGTTAAACAAAGTTACCTTGTTCGGGTAAAAAACAAAGTTTATATAAACTTTTTACGTGTGTTTAATTTTTGAGAGTTTTTCAAAGAGCTTCTCATCATTTTCTCGAAGTTTACGTCTAAACGTATTTTTGTTACTATCATCTGCAACAAATGTAGTTCCTCATGAAATTTCATGAGATCACGCCTCCAATGTATCTTTAGAGTGAGAAAATGTGAGTTATCATTTATGTGGTAATTCTTGTCAAAGAATTATCAGCTCCGATCATGTCTTTCACACTGCAGAAACAAATATTTTTGACAAATATAGTAATCAGTACTTGGCAAATAAGTATGAGATCATATACCATTGTATATTTTCGTCACCAGAAATGCAGGCAAATATAAACAAATACATTGTTTTGAAGCTGAATATGATACATTTGATTCGAGCTCAAAGATGCGTAGTATGTAATCAGAAATCCAGGAAGCAGTGTCAAATTAAAAATGAAATCTCTTTTTTGAATTTTTTTTTAATCTGTATTTCCTGCTGCAATCAGTTTTTATCGATAGGTTTAGATATAAGAAATGTATTATTTTTTGAAATTTGACAACAAGCTTTAAAATGTTACAGTATCTAAAAATCAAATTAAATTTTATTAAAAAAAACAGTTAATGCAAGTAAAACGTAAAAAACAACCGAAAGTATTGACCTTATAAAGGCCAAATTGCAGATGTGAATATTTGATATTATTTCTGGGTCTAACTGAACGGCAAATGAAAAAAATTAATACCGTCTCATGTTGTCATCAACGTTCAATAAGATGGGTGTATGGCTATTTTTGTGTTTTTAATGTAAAGAATATAGTTATAATAAAGTTTCATTTATAAAACATTCTTTGAAGCAATTACTTATACCTGGAGGAATTTTTCTTATTTATAATTTTTTATGTGGGTACATTAAACAGAAAGCATATAGTTACATATAAAAAATACAGCGTGATGTTAAATAAAGTAAAATTTTAAAATGAAGTGCTATTACTTAAGTGATTCTGTTTAACTTCATGTTCGACCACAAGTGGTGAAGAGTGTAAGATCGCTCTAACATTGTTGTTGCTTATGCTTACTTGTCTGATGTAGTGATATATATTTAGAGTGCCGCTGTGATATATATTTAGAGTGCCGCCGTGATATGTATTTAAAGTGCCGCCATGATATGTATTTAGAGTGCCATATATTTAGAATGCCGCCGTGCCGCACCGACCGCATACATTCAAAAACTTATATGCTTTCTCCGGGATTCGTACCCGAGCAGTCAGCTGCGCTAACCACTATACCGATTGAACGGCGCTCTAACATTGACAGGTAGAATCGACCAACACATCTCTTCTCGTACGTGCAATAAAATTATTAGTTTTTTTCCGAGAAAAAGCGACTACGTGTTTCTAAAGTATTTACAAAAATATTAACTTATGCGTTTGAAGTATCCTATTAAACCATGTGCGCATGAGGTTTCACCAAAACAGTAAATGGAAAATCTTTCAATGACACATTAAGTATTATTTTTTAACTTTTGCATCTTAAAGCGAACTTCTGTCAATACGCGCTCATGTAAAGTAGTCTTTAAAAACACTGAAATCAAAGCTCAAGAGCTGTGGACTAATATAAGCATAGACATAAGAAAAGAAAATGAATGAACACTGATGCGCTACACATGAGTCACAAATCATATTTCAGTTTTTGAAAGAGCAACTTTTCCTTTTGTAACTCCTATTATTTACTCAGATCTCCTTTAAAATATTATTGGCAGAAAAAATTTACTACATTCAATGTGAACTAGTTAAAAAAAAATTCAAATTTTATTTATGACTCTTTGACAAATGGGAAATGAATTAGATAATCTTGAGTGCAGATGAAGTAAGCATTTTGGCTTTTCTGAGTATTATGTATTTATTCATTTTTTCTCCCATCTACAATAAAAAACAAATATACTTTTGTAGAAAATACTTATAAAAAGTGTGGCATTTCTCAGAATAATATCTGTTACCTACTGATAAGAAAGAATTTTGTTAATGATTTCTTCATATATAATCTTAAGCTAAGTTTGGGGAACTTTTTTGTGCTATTATTCTAGCAAAATGTGTCTGTGTTATTCAGCTTCCTTTCTCACATATTTTTCTTAATGCTAGTCTAAATCCTACTAGCAACATATTATAAGAAAGTAGTTAAAGAAAGCATAGACATTTTTCCATTTATCAGAAGAATAACATTCTTAAGAAAAGCAAGTAGTCATTGACTTATTATATATTCGATAACTGGTAATGATAGGACACATTCTTCTTTCGATAAGAACAAAAAAGGGAAAGTTAAACTCCTTATGGTAAAACTCTTAAAAGATAGTTTCTAGATGGGAGAAATGGCAGGAATTGAGTGTTAGAAGGCTTTGTATGAGAAAATAACTCGCATTTCGAACAAATGCAAAGAAAATCCATGAAATTCCCAGAGAGCAACATCGTTCAATCGCCAACTGAACATGAGATGAACTCCTGATATTTAATAGTCCTACCGAGTAGACTATAGTTTACAAGTGTAAAAGCACTCTTATATTACATTTTATTACCTATTCATGAAATTAGTGCATAAATTCTTATACAAAAACAGTTTTACGTGAATTTATGTTAATTATAATTTGCTAGCTCCCAGAGTTGTCAAGAGACTAAATCCGAGAAAACTCGGATAAGTGGGTCGGATTCCATTCCTGGATCTGTTGAGTTATTTCACTAATTCGTAATTGGATCAGTGTCTTTTTAGAGTTAACCGTATAGTTATCTATTCATAGGCAAAGGACACTTCGAGGGTTTCAATATGATTATCAAACTAAATCATTTCATTTGATATATAAATGTAATAATAAAAACCTAATGACTCAAGATTATGTTTTTTTCTTTTAGAAGCAGGAGAGGTGAAAATGTGCAAAGCCCTCTCCGGAACTCAAACCGGGACCTCTCGAATACGCGTCGAGTGTGCTAGCGTTACTCTACGAAAGCATGCTGGAAGGTGGAAGAAAATACCTTATTATAAATAGTTGCCGAACTATAAGGTGTGGATAACTTTTCGTCACCAAGAGTGTCTGGTGACTGAGTCCGCTAATCCCCACTCGCCCTTTGAAACAGTATATAGGGTATTTTCTCCGTCCTTCCAGCATGCTTTAGTGGTGTGACGGTAGCACACTCGGCGCGTATTCGAGAGGTCTGTGTTCGACTCTCGGTGAGGGCATTGCACATTTTTCACATTTCATGCTTCAAATTGACCTAATGATTCTTCACATCGTTTTGAAGGAATATTTGTAAAAGCTCCAGTAGTGTAAAAATATACAGTGGAAGGAGATAGCGTCTGCAAAGAGGATATTTATATGCTGTGAGTTTGAAATTTGTTTTGGCAATAGGGAAAGCAGTCCTCTTCTGCAGTGTACCAGTATAAAATATAAAGGATTTGACTTGATTACATTTATTCTGGGAACATAAAATATTTCTCATTTCCAGCAAAGGTAATACTTATTATATTTCTCCACAACAAAAACAGCAGCCTCAGAGATTTCATTTTTCTCATTTAAATCAGAATATGTTTCACCTGTAACGCTTCATTTTTTATTTCTTCTTCAATACTTCTGCTGCGAATGCAAACATAAACTTACTAATATAGACTACCGGAACCTAAAATTAAACTTCTCCTGAATATAACCATTCATTTCTTCTAATAACTATGTTTCAAAGTAAACCCGTTAAGATTACTTCGCTAAGGATTAATATCTAAATGTCGGGTCCTGACAGTGCGCCACTCCGGTCTGTTACAATTGAAGCAAAAATATACAAAGAGTTCATTATTTGTCGACAGTAGTTGGTATCGATTAGGCGACCTACCACGAAATGTTGCTGTATCAAAATAAACTGTTCAAAAATAAAGCACTTCGGTAAGTCTAGTTAATCACTCTAAAAAGGAAGCAAAATCAGCCTCAGATGCCAATGAGAGTCAATGTGGCGTCAAACCAGTGTTAAATTTCATACTTCTCAGATGTCTACGCTAGTTGTTATGAGCAGCAAGGCGAGGCTTTGTCTAACAAGGCACTAGATGCAGTTAATCTTATGTTGTTTTGAATTCTCTTGAACGCGTTTTTGTTTGTACTTATAAGATATTTCTTCCACTTTTATGGCGTGCCTTCGTGGTGTGGTGGTCTGCACACTGGGTCGGTATTCCAGATGTCCGCGGTTCAGTTCCCATCGAATGCGTTGTTAATTTTTCATCTTTCCTGCTTCCAAAATATATAATGTCTCTACAGTGGCACCCGAACTAAAAGGGTGGTGGTTGATGATTTCTCCTCACCAAGGATTTCGCGACTGGGTCCCCTAAAAACACCAATCGCACTTTAAAAGGGGGCCTGATAAGGTATTTCTCCCACCTTCTTGTCGTGCTTTCGTGTTGCGCTGGTCTGCACACTGGGCCGGTATTCCAGATTTCCGTGGGTCGATTCCCGGCGAAGGCGCTTGCTATTTTTTTTATCTTGCCTGCTTCCAAAAAATACCTAATGTCTCTACAGTACGACCTTATGTTCCAAGCTCGTACATGTAACGTGAACCAAAAAAAAAGTTAAGACTGTTGAAACTTGATTGTAAAATAGCTGTCATACTCTTATCAGTGTTTATAAAACTGATTGCCTTTTGACGAACAAATTTATTTATGTAACAGAATAGTTTTAAAAAGAAACATTTAATTCGGTTACAATATGCCTACGAGCTTAAGCATATGTATGTCTTTCAAACATTAGAGACACAACAAATACAAATACATGAAAGATATAAATAAATAAATAAATTAGTGAGCACTGAAATTAGAGAGAATTTTATGTGTGCAATTTTATATACTCTTAGTTTTGTATTTGTGACGACCATATTGTGAATTTGTGTTTTCTAGTAATAAATATATCTAAAAAACGCCTGTACTATATTAAGAGTGTGATTTTTTTTTTTTTGGTATTTTAAGTATATTTTATTAATGCTCAAAAGAAACAAGTTACCTTTTCATTGTTATCAATTCTTCCTCTATGAAATATTTCGCTTAAATCCATGAGGGCATTTTTGCTGTATAAGAGACGCTTAACATATTATATAAAATACAATTATAATTCGGAAAGTAAATTACAAAGTTAAGGGATGCAGTATATGAAAGTAGATTCAGATTTAAGAGCCTCGTTGTGTACTGCATTAAAAATATATGCCAATGTGCTAGTTTCACCAAAGGTCAGATACCACAGAGAAATAATATGCTACGCGCATTGAGAATGCTAAAAAATAAGAAATGCACTCACTAGTACCCAATGATTAAACATATATCTCCTAATGTAAACGCATTGCTTGTTCAAATAACTGAATATTTATTTGAAACATAACTAATGGATTCACATAAACTACGTGCAACACAGAAAATTGAAAATTCGCTAGTTTTCAAATACTCTCATCTGATATTCATATTCGCTGAAAATTCGTAAAATAGACTAGACAGCTTCAGGTATTCTAATTTAAATTTTTTCACTTTTCAAAGTCGCCATTAATGGGTAGCGCAAGAGCTACCTACAAAATCGCCAAGAAATTTTTGAGGTATGACATCATATCTCTAGGCTCTACTTTAAGTTACAGCTACAAAACTGCAGTACTTACATTCAAACTTATTTTCGTATTTTATATATATTAGAGAAAAGTTATAAAATACCTTCTAAATTGAACGAATTTATTTTGAAAGGAATTAAACAAACAAGGACAAAGTAAAAGCTTAAAATTTAGCAATTAGGAAACTACCACAATTCGTAGAGCCATAAATGGCTTTAGAAGAAAGAAGCTTGAAAATCTCAGTAATGGTGTGGCCGGGGTATGAAGTTCGAAACTTTCAGCTGTTATCCGTACGTGCTTCCAGTTACACTAAGAAAGCATGCTGTAAGAAGAGAAACAATTTCTTACCTTTTTACTCCTTAAAGAGTGAGTTGGTAAGATGACATATAGTCTTTAAATCCAAGTGGTGACGAATAATAGTTCGCCATATTTCAGTTTGTGCTCCATCTTTAGAGTCATTAGCTTTACTTCAGAGCAAGAAGCGTTATAAATCCGCTATGCCATTGCTGAGATTCAAATTCTGGACATTCCACTGCTAGCCGGGTGTGCTTTTATTTACACAACGAAGGCGCGCAGTACTAAAGAAGAAATTTTCTTACATGCTGACAGATACTGTTTTCCCTGTTGCCATGATGAGATATTAAAGGTAATTTTCTCTTTCTCTCATGAAAAGTGTTGTTTTTTCTTGTGATGTGTTGTTGTTAGGATTTAGATCAACATTAAGAAAAGTGTATGAGAAAGGAAACTAAATAAAACAGACGAATAAATCATAAAAATTTCCCCAAACCTAGATTAAGATTATATCTGAAAAAAAATCATTTCTTCATCTATATACGAGAGTACCTATAATTTATCTCCCATTTGTCAAAGAATAATAAATAAGTTTTGAATAACTTTTAATCGTTATTAATTAAGAGAGAGTGGGAAAATAATTCATGATTGAATGTAATAAAATTTTGTCTGTCGATAATTCTGTAAAGGAGAACTGAGTAGAAAATGAAGTTACAAAAGGCTAAAATATGATTTATGAGTTATATGTACCGCATCATATTATAGTGTTTCTTCATTCATTTTCTTTTCTTTCTGAAATGTATCTTATGTCTATGCTTATAATACTTCACAGCTCTTGCAGCTTTAAATTTTAATGCTTCAAAGGACTATTTTACGTAATGCGGGTTCGTTTTCAAATGCAAAATTTAAAAACCTGCTTAATGTTTCATTTAAAATTGTGTTTACTGTTTTGGTGAAAATTTATGCGCAGTTACTTTAATCGTATCCTTCGAACCCATTTGTAAAGTTAACAACTTTTTTAAACACGAAGTCTCTTTTGGGCAGAAAAACACTAAATATTTTATTTTACTTATGAGAAGGGATGCCTAGGTAGAGAATTTACTGAAAGAAAATGGCTCCTACTCCCTTTAAACACGAAGAAAAACATGAAAACAACTATGCAGTCTGGCTGCCTGCGTAGGTTGGACTTGCCAGTATTGCAGTGATCTAAACACTTGGTCGCTTGTGGTTGAATATGAAGTTAGACAGAACCACTCAAGCGATAGTACTTCATTCTAATATTCCATCTTTTTTACTTTTCGAAAGCTATTTTTTAACTTAACGGTGCATGATAATACAAATTATTTCGATGCGATTTTAGTATTATTTGACAGTTTGAACTATGATTGGTATTACTTTAATTATTTCATTAATATTCTGTGTGATTCAAAATTATATGGAAAAAATGTAAAAGCTGATAGAGGATACCAAAAGAAGCAACTAAATATTGTGTGAAAATGCCGATACAGGATGATATTGAGAGACAGGTAAAAGCATTCTGCTCTCGTAAATAATCATTCACTGGTATGCGCCGCTACAGGAATTTGACCCTCACCGATAGAACCGAATTTGACTCTCACACATTTATATGTGGATCTGCAGTTAATAGAACAGATAATCAAAGGAGAATCAGAGAACAACTTCTGAATATCTCCTTTGAATAATTGATCCGTTTTCACAATACGTTCGTAGATAAAATGCATGTCGGCTAGGTCCACTTTGCGTTACGATGTATAAGACACAAAATTCGCATGGAAATTAGAAGTTTACACCAGTAGATGTTGTATCACTCTAAGGCAAAATTTTAGGACGGAAAATCTACTTATCTTGCTCTGCTTTATCTGCGTTTAGATTTTGCAACGTAGTTTTTAATTTGTCAATTATAGTTAATCATACTTCTCAAATGTTTTTGAATAAACAAGTGAAAGAAATGAAGGCACAATATGAATGGTAATAAAAGCACAGAAAACACCACATGTAGGTAGGTAGGTAGGTGGAGAAGGATGGGGACGCTTGATGTATAACGTAGGTAAACAGGCATGTGTACCGCGTCTTCCCAGGGTTGAATCGGGAGTTTATTAGTTCTCAAAGAAAATGCATACATTGCCATAAAAGGGCGTTTTTGACATATATGTTGTACATTGCTATATTTTTGACTTTCGTTCAGATGATGGTAGACATATACACACACAAATACATAGCATGTACACATAACATATAAATAATAGACATACAATTAAAAAATATAAGTAAACATATAAATAAAAACATAGATAAACAGAAATATAGATTTAAAGAAGTTTAAACACTTCTTACAACTTTCTAGCAACTCTTCCTATTAAAACCTTAATACTAATTTATAAAAATTTAAATACGGCAGAAATTTCGCTTTAAAGTTTTAAATGCGGATTTGTTTTTCTGTTATTTCAATGTTTTTCCCCTTTTATTAATAACATCCTTTCAAATGCTTAATAAATCTTACTTCAGTTTTTCAAAATAATTTCTTAGATAAGGCATCGAATACTTGTTCATCGATAACGTATTTTCCTTAAGTGAATTAAAACTTTTTTTACTTCTCATAAATTCCGAAACATTCTGAGAAATCTTTGAAGAACAATGTTCGAAATGCTGAATTTTCTTCAGACAAACAAAGAGGCTCAACGAAAAGAAGACATTAATTCAATTCCAAAACAAACTCAGACGTATCGAAATTTTGTTATACATTTTTACTGTATGTTGAAGAGGAATGCAAAAAATAACTGAATTGCTGTAAGGTCACATGAGCAAATCGATACAAGATTTTTTTAATTTTGAACGATATGAAGGCTGTAAAATTATTTTGTCTTTTTTATGCTACCTACTGATCAGTTCAGCTACATTTTATTACTTTTTTCAAATATGTTGTCTTCTTAAAAGTCTTTACGTCTTCATATGTCGTGTATTTCCCTCATATTATAATTGGCTTAGTTAATCAAAATTTAAAACTCTAGAGTCTGATGGTTATATAGGAATTATTCAAGCTACGTATTATTCATACATTTTGGTAAATGTTTGCTAAGAAAACGCGGTTTGGGGCTGCAGTAGGACCCAGAGCTTTATGATGGCGCCCAAACAAAATAGAATTCATTGAGGAAAATGGTACCTTAACACTGTCAATGATTTGGGTGGGATATATTCTTGTCCAAATAGGAAGAACGAATTTCATAGCCATCACTTAATGTCAAATAATGCATATCTAATGATTAAATGAAAATTATCGATAAATAGTTTACATAGCTGCAGTGAGAAAGCACTGAAATTTGCATAAAATTAATATTTCGGAGTTTAAAAAATTATCTCTCATTACCTTTTCTATATATATATGATAAAATCAAACTTAGAAGTAATGACTAGTAGAAATTTTGATGACGTAGAAGTGTTGATCCATAATGAATAGGAAATTGGAGGCGAAAGCAGATTAAATATTTATTTTTATTTCAGCAAACATGTTGTGGCCCCAATCAAATTGGTACAATATTTGTGCCTATTACAGGAGGTTTACATTTTTGATAACTCAGCAGCAAGAAGAAAGCAGCAGACAGACAGCAGTCCAGCTAGGCCAGAGCGTTGAAAACGTTGAGTTATGTTCAGGGTGAAATCTTAATTCAGGCTGAGTTAGTTTTGGTTCTCAATGCGTTTGATTGGATATTTAATACTTCTGTAAAATTACTATTGGTTGCTTGAGTTTTAATTCCATTTACATAACCAGAAATATGACATGGATTAATCTAGAAATGACGCAGTGCAGAGAGGGGTTACTATTTTTAGAATTGAGAAGGGAAATTTACGTTGTTAATTTAATCTTTTATATATTCTTTATTTTTTTATATATATATGTATATATATGATGATTTAGTTGTTGAGAAAAAGTGCCCTTTAACGTTTCAGTCATGGGTTTAGTCATGGGTTTCAGTCAACCATGACTGAAACATTAATGAGTACTTTTAATGATAAATTTAAAAATTTAATAATAAATGTGGCAGACATACAGGTTCAGATGACTGGAACTTTGGAAAGCACAGCTAGCTTGTTAATCACAATATAAGTTTATGTTTTTTGACGAATAATTCCTTAGACATATGTTTAAACATCTCTTCTTAGTGTAAAAGGCACTATGGGTACTATAAGCATCCACAATTTTATAAACGCGTATCACAACAGATAAAAACAACAAAGCTAGGTGATAGCAAGGCAAGAGAAGGGAAGAAAATATTCAATAGCTGGAATATTTATGAACTCAGCTCCTTTTTTTACAGTTTTGGATAAGAGTCCTACCTCAGTGCAGATGAAGTATTGTCCTCAATATAGATATTTTGAAGGGTATATAGTCAAATTAAAGTTAATAATTAAAAGGACTATTGCTAAAGTAAGTTATTTTGAGTTTCTCATAGTTTTATGTTATATATATATATATATATTTATTATTTAAAAAGAACAAACTAACGCTTTTATTTAACAGAACTTATAACATAAAAGAAATCCTTGTGCTCACAGGACACTTGCGGTGATAAAACTTAAAATAGCACTGAAATTCAAAATTTAAAACTTGTTTAAATCTAAAATGACTCAGAACTCTTCATTGGCATAACGATTTAAATGACGACAGCTATAAAACAAATTCGAATAATTAGCGTTTTATCTGCAAATTAGGACTTTGACAAGAAAGTCATTGAATTTGTAAATTCCTGGCTAAACGCATCTGCGCATCAGTGGCTTTAAGATTCAGTGGTAATCCAAGTTTCTAATATATGTGGTGGTTCAGCAAAACATAAATATGAATAAAATATGAATCAAATATGAATAAATCAATAATTACCAATAAATAAAATATAAATTAATTTAATTAAATATAATAATATCTCAATCTCAGAATCTCACATCATCACTGCGTCACACCTTCTCTCGAGTAACTGAACACACTCAATGACTCTCTCAGCGCCCTCTAGCGTTACGCGGGTTTTACCAGCATCCAGCGCTTAAAATATCGTTGCAACACATCATGAAGTAAGCGAAATCATCCAGGCTCTGAGACCAAAAACGACTCCACTGATAAATATCGGTGATCTGATGCTGAAAAATCTTCCATTTAAAATGACCTGCAAACTGAGAAGCATCTTCAACACATGAATGCCCCTAAATTACTTTCCGCATGCATAAACATGTGAGAACATTTTTCTGATTCCCAAGCCGGGCAAACCGCACGATAATATAGCAAACTTCAGGCTCATGTTCCTTTTCTCTTCAATCAGTAAAATTCTCAAAACATTTATCTACCACAGATTGGACTGATAATCTCAAGTGTTTAGCAGACCAGCAGCATGGTTTCAGAAGAAACGTTTCCACCACCACCAATCTTGTTCGCCTGACTGAATTTATCGGTTCCGCTATGCATAATTAAATGAGTGTTGCCATCCTGAAGCTAGACGTGGCAAAAGCTTTTGTTCTAGGCTGGCATCCAGGACATCTGACAGATTCTGACCTATGCCTCGCCTACCTGGGTCAATGCCACAGATAAGGATATCAAGAAAATTCAGGTTGTACAAAATAAGTTTCTTCGCACCATCATTGGTGCCCCATATTACGTCCGAAATAAAAGTCTTCATTTCGACTTTAAACTTGAACTAGTTCAGGATTTCATTAAGAGGGTTAATGAAAATTTTTTCGCAAGAACTTTGACAAAGAATCCAGAGAACTTCGCCGATCTGCTTTCCCACGAAATCCTAAGCGAAGACACGTTTCTACACCCATTCGCCGCACATCTACTGTTAAATATTTTGCATAATCGCCTGTAGTAACGGCAACCGCCGTCAATAAAAGGAGGTGCTTTCCTTGGTAGCGGCGCAGTTCATTTTCAGTTTGAGACTGAGTAGACCTGCCCGGGGGAGAAGCCAGGGGATGATAGTTTCCGATCACCGTCTTTTTCCGGTTCCCGTCCTGTTCCGGTTCCCGTCCTGTTCCGGTTCCCGTCTTGTTCCGGTTCCAGTCTTGTTCCGGTTCCCGTCTTGTTCCGGTTTCAGTCCTGTTCCGGTTCTGATCTGGTCCTGTTCCAGTCCGGCCGTTTAAGTCCAAAACACGTAGGAGGTGAAGTCTGAATCCAGCGAAACTAAAATGGAGATATATGCCGAAAAGGCCAGATGGATTTTGTCCTTTCAAAGAAAGTGCTTCACCGTGCCGGAATAGCTGACAGTTTAAAGCATTACCTGGAAATGTTGAATGGGTTCACCTAAGATGTTAAGTTTTCGTTTATGATGTTGAGTTTTTCATCATTTTTGAAGTTCTAGTTGAATAAACCTTTAAGTTTTAGACAAGGTGTTGTGTTCTTCAGAAATTTTAGGTTCGAAGTCAGATATATCACATAGAATTTAACGGGAAAATCAACATTTGGCGTCCGCGATAGGATATTGTTTGCAAGGTAAGCGACTTTTTTATTTTGAATCATGGAAGCCTTAAAGTTAGCACTAACTCAATATAGAAGATTATTTAGTAAAGCGTGTAATGAATTTGACAATGAAGAAACTAAATTTAATCAGGAAGAAAAATTAATTAAAATAAAAGTTATTGCCGAGAATGCTAAAGTTTTGCTTGATACTGAAATGAAAATACGAGAATTAATGTTTAAAGAAATTACAAATGAGACTTTACTTATTGCCGAGAATGCTAAAGTTTTGCTTGATACTGAAATGAAAATACGAGAATTAATGTTTAAAGAAATTACAAATGAGACTTTACTTATTAAGGAAATAGATGAATCTGAATTATATTTTGATAGGTGGAGACTTATGGAAAGTAAACTAAAAGATCTCACTTTTGGTACCCCGAATGTAACTTTAATTGTTCCGTCTTTTGTTCAGAATAAAATGTTACATTATCCGAAGATTAATTTGCCTATCTTTGATGGTAACGTGAAGAAATGGCTAGGATTTTGGGACAATTCCAAAAGATTGATAAAGATCCTACATTAGATAATAATGATAAATTTGCTTATTTGGCACAGGATATGGAGAAGAATTCTCCCGCAAAGGAAATAATTAAAAGCTTTCCGCTAGCTGGCGATAGTTACAAGAGCGCAATTGGAGCATTGCAAACGCGTTTTGGTAACAAAGAATTACTAACTGAGATTTATATTCGTGATTTGTTAAAACTTGTTATTCAAAAACAAAGTACACACTCTTTACGGAAACTATATGATGAACTTGAATCTAATCTAAGAGCCTTGGAGATATTGGGAATAAATAGAGGCAAATAATACGCGATATTGTACCCATTGGTAGAATCAGCATTGCCGAATGAAGTCTTAAAAACGTGGGAGAGACTTAGGTTTTCGCGTAAAGGATCAGAAACTTTAACCGGCGAAAACGCCGAGTTAAGAGAAAGGGAATCTGACCTTGAGCGCCTTTTATGTTTCTTGCGCGGTGAAGTTGAAAGTGATGAAAGAATTTCTTTAGCAGCTAAATCTTTCAATTTTTTCTATCGATTGGCTCACGGTAATAAGAAAGGAAATTCAGGTTTAAAGATAAGAGAACCTCACTTAAAACCTACGGCAGCTGAACTGTTTACTTCTTCTCATGAAGCTAGAAAAGGCTGCATATTTTGTTCCAGTATAAATCATGGTTTTGCGGAATGTTTTCAGGTGCGTAACTTATCGTTGTTGGAAAGAGAAATTTTGGTCCAAAGGAAACGCTCTTGTTACCTGTGTCTGAAATCTGGACATTCTGTTAGGAGGTGTAGATTAAAAACAGTTTGTTTTACATGTGGTAAAAGGCATCATATTTTTCTATGTAAAGGCCGTTCACAAATGAGTAAGACAAGGACAACGGAACAGCCTACAAATCAGGCTGAAACACTCGCCAACATTTCTTCAAGGTCTCCTAAGGTTTTGCTGCAAACAATAAAAGTAATAATTAAAGGAGTTAAAAAATCTCGTTCGGCTCGAGCTATAATTGATACTGGTTTTCAAAGGTCGTATATTCTGCAAAGCACAGCTCAAGATATGGGTTATAGGTATACGGTAAAGGAATACCTTGGCCACGCATTATTTGGCGGTACAACGACCAGTTTGTGTGAACATAAAGTTTACAAAATTCATTTATCTAATACGTCTGGCTCGTACAACTGTAATTTTGATACGTTAAGTCAGCCTGTTATTTGTAATAATATACCTTCTATTGGACAAGGAATACGGCTTAAAGAGCTTGCTGACTGTGGAATAAGTTTAACAGATCGTTTAGAAGGACCTATAGAAATTTTAATAGGAGCCGATGTTGCAGGACGATTATTAACGGGAAATCGTAAACAAATTTTAAACGGTCTTGTAGCTATTGAGACAAAGTTAGGATGGACGGTTATGGGAAAAACCGGGGAGTTGAATAGTGAAGGTTCAACATTCTTAGTTACTTTAATGTTGAATAAAGAGGCTTGTATTTCTGATTTATGGGCCCTCGACTCGCTTGGTATTACGGACCCATCCGAATAACAGAGTAAATTGGAATTGTATGAGGCTACCAGGCAACATTTTCTTGATACTGTAAAAATAGAAGATAACCGCTTTGTAGTGTCTTTGCCTTGGTTGGAAGGGCACCCCCCTGTCGGATAATTTTGAGTTATCGCTTAAAAGGTTGCACGGTACGATTAGGCAACTTGAACTGGATAATCTTCGCCAAGAGTATGAAAATATATTCCAAGAATGGCTCAAAGAGGGCATAATAGAGGAAGTACCCGTAAATGAATTAGATTTACGCCATCATTATTTGCCACTTAGACATGTTGTTAAGGAACATAGTACTACGAAGTTACGGCCAGTATTTGACGCTTCGTCTAAAGCAAAGGGTTCTCCGAGTCTCAACGATTGTTTTGAAAAAAAATTAAACCTTATTGCATTTATTCCTACAATCTTAAATAGATATCGCCAAGAAAAAATAGGGGTGATTTCTGATATTCGTAAGGCCTTTCTACAAATTGGCCTGAATTCTAGTGACAGAAACTTCCTCCGATTTCTTTGGATAAAGGGTTAAGATGGCTTGAAGATTTTTCGTCATTGTCGAGTCCTATTTGGTGTAACCAGTAGTAGTAATGATGCAGATGTAAAATATCCTTCCGACATTATTGTTAAATTAATGAAGAGTTTCTATGTTGATAACTGTGTAACAAGTGTCGGAAGTGAAGATGAATTACAGCGCTTCATGAAAGTATCTTCAGATGTTATGGCAGAACGAAAATTTGAATTACGGGCTTGGGAGTATACCGACTGTAGTTTAGAAACAGAAACTGTTGCGAATGTATTAGGTTTGTAATGGGAAATACAAGGCAATAATCTTCAAATAAGTGTTGCTAATTTTCAAAATCTTTGTTTCGAGAAAGTTACGAAAAGAAGTACTTTGGCAATAGCCCATAAAGTATTTGATCCCATTGGTATAACATATCCAGTCCTTATATTACCTAAGATGTTATTACAGCGTACATGGGACACTAAAGTAAAATGGGACGAAGAAGTTAACACTGAAATTAAAAGTAAATTTTTGAAATGGGTAAAAGACATTTTTCTTTTGAAAAACATTAAAATTCCAAGGTGGATACGATATCAGCCAAAACAGTGTTCAATACATGTTTTCTGTGACGCCAGTCAAGCAGCGTATGTGACATTAGTTTTCATTCGTGTAGAAGAAACTGACTCAGTTAAAGTCCAGTTGCTTCAGGCTAGGTCTAGAGTTTCCCCTTTTGGTAAAAAGGAAACGACTATTGTAAGATTAGAATTGTTAGCAGCAACTATTGCATCTCGTCTTGCTGCAGACGTTCTAAAAGACTTTGAGGCCAGAAATACATTTTTCTGGACAGATTCAACTACTGTCCTTGCATGGATAAAAAGACAAGAACCATTGTGGACATTTGTACAAAATAGAGTACAGGAAATAAGGCTTTTGGGGACACGAGTGGAGGATTGAAGTCATATACCTGGTCATCTTAACCCTGCAGATCTTCGAAGTAGAGGGTGTTCAGTTCGCCAACTCTCCCGGTCAAAATGGTGGGAGGGTCCGAGCTGGCTTTTAAAATCCCAAGAAAATTGGCCGAGTGCCGAATTCATAACTGATGAAGCTGAAATAGCCAGCGAGAAAAAAAAGGCAGTGGTTTCATCTCTAGTGTCTACTGAAAGGTTTAGTTTGAGTGAGCGATTTTCTAGCTATCGAAAAACAGTTAGAGTTGCTGGTTGGATTCAACGATTTTTCTTTAATTGCAGAAATAAGAAAAGAGGAAAGGTTGTTCACTGTTGATGAAATTGATTTTGCAGAAAAGGTTGTTATTCGCTTGATTCAATCGGAATCGTTTCAGGATATAGAAGACGCACGCTTACGAACTCTTAGTCCATTTTATGATGCGGGAATTCTAAGAATTAAAACTGGTGCGTTTCGAAGAGATGACACGTTAGAGTTTAGAACACCTATAATATTACCAGGAGAACATCCGTTAATTAGAAATTTAATTATGAAAGAACATAAAAAGAAAGGACATGCAGGTGTACAATATATACTGTATACCTTAAGGGAAAGGTTTTGGTTGTTATCTGGCAGAAGAACTGTGCGTTCTGTTTTGAGTAAATGCATTACTTGCAAGAGATATTCTGCTGTACCTGTTGACCACATATCAGCCCTACGGCCAATAGAGCGAGTAAATGATTCAGCAGTATTTCAAGTCACTGTTATAGACCTTTGTGGTCCTTTATTGTTGAGAAAAAAAAAGAAAAGGCATGCATTTGTGTTTTTACATGCGCCTTTTATAAAGCGGTCCATTTGGAGTTGCTGACTTCTCTATTTATAGAAGTGTTTCGTCAGGCTTTTCATCGGTTCGTGTCGCGAAGATGTAAACCCACAACTGTGTACAGTGATAATGGAACTAATTTTGTAGGAGCTTCAAATGCATTCAAATTAATAGATTTTGAACAAATTAATCGGCAGGCAGCCAATGAGCGAATAACATGAAAGTTTATTCCCCCTGGTTCTCCATGGTGGGGTGGTTGGTGGGAACGTCTTATCGGAATGATGAAGCAATTCCTTAAAAAAGTTCTTAAACATGCTTGTTTAAATTATGAAGAAATGTACACAATAATGTGTGACTGTGAAGCGATTCTTAATGACCGACCGTTGACAGTAATTCCTTCCGACCCTGAATTTAAAGCTTTAACTCCTGCCGACTTTTTAAAAGTAATTAGAACTAGTAGGTTGCGGGATATAAAATACGGTATTAAATCAAGTAATTTACAAAAAAGATTTCAGTACATTCAAACTGTACGAGAAGCATTTAAAAATAGGTTTCGTAAAGAATATTTGGTAATTCTCAAGGTTTCGCGTAAAAGAGCTGAAAGGAAAGTTACTATTAAATTGGATGATATTGTTTTGATCGGTAGTAGTGACAAAAGACTTTTTTGGCAACTTGGTCGTGTCATAGAACTACTTCCATGACCTGATGGAATAAATCGGCTTGTACGAGTAAAGACCCGAAATGGAATTTTGCTTAGAGCAGTTCGAACTTTGTATCCTTTAGAGGTAACGCAAAATAATGTACCCGTGAAGTTGCAGAATGAAAAACAAGATTCATTGTCTGAACTTAAACTCAGCGTAGATGATAAATCTGTGAGACCTGTAACACGATCTGGTAGGACTGTAACTCCGCCAGACAGACTGGCATATTAAGGCTCTTCATTGTTTTATTTTGTTGTGAAAGTTCACTTTTTTTCCCCTTAGGTGGAAAGATGTTAAATATTTTGCATAATCGCCTGTAGTAACGGCAACCGCTGTCAATAAAAGGAGGTGCTTTCCTTGGTAGCGGCGCAGTTCATTTTCAGTTCGAGACAGAGTAGACCTGCCCGGGGGATGATAGTTTCCGGTTCCCGTCTTGTTCTGGTTCCCGTCTTCTTCCGGTTCCTTTCTTGTTCCGGTTCCAGTCCTGTTCCGGTCCTGATACGGTCCTGTTCCAGTTCCAGTCCGTCCGTTTAAGTCCAAAACACATAGGAGCTGAAGTCTGAATCCAGCGAAACTAAAATGGAGATATATGCCAAAAGCACCAGATAGATTTTGTCCTTTTAAAGAAAGTGTTCTTCACCGTGCCGGAATAGCTGACAGTTTAAAGCATTGTCTGAAAATTTTGAATGTTTCCACCTAAGATGTTAAGTTTTCGTTTATGATGTTAAGTTTTTCATCATTTTTGAAGTTCTAGTTGAATAAACCTTTAAGTTTTTGTGTTCTTCAAAAATTTTAGGTTCGATGTCAGATATATCACATAGAATTTAACGGGAAAATCAACACCTACTATAAACAAGTCAGGTCAGCGAAATGAGAGTCAGCCGCCTACGCACGCTGGATTTAGTTAACTAAGACCATTTTTCAAAGAAATTTTCCAGATTTTTTTAGGGTATAAAAGGAATTGTTTGAAAGGAAATTTCTATGTTATTTTTTGGCTGTATGCTAATCTCCTTATTCTATATTAGTTTTAAATTTTTACCTTGAAATCTTGCCTAAAATCAAACGGCGAACGCTAGGTGTGCCCAGACCCGGTTCACCGATAATCTAGGACAACTGAGAGTCTGTATTCTTTGTTTCTCCGCATTTCATCGGTCAGTTCATTGATAGCAACGCTAGTTTCAGCACTCTTTTTGAAGCTCTATTCCAATCAGTGGGCCCACTTTGGGCACACCCCAGAGTTAAACGATAAGTGCTATCTTCAGAAAATTTTTCTTGTGTACTCTTCTAAGCCTAATTAAACTGCCTTTTCTTTTTTTCAAAACTCCAACTTTAAAACGTAGCGTGCCGGAAAGGGTTAATTCACAGAAAATAACCTCAAAAGTGTTTAAGTGGGTGTATTTTTACGAGTATGTTAAGGGGTCATTATCTCAACTTCTGACAAATCATGCAATTTTAGGACTGCTTATTTCTTTATTGTGATTTCTGACATACTGGACTTTACAATGCCACCGCTCTGCCAAGTAACCTCCGCCCTCCCAATAGTCTGTAAAGTCACAACTATTTCATTGATGTTCTTTAAAGAACATTTATTCACCATATATAAATAATGCACATAGCAATTTCTATGTGTTTCATGTATTTATTTTGTAGTATGTGTATATATCTCTTTAATTAGTGCAATGGTTGGCAAGCCACGTCCCTCATGATATTGGATTCCCTGCTTTAGGCCACGTGACCAGCTCAACTGTGCTTGACCACATACCTTCTACGGTTCCATCCAGACTTGGCATTTTCTTGCAGGAAGCAAAAGGCTTCAAAGTTACTCCTAAGCTTATACCTCATATGGAGAATACTATTTAAACACTTTTTCAGACGTCAGGCCCAATTCGGGATTTACTCAGGAAACTGGAAAGTGCAGAGATAGGAATTACCTGCTGCATGCCAGAATAATAACATTAGTATCAAAGTATCAAGAGTGTTATCAGAACTGGCAAAACTAAGTAATGTAGCGTTATAATCCAGAAACCACAGATTAAATATGATTGATCATTTACATTTGTGATGAGGAAACGAAAAGGAGAAATTATAGTAAAGGCTGAAATTATAAATAGATGGTTAATGCAAAATAATAGTAACTCTATAATATATTTCATTAATTTTCACTCGCGCATTTTTGTCCGCAAAACTATCTTTAACCTTTATTAGGTCAATTTCTGAATGATTAACATTATCATATCGATTCTTTCTTCATTTCAGAAGAGTACCTAAATTCATTTTGAATGTTGTAAATCATTCTGTTAAAATGACTGTTTGAAGATATATTAGCTGCAATTTTTAATTCGTTTTAATAGAGATTTTGCGGTCTTTTTAATCATCTAACCTGCCGGGATATTTAAATAAATTTAATTAGAATATGTATCGTTTCTTTCGCGTCTACTTTTTCTTTGCGCCTGCAAAAGAGGTATGAAGTAACTAGAACTTACTTTTATCGTGGAAATGTAAAACTTCTTTCTTTTCTGACGGCTACTTTCGTTAAAGGCTTCGCAATTTTAATAAACATGTTTAATAAAGTTTCGAAAAGAATTTTGTTATTCTAAAGATTGAAAGGCGAAGTAATCAATTATATCACTTAAGCGTAAACGAAAATTTCATTTAAGTATCTAATTATTGAGTTCCTAACTAGGTCAGGACAGAGTTAATCGTATAAAATATTTTTAAGTTAATCAAAATAATATAAACAAGCTGATGGCTGATTATGCTGTAATGGAATCCTTCCGAAAAATGCTCCCGATCTGAATGTCAAATCATTTTTGTTACTGAAATATAACACAAAGATGTAGCGTAGAAATCTGAAATGGAAATTTGGAAGTTTATTTCAGAAATCAAATATTTCATCTCTCATTTTGACGGCCAGGATCTCAGTATTCTAGATTTTTCCCACTAAGAAGTGTGCATCTAAATATGTATGGAAAATAAAAATATGTGCGCTTCTTACGGGTTTAGAAGACTCCGTTTAAAACTAATCTAATTTTAGAATCGTAGAATCTGAATATATTCCTCTTCACTACAGGCCATGAAAATATGCCTGAAAGCTAATGTCTCACTGACAGGCAGAGATATATTGAATTTTAATACACGTATGTGAAGAAATAAAATTATTGTTCAACTTGATGAATGCAGAGAATTGAAAGATTACGTTGTAATATCGCTGGGGTGTGAGTAGCTTAGTCAGCTCTATTTCATTAAAAATAAGGTGCTATTTATGTTCTGGAAAGTGAGTTATCACTTACAGGATTTCTAACTATTAAAAATATCATTTAATTTCATTTTACCTGGTTACATGTCAGGGTTAAATTAAAATATACAAATTACAAGTCAGCTATACTTGCCTTAAACACAAGCTGCATGGGCAAATGCTATAAATTCAAGACATTTAATCTAACCTAAGTAGAAGTTGCCATTTTCGCTTAGACCACGACAGAAACTCAAACATGTAACTTATCTGAATTCGAACAATCTACATTCTACAGAATCCATATCAAGACCAGCGTTATAGTCGCCAGCAGCGCAACACATTGTAGGATTCTCCTTTGTGTAATTCTAAGTTACCGTTGAAAGTGAAGAATCTTAAGGATTGATAAGCGAATAATCGCTTGAGTTGTCTGACAGGAAACAACAAGATAGAAGGGTAAAATAACCCTTTATTATGCAAATAAGATTTAACAGAACTCCGTCGTGGAGTTGTACAATAATGCCGACACTTGGGCTTGAACTTAAGAGACTAAGAATCAAACTAAACTAATCTTAACTAAAGAGGTATAGCCGAAGCTATCAAAATTCCAACAGAGATGGCCCCCTAGCGTTTATTGATTGCGAAACTATTAAGGGCCTAAAGTACGGCCGAGCATTATAATAGCTTACGAGAGAGTAGCCTAAAAAGGCGGATGCGTGCAGCCAGAATATCTGGTATCTCTCTCCCTAAGACAGTAGAACTTCGCGGTTAAATACCGCTCTTCCTCATTAGCATTTAGATTTGATTCTAAAACTACGTTCTGGCTGGGAGTGTAAGTCGAATTTAAAAAGCGAGAGGAAAGGAAGTTTAACTCAAAATTTAACTATTAATAAAATTAACATAATCCTTACAACTTTACTAGGAATGCAGCAGCGGACAACAAGCCAGACATCTTACACAGCTATTCATAATCCTCGATTTCGCAATAATGTTACTTGTCATTCAAATCTACCCTGAAATCATCAGCAGCGCAACACATTATCGGCATTGCAGCAGAGAGCCGCAAACTACTGCAGCTTGCGCAGATATATAACTATTCGTATTTTTTCTATTTTATAGTAAACTACTTATAAACTACTACTTATACAAACTAACCAAACCTCAGTGGCGCAACAGTCTAGCGGGCTATGTGCTGCAGTGGCCCGTTATCTACTTTCCTACCGTGGGCCCGCGGGGTGCTTGGGCATATGCCCTGGACAAGGGGTCAGCTTGTCGCAGCCCCCCTGGTGTTTAGTCTCCAAGCTAACTTGGTACTCATTTTATTGACACAATCAAGGGACGAAAGGTCGAGTTAAACTTGCCCAGCCCGAGGAACAAACCTCGAACCTGTGGTGCTGCTGCGGAACGCGCTAGCCACTGCGTCACGGGGCCTAAAACTTTTATAGCGACTTGTATTTTACAGTAAAAACTACTTGTAACTCAAATCTACATTGTAGGACAAGATATTGTAGTCGCTAGTAGCACAACATTTTATTGCCAATGCTGCAGTGGGCAGCTGCCAAATCCCTTACGCAGCTAATCGTAATTCCTCTAATTTACAGTAAAACTACTTGCCTCCCAAATCCACATTGTAGTCGCCAGCGGCACAACACTTTATCGGCAATGCAGTAGTGGATACAAGGCCATCTGCTGTATTTTTTCATTAACATTAATTTATATATATATATATATATATATATCCGCAAACAGACATCATTTAATTTACGGGGGGGATTTTGCATTAGGATAATGTCTCTGTTTTCTTGGATAGCTTGTTGTGACGAATTCAAAAAACAAAAGATAGAGTAACTGATTTCATTTCGGTTTTTTCTAGGCTATATGCAAAAAAAAAAAAAAAAAAAAAATAAATAAATAAATAAATAAACTTATAAAATATTGTTCTCACAGTAAGGTGAATAAGTTCCTGTTTAGATGAAAGTTTTTTTTTTAGAAATAGTTCAAGATGAGGCTGTCTTGAAAAAATCAAATCTCTAACCCGGTAGTTGCCGGACTGAGCTGTGTCGTAAGGTAGCGGCGAACTCGGCTACCTCGTTGTATCTCATGCAGACATATTAGTATCGCTCTACGCAGAGCGAAGCAAAAATTTGCTCGTTGCCGAGCTGGAAAAAAAACCCAGAGAAGGTTTCTCTCTCTACTTACTGCAACTAACTCTCACTTCTTCTCTCTCTCTGGAACCGCGTTCCACAATTTTGTTCAAGTTGTTCTGGGCGTGTCAGAAAAACTTCTAGGATCCTTATTTGTCCGTAATTTTTAGAAGCGCCTCTTGATTGGCGAGAGCACTTTGATTAAAAACTGGATATGATTAAGACAGCCTGGGAAAAAGCCCGTGGGAACTTTTCGATTCCAACTGGGGGTCTCAAACCGGGTGGTCTGAGACACTGAACCTATAAACTGATGAAAGGGAACTGAACAATGTCTCCTTTCGAACAACTATAAGAGGAACAAAAAAGCTGAGATTGTTTTGTGACTGCTGGTCACTTCCTCTTTTTTAGAATTCGCTAAGAAATACTCTGTCCGTGGGTACTTTCGAGGTGGTCATTCCTTTTCTCAGAACTTGGGGTGGTCGATAGCCCTCAGGGGGCTCACTTTTGTGAGTACGGGTGTGGCAATCCCGAGGATACCCTAGCCCTTCAAGGGATCATCTACTTGATGAGACGGGTGTCACGATCCTGGTGCCCCAGTTGTCTATCCTCTTTTCCGTCTCCTCTCCTCTTAGCTGGAACTTTTCCCCTTCCCTTCTCCCTTGTGGTTTCTCTCTACGGAGTTTGGGGCTTGTCACGAGAGACTGGAACAGACCTTGTCTCTAGTTTTCGAGTGGCGAGAAAACTGCCCACGTGTTTGCCGTGCGTGGAGACCCGTGTCGCTTGAAAGGAGGGTCCTGCTAGTTGAGGGGCGAGGTACTGTCCCCAACACACTACTTTGGCCTCTACTGCAGATAAACGGGAGGCACCTTAGTCGTCCTCACGGGTGTCAATCGGCTGGTCACTAGTCCTTGTGTCAGTGGCTTGGGGTCAAGCTCTCGAGAGTACCTGCTTTCGGGAAAGCCAACTGTGGGGCTTCAGTTTGCGTATAGGTCCGTCTAGCCCTAACACAGCAATCTGTGTTCCCTTGTTGGGCTCCGTGGTGGGCGGGGCCGTCGGACCCGAATTTTTCCTTTTTCAATATGGCTAATTATCACATCTACCTTATTAAAGATTTCGAAGTCACTCCAGTTACTCAAGTCGCTCAACCTAGTTCCGAAGAAAAAATCTACTGTTAAAAAAACTACGTACTGATGCAAATAATCCAAATAGTAATCCCCGTTTCGTTGTTATATCTAGTCCTTCTGGCGAGCTGCAAAAGATGTCTCCATTTGTAATACATAAGTACATTCATTCTTGTATTGGTGAGCCTAAAAGTATAAAGCGTCTCCGCTCTGGAGACTTGCTTGTTGATACGAATTCAGCCACCCAGTCTGCTTCCTTACTTCAAGTAACAAAACTTGGACAAGTGAATGTCACTGTGACAGCACACAAGACCTTGAATTACTGTCGTGGTGTAATCTCGGAAATCGACCTTCTGTGTGTTCCCGAAGAAGAGATCGCATCCGAGCTATCTAGCCAAAATGTCTGTGGTGCAAAGCGGATCAAGATGCGTAAAGAAGGTAAGTTGATCGATACGAAACACGTGATCCTTACCTTCAACACGCCTAATTTGCCAAAGAATATTAAGGCCGGATACCTAAATTTACCTGTAAGACCTTATATTCCAAACCCTATGCGATGCTTCCAGTGCCAGCGTTTCGGCCATTCTAAGATGTCTTGTCGTCGCAGCCTCACATGCGCCCGATGCTCACAGATTGGCCATGATTCTGAGAACTGTACCGCTGCGCCTTTGTGTATAATTTGAAAGGGTCAGCACCCAGCATTTTCTCGCTTGTGTCCAAAATGGAAATCGGAACTAGGAACATCACATATGCTATTACTAGGAACATCACATATGCTGAAGCCAGAAGATTAATCCAAATCACGCAAGTTAGACCAAATACATCTTACCCCAGTGCTCTAAAAACATCCCGTACAGTTGCCACCCAAACTTCAATTGGTATGCAGACCCCACCAAACAAAACTCAACAGATTACAAACAATAAGAAAAAAGAATATGCAACTCATATAGTACAGAAAAAAGAAACAGTAATTCAAGGCAAACCTAAAATCGTGACTGAGAAAATAATAAATAAAAGTAGAAGCCCTAGCAACTCTGCAGTGTAGCAAACAAACTCTTTTGATGGAATAACATCTGAATCAGACAGTATGGAAGTAGAGGAGGGTCTAAAATTTCCGAGACATCTACTTCCACGAAAAACCAAACAAGAGCACAGAAAGAACAAAAACCAATCATAATGGCCGCCCTCGTGTCATGGAACTGTCGCGGTTTCCACCGAAATTTGCTCGACATCAAAGCCATAATCAATGCTTATCATCCTGTATTTTCGCAATACAGGAAACAAATCTAAAACAAGATCAAATCTAACAACAAGCACTGGACTATCCCTCAAGTTCCTTTCCTTTGACGACACCCCTCCAAGTTGTCGCTACTCAAACAAATCTTGATATTGTTGTTACAGTCGTTTCCCTGTATTTGCCTCCAAATGAGCATATTGATCAGCAAGATTTAAATGGCCTTATAGAGCAGCTGTCTGAGCCTTTCATCATAATAGGTGATTTTAACGGCCATAGTCCGCTCTGGGGTAGTAAAGATACAAATTGCCGAGGAAGACAAATTGAGCGATTGATTGAAGATCATAGCCTTTGTCTCCTGAATAATGGGCATGATACTTACTTCCATGAGCCTTCAAAGAAATTCCATGCTCTCGACCTTGCCATCTGTTCACCATCTCTGTTGCCTTTTTGCACTTTTAGTGTGGGAAATGATCTTTATAACAGTGATCATTATCCCATTTTTGTGTCTCTTGCACGAAGAGGAGCAAACCCCATGTCGAGACTCCCTCGGTTTATACTGGACAGGGCAGACTGGGAACTCTTCTCTTCCATTGCAGAGCTCACAGATCAAATGGTAGAAGATGTGCATATCGATGCCTGAGTAATACTATTACTCAGGCAGCTATGCTTTCCATTCCTAGAACATCAGGAAAACTACTAAAATATTCGAAACCATGGTGGAATCGGGACTGTCATGAAGCACTGAAAAAACAGAAAAAACCATGGGGTATTTTTCGTCGATATCCTACTCTGCGAAACCTCATAGCATTTAAAAGAGCCGAAGCAAATGCACGAAAAGTAAGGAGGCAGAGCCAAAGGAATTCTTGGATTTCCTATGTGTCGTCAATAACATCCTCTACGCCTAGTAAGCGGGTTTGGGAAAGAGTTCGAAAAGCATGCGGAATATATAAGGACCACTCACTTTCCTTTTTGGAAAAAGATGGCCGAGTGATTATCTCTATAGAAGAAATTGCTAATACTATTGGTGAGACATTTGCTGCCGTTTCTTCCAGCCGAAATTATTCACCTGCATTTCTTTCTATCAAGCAACTCTCTAAGAAAAATCCCATCGCTTTCAACTCTTCCAAATTTGAGCCTTATAATAGAGATTTTACTGTGCTAGAGTTAAAGAGAGCTTTGTTACAGACACATAGGTTGTCTCCGGGTCTCGATGGCGTGAATTACGAAATGCTAAAGCATCTGTCCTATAAGTCACTGAATGCCCTTCTCACGCTTTACAATAGAGTGTGGAAGGAGCATACTTTTCCCAGTGCATGGAAGAGAGCTGTTGTAATTCCTATTGCCAAGCCAGGGAAAGATCCAAGGAATCCCTCCAACTATCGGCCAATTGCCTTTACGAGTTGCCTATGCAAGCTGTTTGAAAAAATGGTAAACAGCCGCCTAGTCTGTCTACTTCTTGGAAAAGAATAATATTATATCGCCTTATCAAAGTAGTTTTCGAAAGGGGAGGACTACCGTAGATAATATGCTCCTCTTAGAGACATCCATTCGAAAAGCTTTTGTAAGAAGAAGTCACCTAGTCTCGGTATTCTTTGATATTGAGAAAGCTTATGATAAGGCATGGAGATACGGTATAATTCGGGATCTTCACGAGAGTGGCTTACGCGGCAACCTACCAATTTTCATTCAGAATTTCTGGAATACTAGGACTTTTCAAGTAAGGATTGGCTCTGTTTTTTCAGATATTCTTGAACAGGAAGAGGGTATGCCTCAAGGCTGTGTGCTTAGTGTAACTCTGTTCAGCCTAAAAATAAATTCTGTGTTAAAACAACTTCCTCCCACCATTTCAGGATCTTTATATGTTGATGATCTACAAATTAGCTGTCGGGATGCGGATATGAGATATTAGAGAGGCAGCTCCAGATCGGTTTGAACAGGATCCAGGAATGGGCAAAAAGACAAGGATTTACGTTTTCAAAAAAGAAGACTGTGTGCGTGCATTTTTGTAAAAAGCGAGGTCTCCATCCTGAGCCTGAATTATACCTCAATGGGTCTGTAATTCCAGTTGCACCTGAAGTAAAATTTTTAGGTGTGATGTTCGACCGAAAATTGACTTTCCTTCCTCAAGTCTTAAACTTGAGAAAAAAGTGTACCAAAGTTTTAAATAATCTAAAAGTCCTGGCGAACACCTCCTGGGGTGCAGAGCGTTGCTCCATGCTTCGCATTTACAGAGCTCTAATTCGCTCTAGACTGGACTATGGCTCAGTTGTTTATACGGATCTGCCCGGTTATCAGTATTGTTAAAACTGGATTCTGTTCATCATCAAGCTCTACGGATCTCTTCAGGAGCTTTCAGGACTTCTCCTGTCCAGAGCCTGTATGTTGACTCTAATGAACCATCACTTTATCTGAGGCCTTGAACAATTGTCTCTTTTGCAATATTTTAATATTCTATCCCAACCTGAACATCCCAATAAGCTGTGCTTACTTGATGATGTGTGTAACGCGTTATTTGAAACACGTCCATCCTGTGTTCCTACATTTCTTTTAAGAGTTCGCCCTGTCATTGAGGAACTTTCCCTCTCTGATATGCACCCCAAGCAGTACAGAATTTTGAAATCCCACCTTGGGAAAATGCACGGATTCAGCTTCTTGATGTTTTTAAGTATCATGTGAAGGCAAGCACTAACGAGATTATTTACAGACAACTCTTTGCTGAGCACAGGGACAAATATAGCAGTTATCTTCCAGTTTATACAGATGGATCCAAGTCAAAAGATCATGTCGGGATGGCATTTGTAATTGAAGACCACATGGAGGGCAGACGCTTGCACCATGCTTTCTCTGTCTTAACATCCGAACTAACTGCGATATATTATAGTCTTTTGTACATCTCAAGGCTCTGCTACAAAAAGTTTATAGTTTATACAGATTCGTATAGTGCTCTTAAATCATTAGAAGCTTTTCCTAATACCCAAAATCCAGTAATAGTGGATATTCTCAAATTACATATAAACTTAATGAATCGTGGATATGAAATCCTGTACTGCTGGGTTCCCGGGCATGTGGGAATAAAAGGGAATCAGCTGGCAGATATCACAGCAAAATGTGCTGTTGAACTGTCCAGTCGTCTCATCCCTTTTGCATACATCTGTTGTGTTGTGAAACAGAAGATCCGAAAAAAATGGCAGCACCTTTGGGATGTTCAGCTTCAAAATAAATTAAGACATGTAAAAAAACCTTGAATTGAGCACTGGGAATTAACCAAAAATCGTAAGGAGGAAGTTCTTTTGACTCGGCTCAGAATTGGTCACACTAGAGTGACACATAGCTACCTTTTAAAAGCTGAAAATGAGCCTGTTTGTTTTAACTGTAATGTTTGTTTATCTGTTCGTCATATTTTAATTGAGTGTCCATGTTTTAAAAGGCTTCGCCAGAAATATTTTAATAGCTGTGACTTGCCTCTCGACCGTTTAATCGGAAGAGAGGCCAATTGTGGTTTGTTTTATTATTTGAAAGAGACTGGCTTTTATTACCAAATGTAATTTGTTTTGAAGACTGTGTTTTGAATTTTAATATGTGCTTTTAATTTATTTTTATATGACTTCATCCTCTGGATTTGGTACATTTGTGTACTTGTTTATTTATTGAATTTTAATGCCATCAATTGTAATCATCCCATCTCGTGTTTGGCGCGCTATAATCATCTTTGGTTTTTGCGCCATAATCTCTCACTCACTCACTCACTGTGGTGGTCGATAAAATAGCTTAAGACGTTACAGTGTATAATGGGCGATCGTCCAAACTAATGTACAGGTATTGCGGCTTGTATCTATGGTTAATCATGTCGGATAAGAACAATTTCTTTTGGAACAGCAGATCTTGCTTCTGATGTTTCCATCAATGTGTTTGCATGCTCTTGTCTGTATCTAAAGACATCCTACACATATTAATATCAGGCATTCCACCAAAGTACTTCTGCTCGATTGCAAACATTTTGCTGGAAACTTAAAAATGGCTCGGCAAGTTTTTCAAGATTCCTTTCCAGATAAGGTAATCACTTTCAAAAAAGTGTTAGTTGCAGCGGAACCAAGCAGTTTCAGATTCTATCCTCCTGAGAAATGTATATTAAAAATCAATACTTGAACTAAATTTCCAGTGGAGAGCGCTTTCACTCAATCATTTGAGTTCCTTTGGTGATTAAGTATATTTTGAGCTGTGTGTATTGGCCCTTTTTGTTACGTTTTGGTAAGCAGTAATACGAGATACATATTTATAAAAACTGTGGCCCGATCATACATGAACCGCCTTATAATTAAATGACAATTTTCGTTCTTCTAACAGCGGAAAGATCATTTCCAGAGCTAACAGTTTGTTGTAAGTTGTGCACTTGCTTGATGAAATTTTGTAGAATACTTAAACGCATGTAAACTTTCAATAGTTAGATAAGACATGCGGTTGGTAGGCTTTCAACCTATCAACCACTTACCCCACCTCACATTCGAGTTCTAATTCATAAACGTTTCTCAAGCTAGATGAATCTGAGACTTTTAATATATTTCCAATATTTAATTGCTCGATGCTAACTTGTTATTATTAAATTTAACAATATTTTCACCCTTGGAAGCTTCCAATTAATAAACACACTTATTTTCATAACATTTTAAAAGCCTAATTGCATATTAAATAATCTTTCTTAAATTATACTTTTAATTTTGCATATTAGTGCTTTTATCTATATGAAAGAAATAATAATTTCTAGAAAATAACAAGTAAATATATGTACTAGAATAGTTGCTACATATCATGAGCATGAATTGCACACAATACAGGGCTTTAAAAAAGGATTCAACGGTTTTCAAAACGCTGCATTTTATAAAGTATTGCAAATTTTAAAAAAAATTACATGAATTAAAGCAAAAATCTATCATAATTTAATCATGATACTATAAATGTTTAAAGTGTGTTCCTTGTGCTACAAGGCATTCATCTAAGTATGAATTTTGATTTTGACTACATGTCTTGTAAATTTCTGCTCTGATGGTCATTAGAGCAAGTGACAGGTTCAGCAAGTGAACTGTTGCAATACTTCTAGTAGAAGAGACACAAACAATTAATCTTAACGTCACCCTAACGGAAAAAAAAATTCACTAGGCGTAATGTCGGGTGACTGCAATGACTATACGCTTTCTTCACCATCAAAATCAATCAAATGATATGGGAACTCAGATATCTATACATTTCATTGTGCCAATAAGATGCAGTCCCATCTTGTGGAATTCAAAATTTTCTATTTCATCTTTCATTTGAAACATAACCACGATTTCATGGTAACAAAATGTAACCTCCTCATCATTCAGTGTACACCAAAAGCAAAGTGACCCCATACACTTTGAAAAATGGCTGAGATGACGTTTAGTTCTTATTTCTGTTCCTAATGGAATATGAGAATTGTTTCATGCCCTGTATCTGAATATTGCTTCAAATTCAGTTTACTATTCTGTACAAAAGAAACGTCTTTTCGTTACTATCAAATTCATTGTCTTCCAGTGCATCTTGCATGCGAATGTAAAATTTGTTTCGTTAATATATCTATCTGGCTATAATTGTTGGAAAATCTGCAAAGAACATGATTTAAGCTAAAATAGCCGCAATAGCAAGCTGTGAAACCATAATTTATTCACGTGTAAACTCTCTGTAACTTTCCGCACTGTCTCTTAGAAATGCCTGGCCATCTAAGGATCTTGTCTGTATACATTCTGTATACATACATATTATGTCTGTATACATTATTGTCGGTTCATCGACAGTTCAAGAATTGGTGGATCTCTAACTTGTTGCACACTAAAAATTGATAAACATTAAATTAAAATATAGAATACTTTCTTTGCTAAACTTCTTATTTTAATAATAGAACACTTATATTTTACACGATTTGTATTACATATAAGAAATCTGCTCACTCTGGTTTTGAAATATATTTTCTTTCGTTGCGTGAACTATAAATATCTGTGCATATTGCAAGTTATAAGATTTGATAACCTGATTTTCATCAACCGCAGAGTCAAGCGGGCTTGTTAATTATAATTTGCCCTTGCTCGAGTCAAAATTAGTGCTAATGCGAAATGTCATACGGTTCTAGTTACGACTGATATCTTTTGATGGCTCTGACATCAAAAGATGGTTTTTCAAACCATACGATTTCACCTGGTTGAAGGCTGCTTGATAATGCAAACTATTGCAAGTAATTTTCTAACCTCTATAAAGTTTTCTGTATGGGAGGATTTACATCCAGTCTCACCAGCAAGAAAATAAATAAATTATTTCTTTCCATATCAGCTTTAAATTCTCTCCTTCTATCACAATGTAAATATTGTTTTAAAAATGTGAACCAAAGACAGAAAAACTCATAATGACTAACTCACTATGCACCTACTTCTAGTTGGATTTAAGCCTACCAGCGCCCGAACTCTGAAGTAGCAGAGTATTGGTAGCTTGGCCCAAGGTTTGAATCCTAGCGAACCGGGCTGGCTATACAGGCGTTTTCGTGGTTTTCACAATATTTAATGTGGATACTAGCAAGGTTTCCTTAGAAAGTTCTCCATGAAGGCATGCTTCCGTTTAGGCAGGTACCCCTAGAGCGCTTTGTCGTCATAAGAAATAAATGATAAATAAAATATTTGGCTTCTAGCATAATTAATGACTTTTTACATGTACTTGTTATATGACACTTCTTTGCTATATTAGATAAATTTAGTATTGTGAAATAATTTCTCTTCATTACAAGCATGCTATAATGCAAAAACTCTAAATAGGTCTTTTTTGTGGCTAAATTAATTCGGAAGCATGTAAAACAGGTAGGCTGTTATTTTATAATGTTTGCGAATTAGTTCAGCTACGTATATTTAAATTAACCAAGAATTTGTGTGCTTTATAAAAAGATCTGTAACTTTATTTATTTGTTAAACATGAAGTTTTTCTCTTGAAAAACTAGAAACGAGGGGTACCTACCTTTATTTAAAAAGTCTTCCGAAAAAGAAAAAAATCGTTTACCTTTTCCTTTGAAAAAAAAACGTTTTCAGTTTAAACGCCCATAAGACTGATCTACGAAAATTTATTTTCATCACTTCTGTTTACATATGTTACGTTAAAAATATTTAAGGGTGTTTATTATGTGATAAAATATTAAAAAAGGAGTAAAGTACTAAATTTATTTAGGAAACTAGGAATATACATTAGTAAGACTATGCAAAAATGAAAAGGAATAAAGAAAGCATTCGTATTAGAAAAAATTAAAATGAGCTGACAACGAGAATAAGAAGAAAGAGAGATCAATTAGAAAAATGAGAAAATTTTTAGTCTGACAAATAAAATATTTTCTAAAGTTGGAATTTAATTTAATTATGTTTTAAACATCTTTTTGCTACCAACAAAATTCATCTTGAATTAATACATCTTCACACACAGGGCAGAAGTTATGAGCATATTCATTACTTCAATTAAAGAAAAAGGGAATAAATCGTTTAATTGAATTTAAAAAACCTTATATGTAGTGCACTTTAATGAGCATAAATCATACTTTTTAAAATATTTATTTAAAGCAGCGTAAGAGGATTGAAGGGAGAACTTTTTGTCCATAAGCTGAGATTTATTTTAAGAACTATAAAATCCTATTTTCCGAGATGTAACACGAGAGAACATGAAATTAAATAAATTTCTTCTATGCTCCTCTTGTGTATGAAAGATAAAGTATCTAATGGGAATATGTCAAAGTTTAAATTCTGGTAGTTGATAAAATTTAATTTTTGTGCTTAATTTCAATAGTTTTAGAATTTCAGTTTCAGTTTTCAATAGTAGTAGTATTCAGTACTTTTATTGTATGCGTTTCAGTAGAAGTGAAGACTACTTTTATTCAAAGATATTTAATGAATTTAAGTTCCGCATTATCCGATGAAATCTTGCAAGTATGATTTATCTTGTAGTTCATTAAACTGTTGATGGTTATCGACGAGCTCTGCTTCGTATTCCATTTAGTACCGCAATGGGCGCAAACCAACACAGCTTGAATTACAAATTTACATCTGACATATATTGCGCATATTTTAAACGAAATAATTGCTTAAGTTAGCAACCATCGAAGGCTTAAACTTTCCTTGTAATACTGAACCGAGAGCACAGAAATCCCACGTAGCATTTCTCATACTTCAATTCACTGTTTAAAAAAAAAAGACCTAAATATCATGGAAAAATCACTTTCTCAAAATACGTAGAAAGAATCGATTACACCTTTTGACATCTGGATGCTGAGATCAATAACTAAAACTTCGTAAAAGAAGCGAAGAATGTTTTAAACTAAACTAAAGAGGCCATTTTAAGAAAATCCGAAATAATAAAAATAGTGAAGTAATTTTCTTTTCTTTAGGCCTAATTTATTTTTAAATTTCATTTGCAAGACGCCATTACTTTCGAAAAAATAATAACACATAATTTGTAGGTAAAAATCAACTTTCATATTGCTTTGGGTTTATAGAATTCAAAGCTGGTATAATGTATAGTATATATTGGCGAAACCATTTACATTCCTGTTTTTTTCTTATTGCTTATTACTATAGGTCTTTCTTTTATATGAGTGTTCAGTTATCTAAAGTAAAATCGATATAATCGACCCACATTATCTCGGATAGTCGAGATAATATTGTACACTTATTTTTTATGCATTACTGCATTCGTCATATATTTTCACATGCATGTCTGTACTTTTTTCCATACAGTAAAAAAAAATAATTTAATGTCCTTCTTTCGATAACATCTAATATGTTATTAAAAATGACATTTAAACGGAGCAATGACAATACGTAACTATTCAATAAATGAAAGACGCTCCGCATTACTTCTGTAACACCAATAGAATAAGAAAAGATTTCGATTCTGAGATTAATGTGGCTTTATTTATTTAATTATAGCAAAGTATTCGAGAACAAAGTACTTTAGGCATAGTACTCAATACTCACAGCGAGTGAAAAGATTAAAAAAAATCGATATTTTATTGCGTTTTCCAAGGAAAGGGTTTTATCCACAGACCTAGGATTCGCATTCTAGAAAATATATCGTCAAGAATGAAATACGGTCACATACGCAACTCGTAGCATTATTTGCAGAATTAAAAAAGTTTTTAAAGAAATAAAGTTTTGAATAATTCTTAAATTATGATTCTAAATTAGTAGTAAAAACTACATAAGACTATTTTTGAAAAATTTAAATTAATTGTGTGAAAATGCATTCGATGTATAAAAAATGTAGCAATATTATAAATTAAAACACTCTTCACAGTATTATATCGCATTCATATCTTGAATAATATGAAATGAAAAAAATTACCAATCTCAAAATTATCGTTTAAGAAGTCAGTTAGAATTTTAATTGGTTTGCATATACAGCTTCTCAAGGAAGGCGATAAGTTATATATTTCGACTACATAAAATTTATAAAAATCCCAAGTTTAGAAATTAACGTAAAATTAACGGCATGTTAATATGTTCTTATATACAATGTGAACTGTTATGTCAAATGTTAAGAAATACCGTGATATGGTAAAAGTGAAAGTAATGTTAAAATTTTTTTTTATTCCTGTGACTGTAAAAAGACTAAATCATGGTGAATATGTGTTAAAGGTTGAATGAATGTAGTTAGGCTCTCTGACGCTACACTTCAGAGTTAGCCATTTTCAGAATAGTACCTCAAGGTTTAGAGTTGAAGTTAGGGTGTGTTACGAGGTCTTGGTATGTTGAATTTTTAACACGTTAGTGCTTTGATTGTAGGAGGAAGTGTTGAACACATAGACATAAACACATTCGTGTTTGGTGTTCTTTTACAACACATGTCAGAGAGCACGGGGAGAGATAATTAAAATAGTCATGAATGAAATAAGAATGTTAAGAGAAATATAATTATACATGTTACTTGCCATTTCATTGTGTAACATTTCATTAAACTAGTTTTCCTTCCAGATCTCTGGAAGGAACCAGATTTGAATAAAAGCTCCAGTTTAGATGCAGTACAGATGAAAAAATTGCGTGTCCTGGGAGCTGCTACTGTAAAAACAAATTTCTTTCTTTTAAATTTCTAGTTTCGAGCGAAAAATGTTTGTAAAAGATTGGCCTCGCGTTAGATTCTAGAGCTAAAATTTTTCAACAACGTCGTTTTAGACCTCAGTTTCAAACTAATTAACTCTGGCGGGAAGTATGTAAGGATCTTAAGTTTTACTAACGTTTATTTTATTTTAAATCTTTACTATCACTTCTTATTTTCTACTTCCGGCCAGAATTATAAGCGTTAACGTATTTATGCAAAGTTTGTCTGGCGAACGCCAAGTATTTAAGTTGTGTCTTTTTGCCAAGCGAGAGAGAGGAAGCAGTTAGTCGAAGCAGGCCGCTTACCTTAGAAGTTTTACTCAGTTGCTGGTTGCCTTCCAGGCCAGAGGTTTATTCCTCTTGATAACTTTAAACGTATTGTAGTGTTCACAGTTCTCTGTACTACATACGGCTTCCTGTTAATATAAGGCCAATCTTCCACGTTTATTATTTTAAAGTTAAATTAGAGTTTAGTTTTATTTTTATATTTTTACGTTTAGACCACAAGTAGTGGGTCTTTGTATTCCAAAGTACGGAAGTTATTGTAAATAGAGAAAAAATAAAGAGTTTTGTATACCCTTCTTGTGTATCCTGTCTACTTCCCACAGTTATTGAACATAACTTTAGTAAGCTCTCTGTTCCGAGTCAGGTCCTTGCATGTTCCCGAAGAAAGCAAGACGGAACATGGAACCTGATAGTGGCGCCCAACGAAGAAGAATAACCATGGCCGAGTTTCAAGAAGAACCTGTGCTGCCTGCAGAAGCGGCTCAGAATCCAGAAATGCCAGCTGCCGCCCTGGAAAGATTTGGTTACATCGTCCAGACCATGCGCGCTTCGATGAAACCAGAAGCAACATTTAATGGAAACTCACCGGTAACCAGTTTTTTGAAAAAATTGGATGACCACTTCATGCTCTACCCCGTGCACGAATTTCAAAAAGTTACCCTAGCTACCAGAGCTTTGAGGGGCCAAGCGCTTAACTGGTTCAAGTGTATAGGCAGAAGTCTCTTGGGTCACGCAGGAAGTCCCACCTATACTTACGAGAATTTCAAGACTGCCCTAGTAAAACCTTCCCTGTTGTAAGGGATCGTGCGAAATTAGAAACGGAACTTTTTAGTATATATCAGCAAAAAATCGAAAATCTCTCAAGCTTTATTTTCAGAAAAATTCACGTCTTCAAACTCTTGTATGGAAACCGTCCGGATCCTGAGATAATTCAAGTGATTTTGCCGAGGTTACTGCCCCATGTGCAAGACTTTATTGAATTAAGAAATCCGACTACACTGGAAAAGTTATTTGAGCTAGCAATCCAGTTTGAAAGTAGAAGAACGGCGGACATTGAAAGAAGACGCCAATATCAACAGCGAAACCAATTTGGTGCGCCAAGACTACAGCAAACTCAAGCACACGGCTACGGAAGCAAAGCGAATCAGTGGGCAAGGAAACCCGAGCATTCAAAAACAGCCGGCGAACGTCGACAGTTCAATAGCAATCCAGGAAAAAAGTCTCAAGGCCAGTGGAAAAAGAAGGAACGCGCGGAAATGAAAAATAATTTAAACTAAAACGGATTTCTGCTGACGAGAGGGTGCGGAAATCCGAAGGCCACGAAAACCCCTCTTCCTTCAAGTTAAATACAGTAATGGTGAAAAATTTGACTCTTACGAAGATTGAAGTGTTGGTGAATAATATCCCAGCCACCGCACTCCTGGATACAGGCGCGCAGTGTTCCTGTGTGGCAGAAGATTTTCTTAGGAAGTATTTTCGGAAATACCGCATATATAATTCGGATAATACGACAGTGTTAGCGGCGCAAGGAGAAAAATGCAAGTGTATAGGTAAATTACCGCTGTATGTCCGTATCAAGGACGAACAAGTAAAGGTGATGTTTTTCATAGTAAAGAATCTGCAAGCACATATTATTTTAGGAATAGATTTTTTTTCAGAGGCACAAGCAACGATGGATTTTAATGAAGCGTCTCTTAAGCTGACAATGAAACGAGTTCGTAGAGAAAAGGCTGAACCGCCGATGTTAAATCTTGACCACCTGCCTAATGAAGAACAGCGAAGAATCCGACAAGTGGTAAGTGAATTTGCTTCGTTATTTAGTGATATTCCAGGATTTACTCAGGTTACTAACCATAGTATTGACACCGGAGATTCAATGCCAGTTCGCCACAAAGCATACCGGTATGATAAGAATAAGGAAAAAATTATAGAATGGCATATCACCGATATGCTACGTAAAACGATCATAACGCCCATCTCAAGTAGTTATGCTAGCCCGGTGGTTTTATGTAAGAAAAATAATGACTATCCTTTGACACATCCAAAAAGGTGGAGATTCGCAATTGACTAACGTAAATTAAATTCCATAATTAATATCCGGTATATCCGTTACCTATTATTGAAGAAATTCTAAGGAACATAACATCCACCAAATATATGACGACTTTAGACTTAACGACTGGTTATTTTCAAATAGGGGTTAGGCCTGAGGACGTGCCTAAGACTGCTTTTATAACCAAGTCTGGCACTTATGCATTTTTGCGTATGCCGTTTGGCCTTTCAGGGGCGCCGGCAAATTTTCAGCGATGTATGGACATTGTGTTAAGACCTGTTCTTGGAAAGTCCACATTTATTTATTTAGACGATATCATTATTACTAGTGATAATCTCGACCAACATGTACAGGATTTAAGACAGGTGTTTTCTTTATTAAATGAAGCCGCTCTAAAAGTTCATGTGGAAAAGTGCAAATTTGCAGCCCCTGAAATAAAATATTTAGGTTACAAAATATCTCATAAAGGAATCGAGACAGACGAATTAAAAATAATCGCTGTACAAAAGTATCCGACTCCGAACACGGCAAAGAAGCTCTCTTCTTTTCTAGGACTTTGTTCATATTATAGGTCCTTTATAAAAAATTTTGCAGCTGTTGCTGAACCATTGTTAAAATTAAAAAGGAAAAAAGCAAGATTCTCGTGGACGGCCGAAGCCAATAGTGCTTTCGAAAAATTAAAACAAGCATTAACGCAAGCCCCTGTGTTGAAATTTCCTGAAAAGGATGCGAATTTAGAAATTTCAGCGGATGCTTCGGATTATGCGGTAGGAGCGGTACTTTCGCAAAATCAGCAGCCCGTGGCATTTTTTAGCCGAACTTTAAATCAAACACAAAGAAACTATTCCGCGACCGAGAGAGAGGCACTTGCAGTTCTGTTAGCAGTGCAAAAGTTCCGAGTCTATTTTGGAAAGGCGCCAATAACAGTGTACTCTGATCATGCGGCGGTAACTAGATTGTACTCAGGGAAAAACTTATCCCCAAGGTTAATAAGATGGGCACTCAAGCTACAAGAATATAATCTGGTAATCAAGCATACCCCCGGAAAGGAAAATATCGTAGCAGATGCCCTATCCAGAATTAAAATAGATGAAGAAGGTAATACTGTAAATGTGGCAATGCTCACAGCATGTACAATAAATTCCCGAGAAACTGTAATAACCGAACTGGGTAAGGATCCTGAGTTTGGAAGCATTTATGAGTATTTAAAGGATCCTGAAAATTTTAGCCACCAAGATATTGTGGCGATAAGAAATAGGGCGGCCCATTACGAACTAATAGGTGGTTTATTATTCTATACAAAACTACGAATTCCAACAACGAATTTCGACCTGTTATCCCAGCTAGTCTTAGATTAAATATCCTGCAGGAGCTCCATGACAGCCCTTTAGGTTCTCATGCTGGTATTCGAAAAACTATCCAACGCGTACACGAGGCAGTCTATTTTCCTGAACTGCAAAAGTTAACAAGGGCGTATGTCCAGTCCTGCCCAACATGTCAAGCAATTAATTATATTAATTTCCGCCCGGCCGGGTTTCTAAATAGTATTAAATCCGAATTTCCAAATGAAATAATTGGCATCGATTTATTGGGCCCTTTCCCAAAAAGTCAGTTAAATAAAAGTCGCTATCTCCTTGTTATGGTTGATCATTTTAGTAAGTGGACCGAAATTGTTCCCTTAAAACGAGCCTCCGCGAAATTAGTTACTGATTCTATTTTAAATAAATATATTTTAAAATACGGGGCGCCCCTAAAAATTATATCGGATAATGGTCCTCAATTTGTAAGTAATGTATTTGAAGACATGTGCAAAAAACTGGGCATACGTCATTTAAAAATGGTCCCGTATCGGCCGCAATCAAATATAGCGGAACGGGTCAATAGAAATATAGTGAAAATTATCCGTAGTTATGTTAAAAATTTTCATAAAAGCTGGGATAACTATGTCAATGAATTTGCTTTTGCCCTTAGGACAGCAAAACATGATATAACGGGCAAAACTCCTGCTGAGTTATTTTTAGGCAGAAAGATTATAACGCCGTTAGATAAATTATTTTATGTGCAACAAAGAGCCCCAGAATTTAAAATGGGTGATATAGAAAAACTAATTAAAGAAGCAAAGAAGAATACTGAAGTAGCACAGAGAAAACAAAAACTGTATTATGACTTGAAACGACGGGGAGTAACTTATAAAGTAGGGGATGAAGTATTAAAAATTAAGCATTCACTTTCTTCAGCACCAGAAATAAAACTGCCAAATGTTTTCCACGATTTGAAGGACCATATGTCATAGAAAAAATAACTCACGCTGTAGTAGTGTTAAAAGATAGAAATGGTGAAACCTGCTCCGCAAATATTGATCAAATCAATCCCTACTATGATCGTGATAAAATGCAAATATTTACAGATCTTTTGCAGGATCCGGCACGGCAGACACCGCAGGCACAAGCTCCAGAGGTGGAACAACGACAAGTACAAGGGCAAGCCATTAAGAGGCAGGAGCAAGTGAAAAGAAAGTTTCCCCGCGGAAAATTGAAGGTAACAAGAAAAAGAAGCCGTTCCACTGTCCAGAAAAGAGAGCTCACGAACACCCCAAGGACGACGAATGCAAAGAGAGCCAGGAGAAATGACGGCAACTATAACCCGGCTCTAAAACGGAAGATCTACTCATCCGACATGTCTCTCCGCAGCAAATGTCGCCGAACTGCGGAAGGGCCACCAGCGGCGGAGGAAAAGTTGCAAGGAAAATTTGAACGGCCAGCAACGAGGTCCAAGCAGGAACACGAAAGAAGTTTCCCGGTTCCGCCAGGACCAGCTGCCATCAAATGGCCAAGACCACAGGCAGAGGCGAAAAAGAAGGTATTCAAGGGTGACCGAACTGGAAAAAAAAAGAAAGCTTCTAGAGGAAGGCACTGAAGGGCGAGCCCGCACACGAAGGAGGATAAATCAAACAACAATCTACACTACTTTCCAAGACTGGGCTCAGAAAAGAATGTCCGAATATCACAAAGATAATTAAAATTTTATGTTACATTGCAAACTTAAGTTAATCTTTCCTTCTTACTGCAAGTGGCAGATTTCAAGAAGTTTTACCTCATGCGAGGTCTACCTTTATCGCCAAAAGGGCGAGAAATGAGTTGTTAACGATTTTGGTATTATGTTTTTCAATTACTCGCGCGTAAAACTAAAGTTGATGTATAATAGCGATGTGTAAATACTTAAATATTGTACAAGTTATTAAATAAATTTTATTTAAAACATTCTGGCAAGAAAGAAGTTTTAGTCTGAAAGACTTTTTGAAATGTAGTATTTCAATGTAGAAAAATTGGCACTTGCTTTGAAAAGAATAGAAGTTAACAATGTACTACTAATGTATGTTGTTAAATACGTAAAATTAACGGCATGTTAATATGTTCTTATATACAATGTGAACTGTTATTTCAAATGTTAAGAAATACCGTGATATGGTAAAAGTGAAAGTAATGTTAATTTTTTTTTTTCGTGTGACTGTAAAAAGACTAAATCATGGTGAATATGTGTTAAAGGTTGAATGAATGTAGTTAGGCTCTCTGACGCTACACTTCAGAGTTAGCCAGGTTCAGAATAGTACCTCAGGGTTTAGAGTTGAAGTTAGGGTGTGTTACGAGGTCTTGTTATGTTGAATTTTTAACACGTTAGTGCTTTGATTGTAGGAGGAAGTGTTGAACACATGGACATAAACACATTCGTGTTTGGTGTTCTTTTACAACACATGTCAGAGAGCACGGGGAGAGATAATTAAAATAGTCATGAATGAAATAAGAATGTTAAGAGAAATATAATTATACATGTTACTTGCCATTTCATTGTGTAACATTTCATTAAACTAGTTTTCCTTCCAGATCTCTGGAAGGAACCAGATTTGAATAAAAGCTCCAGTTTAGATGCAGTACAGATGAAAAAATTGCGTGTCCTGGGAGCTGCTACTGTAAAAACAAATTTCTTTCTTTTAAATTTCTAGTTTCGAGCGAAAAATGTTTGTAAAAGATTGGCCTCGCGTTAGATTCTAGAGCTAAAATTTTTCAACAACGTCATTTTAGACCTCAGTTTCAAACTAATTAACTCTGGCGGGAAGTATGTAAGGATCTTAAGTTTTACTAACGTTTATTTTATTTTAAATCTTTACTATCACTTCTTATTTTCTACTTCCGGCCAGAATTATAAGCGTTAAAGTATTTATGCAAAGTTTGTCTGGCGAACGCCAAGTATTTAAGTTGTGTCTTTTTGCCAAGCGAGAGAGAGGAAGCAGTTAGTCGAAGCAGGCCGCTTACCTTAGAAGTTTTACTCAGTTGCTGGTTGCCTTCCAGGCCAGAGGTTTAATCCTCTTGATAATTTTTTAAACGTATTGTAGTGTTCACAGTTATCTGTACTACATACGGCTTCCTGTTAATATAAGGCAAATCTGCCACGTTTATTATTTTAAAGTTAAATTAGAGTTTAGTTTAATTTTTATATTCTTACGTTCAGACCACGAGTAGTGGGTCTTTGTATTCCGAAGTACGGAAGTTATTGTAAATAGAGAAAAAATAAAGGGTTTTGTATACCCTTCTTGTGTATCCTGTCTACTTCCCACAGTTATTGAACATAGCTTTAGTAAGCTCTCTGTTCCGAGTCAGGTCCTTGCATGTTCCCGAAGAAAGTAAGACGGAACATTGAACCTGATAATTCATTTAAGCTAGGAAGACATTGAACAACAGAGTAGAAACGTAGTAAGTAAGATACATTATTACACAGCGCTTAGCACTTCTCGCTTGCATGCGATACTCACCATTGACGTTGGCTAACTACATAGAAAAGTATTACGCAGCAGAGAACTTGCTTATCATGCGCATGCGCTAACGTAATCAACGGCAGGGCGTCGAAATCAACGGCATCGAAAGGGGGTGCCAACATACCCCCTTTCGACGTTGATTTTCCTACAGTATCCAATCCTATAATTGTACAACAGTTTTGATGTTTAACAGGAGTCGGGGTTTGGTTAACACATCAGCTCCCATTTCACTGGTAGGTATGTACTGCCCATCCAACTCACCGCGTTCATTTACTTCACGCACAAAATGATGGCGAATGTCTATGTGCTTTGTACGGAAGTGAAATACCGAGTTCTTCGTAATTTTCTGAGCTCTTGATTGTTGCAGTATATTGTTGTTGGGTTTTCCATGTTGTAACCCAGCTCTTTCAGGAAACGACGTAGGTAGACGGTTTCTTTGGCGGCCTCAGACAGAGGCATATATTCCGCCTCCGTTGAAGATAGAGTTACACTGCGTTGTTTTCGTGATTCCCAGGTTATGGCTGAACCACTTAATATATATACAAAACTTGTGTAGAATTTTCGATCATCGACATTTGATTCCCAATCTACATACACAAAGGCGATGAGTGGTTTTCCTGTTTTCGTATAAATTAGTCCTTGTTCTTGGGTTCCCTTTTGATATCGAAGTATTCTTTTCGCAGCATACCAATGTTTTTTCCGAGATTGTTGTTAAATTGACTTGAGAAATTCACGGCGTATGTGATATCTGGCCTAGTAGCTACTGAAAGGTACATTAGTGATCCGATCAGATTTTTAAATGGAACACTTTTCATGTTAGGGATTTCGTTTTCGTTTTTAGGACTCATCTCTTTTGATAAATTTTTGCTATTATCTATAGGTGAAGATACAGATTTAGCATATTGCATATTATACCGATTTAAAATATCATAAACGTATTTCTTTTGAGAAAATTTTAATTGAATTCTCAGTTTGGTAAAATTCTTGAAACTGGGCCCATAACCAATGAAGAATATAATGACGTCTTCCATATACATGACAAACATTTATTTAAGTTATGAAGACGTTGAACAACAGAGTAGAAACATAGTAAAAATGATACATTATTACACAGCGCTTAGCACTTCTCGCTTACATGCGATACTCACCATTGAGGTTGGCTAACTACATAGAAAAGTATTACGCAGTAGAGAACTTGCTTATCATGCGCATGCGCTAGGGGAATCAACGGCGGTTGCCAGCAATGTGTTCATTTTAACATTATTTTGCGATATTGCTGTTGAATTGAATTTTAAGGTTTAAGTGCGAAAAACATGATATTTAATAATTAAAGGTAACATACAAAATGTTAAAAAAACGACCCTTTGGGCGTAATGAAAAATCTGAAAGCTTTCAGATTTATTGTGTTAAATTAATTTTATCCATATTTCTCAAATAAGAACTAAATTCCATAAATTCGTTTCTTTAAATTCTGCATAAATTTGAGGTTATTTAATTTTAGTTTCCCATTAATCTTTTCCTCCCTCGTAAGAAAACAGGACTTCAAAATTTGCCTCTTTAAGAGAAAGAATCAAATAAGCACTTTGCTTTCTTAAAACTTCATGTTCTTAAAGAGAATGAATGCTCTTTAAAATTTAGCAGCAATAAGTGCAGATAATTTATAAAATGATACAAAACGATGTACTGATATTAAGCTTAACCAATATTACCTAGTCTTTTCAAACCAATAAATGTGCATTTATCATACATTTAGAATAATCAATAGATGTATGCTCTGGTTCCTTTCAACAAATACGTGACTGTAGTGTCCTATGGCGTACTCAGCAAATGCTATGTTGAATACAAATAAATGACCTTGCTTTTGCAAATGATCGTAGTATACAAAGGCTTACACTAAACAGCTACACTTTGAGGTTTCCTTCATTTGCAAGCTTCAGGGATTGATTGAGCAGTGTTGGCTTGCTTTGGATTTTTGTTTTCTTTTCATGGGTTCATGCATTAGATTATTCGAAAAATAGCATCACTCTTATGTCACAGATATGTCTTCATTCTATATTTTGCTTCAGAGAATAGAAAGACTATTATTTTCTCAGAAGCTTTTCTGTATAGCTTCAGAATATATGTCTCGACTGTTCTTCCGCCTGAATATATTTACTGAATATACTTTAAAAATGTAGTTTTTAACTTAAGACTTTTATTTCTCCACTTTTATATTTATGCTGTTATATATATTAAATCTACGTGCCAACACTATTAAATATAATTAATGTTTTAAGTTAATTATAAAGACCCGAAATTGGTAATTAAGTATGGAAGTATACATATTACTAATACTTGAATATGTTCATCAAAGAGAAATCTATCAACATAAAATTTCAAGCTGGTTTGTAAAAAGCAAATCTGCTTGGGCAAGTTCAAATTAAATGCTTATGTGAAAATTAGTTAAATAGGTAAAATATTCCAAGTGTCAAATGGCAATTTTTAATAAAATTTGAATATCTTTTACTTTAAATCGAACTACAATTACATTATGAACTCGTTACTTACATAGTAGACTGCTTGTTTGTTATTTATAAGTGTCAACATAAAAACAAACTGCTGTCAGTTTTTAATATATTTCAAAGAAGGGTTTCTTTATATTCTGTCTGAAAGTGATCAACTGTTCTTAATCAGTTCTATCAAAGACAAGGGAGGTTGTCTACACATGAGAAATCGTCTTTGTAAAGGGATATTTAAGAAAAGCTAATTTTTATTAACAGATTGCTTCTTTAAAACGCCTTTTTGATAAATATAAATTACGAATTTGATTTTTTAAAATATTCCCATAACCTAATAACCCAAGATCTCGCAAGTGAGTTATATCAAAGGAATAATATCTTCAAATTACAGGCTTCTGTGCATACAGAGTTTTCATCACCACTTTGTAACCTACAAACCTGCTGAGGTACTCTTACAGAATACGCCCGATACAAATAAGATGAAATTAGAACCCATCGAGCGGCGAGCCTGTTATAGAAATAGTATGTACCAGCGATTTTGAAATTTTGTCCTAGGACGTTGGCGTTTATGATAGAAATCATACGAAAGCGTCGCCTATGTAGCAAAGAGCTAAGCTACTTAGTTCTCATGTGGTACATGACACGCCTTTTGATGTGCGCCTGCAAAGCTTTTTCAACATAAGTTCAGGAAGATAAAGTGTCAAACAATTAATACCATGTTGTAATATTATCTTGAAATGGCACATAGACGATTCACAATACACACTGCAGAAAAACAGAACGTCTTTGTAAGATAATTGTTCATGGAAAGTTCATCAAAACTGAGTTCGGTTACTGATTGTGCAATTTTTTTAAATCGGGTATGAAAAGCGCATTATAAAATTCAACTGAACTTGTTTGTTTGATAGTGGTAACCCTTCTTTATTCGTGCATTAAAATGTTTATATGTAAACAGTGAAACCTTAAACATAAACTTAAATCAGCTACTAATAACTTGTATTATCTGCGTTTTCTGCATATTCACAAGAAGAAAAACAATTTAATATGATGTATTCTAGGTAATAAGGTTTTGAAAGGTTAATTAAACTAAAAATGTATATATATTAACTGCATTAACGCGGGTTCAAAGTATATCAACATCGATTCGTGTAATATCAAATTTAAAAACAAATTGCTGTTAAATTAATGGAAAGGATAATTATTATTACTTACAATTACTTTGTGAATTATAAATAAAAACAAATCCTTATAAAATTGACTTCGATAAATATTTAAAGAACCATATTCAAGTATGACTTGAGGCCAAACACAATTAAGTTAATTTGGTAGAAATCGGCATCGAAATGTACTCTAGTCTCAGGAATAAGTTTAATAACTGAACTTAAAGTAAACGTATGTATATCTAAAGAATTCCAGTTTAATTCCTTTGAAATCTTTACAAACTGCGTTCTTTTTAAGCGATAAATGCAAATAAGCATTGCATTTGCAATGCAAATTTTGCAAAGTAAGGTCTTTGGCAGTTGTTAAATCTATTTAAATGGCCCTTTTAAAATGCATTGTAAAACCACCATTAAGTAAAACTTGTTAGTAGTGTGGAAGTGTTAAGACAAGTGTTATCAAAAGAGAGCTAAGCTTTTGTGAAAGTTTTTTTGCACAGAAAAGACAAATTATATCATTCAAATGAGCTCATATTGCTATTTTTATGAAACTTAAGTTCAACTTTAATTTGTATTTCTATACATTTATCATTAAAATGAAATGTTTTTAATTTTTACTGTTAGCGATACTGCAGTATTCATGTAGGTAAAGGTTTTTATAAAGATGCTTCATTAGATATTTCATATTTAAGTTTATAAAGCGCAATAAAGGTGTATATCATCGTACTCACCGCATTGGTGTTTATCAAAGCAATAGCCGTTTTTGAGAATTTTAATATGGCCTACCAGCGGCCGAGCGGTAAAGACGCTGAACACCGATTCATCGATCCGATGTTCGAATCCCGAAAACGGGAATGGCTGCATGGGCGTTTTCGTGGTTTTCCCCATGTGTAAGGTGTATACGAGCCAGTTTCCCTTAGAAAGTCCTCCACGAAGGCATCCCTCCCTTTAGGCAGACAGCCCTCGTGTGCTTTGCCGTAGTTGAATAATCCAATCCAATCCAATGAGAATTTTAATAAATCTGTAATATAAAATTCTACATTAATGACAAGTTATAGAAATAAGTTATTTTTTCATTACTATACAATTATTCTTATATATAAATGAAGGTTAAAATATTATATTAAAATCTATGGCTTTAAATTATTATTTAAATTGTTTACAATTATAGAACACGAAGAAAAATTAATGTAATTACTTTTGTATAGTAATTCCTGTACTTGTAACTATTAATAGAATATTGAGAAATATCGGGCATCATTACAATAGACATAGTCTTATAGAAACATTAGGTTTATTGGAAGCAGGCAAGATGAAAAATGAGCAAACGCCTTCGCCGGAAACCGAACCACGAACCTCTGGAATACCGGCCCAGGGTGCAGAAACACTACACCACGAAGGCATGCTAGGAAAGCAGGAGAATAACCTTATAGTGTACGAAAGTGAATTAGCTTGTACTGGGAACGGAAGTCTGAGAAAACGAAGTGAGTAAAAATATACTCTGAATTACATCAGAAAGACATATTTTCCTTATTTATGGTTTGTGAATTAAATTCAAGGAAAAATAGGATCAGTTACACTACCCTCCCTCTGATGAATCCTTTGAATTCTATGCAAAATTGCATCAATTTTCCGGTTATGTGTAGATCTGTTATTTTAGAATCGATTTTAATTCCAAAGAATAAAGCAACAATGAATTAGTAACAGGCATTAAGCGTATTTGACAATTTGTTATATATGCTTAAGATTTACAATTATTAAGACACGTTTGTCATTTAAGACATTTTTTTTCTGTTTGAAGTCTCGCTGTATTTCTTACATTCGTTTCTTTGTTTTTATAACTTCTATTCATTTCTTAGGGAAATAGTTATAAGGGCTTGATTCGCCTTTTTTTTGTAAGATGATTTACAATTATCTCCAATATCTTTAATATAACATTTTATTACTTAGTTCTTTAAAAATTAAACTAGAATATTCCAGTGTTAACAAGAGATCCAATTAAGAGGTAATTATCTTTAACTCTCTTTAAGTAATTTCATATCTAAATTAGGGAAAATAAAATACGGGCGGATTTAGGGAGGCCACTTTTCAGATTCGTCATTTGTTCGATTTAGTAATTAACCATTAATAAAATTATATTTAAATGATAGGAAAATAATAAGCCATTAATTTAGTATTACTGCATGAGCTTGAAGTATCCTAGATTCTCTCGGAGACGTGTATGTGTTTTACAACAATGCTGACGCGGCTTCTATATCTGTGCTAATATAGTTTATTTTAGGCGGAGACCCTGAATGATAATGGGTTTCATTTTGTAGGATTTAATATTCCGTTATTTGTTGAAGGAATAGAATCGATAAACTAGTAACTGAACATAAACTCCTTTATTTTTTTAAGCTACATTTTTCATTGTGCCGTACTCACACTGCTTCACTGTACTTAATATCATACTCACTGTACTTGAAAGCTGGCAAGCTAATCTGAGATGAGTCTTTTCAAAAACTATTTCATTTTTCAGTGAAATCTAACTTTACATAAAGCATTAGCAAAAGAGGGATTAAAAGAGTGAGTTATCTATGTTCAAATATGGTATACCTGATATCCAAGAACTCCAAAAGTAGTGTGAAAATAAATAAATAATGTAAAAATAAATAAATTAGTATTAATTAGTAATAAATAAATGTAATGTGCCGACTTGTGTGTAGCCGCAACATGTTGCTGAAAATAAAACTGAAGATTTAATCTGCCTTCGGCTCCAATTTCCTAGTCATTATAGATCAACACTGCTACGCCATCAAAATTCCTCCTCCTGCTCTTCAGTTACTTCTGACTTTGTTTTTATTACACAGTTCTATATACGTATATATAGATATGTGTAATAAAAACAAAGTCATATCTATATATACGTATATATATACATAATATCTATACATATCTATATATACGTATATACCGGATGATCAAAAAGTCAGTATAAATTTGAAAACTTAAGTTCTATATACGTATATATAGATATGTGTAATAAAAACAAAGTCATATCTATATATACGTATATATATACATCATATCTATACATATCTATATATACGTATATACCGGGTGATCAAAAAGTCAGTATAAATTTGAAAACTTAAGAAATCACGGAATAATGTAGATAGAGAGGTAAAAATTGACACACATACTTAGAATGACATGGGGTTTTATTAGAACCAAAAAAAAAGTTTAAAAAATGTATGATTTATGCAGGATGGCGCTCCACCCCATATTGCTAGACGCGTGAAAGATCTCTTGCGCGCGTCGTTTGGTGATGATCGTCTGTTCAGCCGCCACTTTCGCCATGCTTGGCCTCCCAGGTCCCCAGACCTCAGTCCGTGCGATTATTGGCTTTGGGGTTACCTGAAGTCGCAAGTGTATCGTGATCGACCGACATCTCTAGGAATTCTGAAAGACAACGTCTGACGCCAATGCCTCACCATAACTCCGGACATGCTTTACAGTGCTGTTCACAACATTATTCCTCGACTACAGCTATTGTTGAGGAATGATGGTGAACATATTGAGCATTTCCTGTAAAGAACATCATCTTTGCTTTGTCTTAATTTGTTATGCTAATTATTGCTTTTCTGATCAGATTATTGCTTTTCTAATAAAACCCCATGTTATTCTAAGTATGTGTGTCAATTTTTACCTCTCTATTTACAATATTCAGTGATTTATTAAGTTTTCAAATTTATACTGACTTTTTGATCACCCTGTAGATATGTGTGAAAAAATCACATTGAAACTTCTTTAGCCTTTTAGCACGCGCGCTGGGCAATTTTACATGAGCGCGCGCGCGTTGTGTTTTTTAAGACATCCGTTATTTTACCGTTTTTGGCACGAAAAACGACAGAAATAAGATAATATTCATAATAAATTTGTTAAGAAATAAAATATTAATCTTATTATTACAAAATACAAATGATATCATATTCAAATATAAGTAAATTATTTTTAAGTTCTAATTTTAGTGAGATGGAAATGCAATGATGTATTTCATTATAGAAAATTTTAAATTTATTATTTAATGATTATATTTTAAATCAAAGCTAATTTTAATATCCATTAAAGGCAAGTATAGACACATAAAAAAACACATTGGTAAGGAAAAAAAGTAAGTTTAGCATTACTTATTTCTGCAAGGAAATTTACTTTTTACTGTTTACCAAAACGCCCTTTAAACTAATTTAACATTTTTAGAAATAAATAAACATTCTTATTAATTTCTAAAAAACAGAAATAAAAGAAAATAAGGAATAGAAATCACTATTGTTCTCCCATCCAAAGGTTTCCTTGTCTTCCTTTTCTTCATGAGATAATTCTTGAAGAATGCGAGCAAAATCAGCTGATTGCACATACATTTTTGCCATGAAAATCGATATAAAATTTACAGAGCCAAATGTAATCAAATTAAAATAATACGCGCAATTAATAACACGAAATTCCAAAATATTTGAGAAAAAAATATATTCCGAATTTTCACCCACGAGGACGCGCGTGTCGTAAATTTTACGAAAAAGCTGCCACGTAGCACAAAAGCCCAGTAAAAAAAAAAAAAAAAAAAAAGTCAAATGACTTTCCTATTGGCACATTCACTGATGCTTGAGGAAGGGTAGAAAGGAGGAATAGAAATTACTTTCAGACGTCTCAGGTATGCGATATGCGCATATTATTCAGATATGCGAGAAATGTGCATTAAAAACTTAATTCGTCATAAATTTTGCTCATACTCGCGTGCTGGAAGGATTTTAATTTAAAATTTTTCATTTCAACTTGATTCCACAAAGACTGATAATAGAAACATAATACAGCTATAATAACATACGTAATAAATTGTACCTGAATATTAAAATTTTTATTCAATCTATTATTGTCATAAGAATATTTTTAAACGCAAGTTTTCTCTGAAGTAAAGAGAAAAATTTAGATTACTACAAAATTTAATTTTAACAGCATTCGTTATTAAATTGTAGACTAATAAGTATTCTTGATGATATACCCTATACATTCCTCTCTTCTAATGCTACTGATAATCGCTCCGCGGCTTCTCATTGTGCATTTAACAAGTAGTGTGGCGTGTTTATAAGCTATGCGATGCCATTTGGAAGCCTTTGCAAGTTCACCTTCCATCATCACGTATACATCTCATTTGTTTTCGTATACTGATGATCAAGGGCTGGCGTCAGACCACTTTGCATAATTCAGAATCTGTGCGCAGACACGAACTCAGTGGGAATGAATGGTAAGAGAGGAGAGCGTGATTTTCGCTTTTCGCGATGCTGCGGACGATTTGGTTCTCGGGCTATCCGCTGTTCTGATGATTCAGAAGTTTTTCTTTCTCTCTCTATTGATGTACTTCATACAAAATGATTTTTTACGTAGACATTTTAGGCAAAATGGTATCTTTTGGAGAAGTAGATAAAAAATAATATTCAGAAGTTAAAGTTAATTCCGGAATTGAATTTATATAATTCATAATTTCAATAAAACATTTTGCTGTTTATTCAGAATGAAACATTGATGAAGGAAGTGTTTATTATTGATGAAAAGAGCAAAAAATTTAATAATAAAGTAGCATTTTCCCCTGAAAACAATTAAAGTAAAATTTATGTAAATGTATTTATTGTGTATATTTTATATAATATTGTGTTTATATATACATATATATGTGTAAGGAAGTTTCTTGGGGATATGATGGGATGTGATATTAAGCAGTTGGGAGTATGTATTTAAAGAGGTTAAAGGGATATTGTAACTAGTATTTCAAATCCTAATAACATCCTATATGCAGTCTGTGGGATCTGGATAGAATATCCTAAGAATGTACTGGGATGTGATATTAAGCACTTGGGAGGATGAGTTTAGGAGGAAACTGGGATATCACGGGATATCCTGAGGATGTAGTAAGTAGGACTTTAAATCCTTGTAACAACCCATACGCTGTCGATGGAACATGGATAGGATATTCTTAGGATACTATGGGGTATGTTTAGGAGGTTAGTGGGATATCCGGATTGTCCTGAGGATGTAGTAAGGAGGAGTTCAGATCCTAATAACATCCCGTACACTGTCGACGGAATTTAGTTAGAATGTCCTGAGGATATACTGGGATGTGACATTAAGCACTCGGAAGGATGTGTTTAGGAAGTTCGGGATATATTCCGGGATTCCTAAGGGATGTGCGCCTATCCAGCGAGCAACATCCTCAGGATATTTTTGTGCTATGCGGGATATACACTCATGTCCATAATTTAAGGATAATTCCGAGTCATGCGGAAATCGAACTCTAAAATAAATATATCACCTGTAAAATCATTACACACATCTTCAAGAATCATATGCAAATTTCAGGAAGTAATCAGATGACACCGATGGTACGTCACAATGACGAGAGTGTAAGAGAGTGATACATAAGGAATACAGGAAAAGAAATAAAATTGTTCGCAGGCGCTTTATAAGCATTTCAGTGCAATAACCGAATAGTTATGACACAAAGGACGTATTTGGATGATGTTTTACGTGGTAGAATTATCGGCCGTCTGGAATGTGGGTGTACCCAACTGGAAGTATCAGACGAACTTGGAATTGCCCAGAGTGTCATCTCCAGGCTTTGGCAACGATTCCAAGATGATGGTAATGTGAGTAGACGTTACAGCACAGGTCGCCTCAGAGTTACAACGCCGAATGAGGACCGGTATTCGGCAGTTACTGCCAAAAGGAACAGGCGGAGCACAGCCTCAGACTTGTCTCGTCAGCTCTCTTCAGCCACTGGTACCACAATTTCAAGGCAGACAGTGTACAGACACTTAAGGCAGATTGGTCTATATGCTCGTAGACATGTGAGATGCGTTCCACTTACTGCAACTCACTGTCGCCTGCGGTTAGCCTGGAGTAGAGAGCATGCATTGTGGACATTGCAACAGTGGGCTTGTGTGATGTTTTCCGACGAGTCCAGATTTAGCTTGCAGTCTGATTCTCGCCGGACTTTCATATGGAGAGCTCCAGGTACCCGTTACGACCAAGAAAACATCATTGAACGACACCGTTACGGTGGTGCAGGAGTGCTCGTTTAGAGTTTAATTATTCTGGGTTCCAGAACTGACCTGCATGTTCAAATTGGAACCATGACAAGCCAAATCTATCGGGACGTCATTCTGAAACAACATGTACGTTTATTTCGGGGCGCCATGAGGGCACAATTTGTGTTTATGGATGACAACGCCAGTCCTCACCGTGCAAACATCGTAAGCGAATGCCTTCAATCGGAGGATATCACCCGTATGGGCTGGCCAGCATTCTCCCCGGACTTGAATCCAGTAGAGCACTTGTGGGATAGGCTTGGCCGACGAGTTGCAGCCGGTCAACCTCCTCCAACATGCCTACCGGAGTATCGAAGAGAATTGCTTTTTGAGTGGTGTAATATCCCCCAAGATCAGATCGATAATTTGATACTCAGCATGCCTAGGCGTTGTTCGGACTGTATTGCATCATCTGGAAGACATACAATGTATTAACAATCATACCAAACATGTAATATTGGTTTTTTGTAATTTTTTTTTTTTTTTTTTTTTTTTTTTTGTAATTTGCTACATGGAGAAAAAGTCGCTATTTTTTTTATAATATCAAACATATAGCATCTCGTTTTGCTCTTTACCTTTTGTTTAATAAATAAGCTTTACAAATAAGTCAAATTTGTTTTGCTTCTAACTCTTCCTTTGCCTGATTTTGCATTATTCTTAATTTATGGACATGAGTGTGTGATCGTAATAATAAAATCTAGCGCTGCAGCTACTTAAGAATGAAAATTTATGTTTATTTAATGTAAAGTTTATTTTAATATACATATTATGTTTTTCTAGAAATTAAAAAAATGTTTTAATTGTAAATTTAGATTAAGAAAGTAGTAGGTAATAAAAAAAAGCAATTTAGCAAAAACCTACGCCATTCCTTTTCCTGACTTCTGCCTTGCAAACATCTCTATGCTGCTATGCGCTCCTTTGTTCATTACCTAAGATGACGTAACATACATATATATAAAGATTATTGTAATTGCTTATGATGAAGAAGGAAGTATATTGTCTACGAAGGAATAATTCTGATGTGCCTAAAAATAAAGATGCTGATTGCCGAAAATAGTTTTGTCAAAGTCTTATTCTTGCCTTATTCCAGTCATCACAACTACGCACGCACTTTTCACTGTAAACACATGACACACGCAAGCATACAAAATCAATGGCACGCGTAAAAACATCACTAGAAGATGACCTTGACAAAGAAAAAGCAGCAAAGGAGTTTTCATCGCAAAAAAATAAATCAGGTCGCATAGCAGGTGAAGGAAGGAAACATTTCAGTGGCCTTTGCACAATTTTTGTTTACGTAGTCACTTTATCGTGTCGTCAAAATCCACTGGAAAACTTTCACTGCAAATAATCCTGTCGACTTTAATATCCTGTGATAATTTAAGTGCGTAGTCGTGATGGCTGAGTGCAAAATGCAGGAATAAGACGTTGACAAAACTAATTTAGCCGAATCACCAACTTTATTTTTAGGCGCATCAAACTTCCTTCTTTGCAAACAATATACTTTCTGATCATAAACATAATATTTTTTATATACACGTTACGTCATTTTTGATAAAGAACAAAGGTGGGCATGGTAGAATAGAGAAATTTGCAAGGCAAAAGTCAGGAAAAGGAAAGACGTAGTTTTTTGCGAAGCAGTATTTATGCCAAGTATAATATACATTATACTAATTAATATATATCTGCGTTGCTATTAGTTAATTTTAGGTTGTTATGTAACAAGGAATGATCTCGAATTTGGGAGAGCAGTTACTTTTAAGGGAAGAATACCGAATTTAGAATTGTTAATTTTGAGGTCACCAATCGTTTCTTCTCGCAGCCATCGTATTTTGTTACATCATATATATAAGTGGTGATATTCTTCTTTTTATAAGCAAGAATGGGAACGCACTCACCAGCAAGATCACGTGACCACTTCTCAAGCAAAGACAAAAACGGGAGCAACGATGAAAGTCGGAAGCGAAGGACTCTGAGTTAATATGATGTTATTCCGTTTTTATGATGCCTGTGGATAGACTCTCTTCTTATTTCTTTTATTTTTATGTGTCATCTTCACGTCATTTACGTCTGTTATGTTAGTATGTTTTCGTAATTAAATTACAAAAATGTTACTACAGTTATCATTAATAAGACTGTTCCTATAGTTCGTAAAAAAACTACATCCTACATATATACATGTATTAAAAATTACTCTGATAATGAAATGCAATATTCGCTTTTATTAATTTTATTTAAGTGTTTAGTAATAAGAGCAAATTTCATTCTGCGCAAAACACCATTTTTCAGCAAAAGAAGAAATATTTCGAGAATCTTGTGATCTTTAAAGATAAAGGTGTAGAAATTCCTTTAAACAAAAAAGCAGGGCGGCAGAATTCTCTTGGAATGAATGGTTTTTAATCATGAGGACATCAAACTGCCGGAGTTCCTTCAGTGTATGTCAGCAGATTTTCAGATGTTCTAAGCAAAAATAGCTCCGTGGCGTTTAAGCAGTGGCTATTATTTTAATGTTTTTAGTAGCTAGTAAAATATTCGGAAAGAGTGAAAATTATTTTGTCCGTCATCTTTTGTTTAAATAAATTATTTGTCCGATTAACTTTTATGGTAAATTAGAACTAAGCCTCATTTTTAAACTAAAACAAAAATGGAAAAGCATAGTTTTTATTTATTCTGGAAGTTAAAACTACTAGGTTCTTCATATTAATTTTCAATAGTGATTTTTATACACAGAAAATTAAAATTTAAGCATTTGTGCTTTGAAGATGAAAATAAAATGTATTGATAATTCCATTAATAAAACAAATTACATATAAACATTAAAACTGCAAATATGTTGCTCTAAATTTCAGGAAATTTTATAGTGTAAAAGTTACTTCTTGCGGAAGAATGTTAAAACGATACGCACCAAATAAACGGCGCAAAAGTGTTTTTCTTTAATATTTTATCTGTAATGACTGTGTGCTTTCTTTCCCTCAAGTGTTCTGTTATTGAACATATTACCTAAGCACATGAACTCCAAAAAAAGTGTAAGATGGTCCATTCAGAATTCGTGGTGCATTCGGCAGCATGACCGGCTAGTAATCGGAATGTTCGGAGTTAATATTTTGGTGAGGGCATTTTATATTTTCCACCTTCAAGGAAAACTAATGATCCTACAGTAGAAATTTTGTTATGTGGTTAAACTGACTGTAGCTGCATAAAAGTTTTATAAGGGGTTAATAAGATAAAATATTTGAGAAATATATGCTGAAAATTTTATTTTATTAGGTTATCTCTTCAATGTTAAAAACGACTATTTGTCCAAATTCTTAGACTGTAGCTTCAGGTCATATGACGTTAAGATATTTTACACTACCAAACATTTGCTTGATTGAACACAGTATAACAAGTATTCGTACTGCAGGAGACGCAAGTTACTTAATTTATTTTCTGTGCGGCCTCGCTAATAATCAGTTCTCAGATTGCTGACGTTAGCAGTTGCGTAATATCATTATTTTCAAGTTATAACTGTGACTGCGTAATAAACAAATAAGTTAGTAAACCCGAAAAAATAAAAAATTAAAACCCAAAGAATAGTTTTCAGCTACATGCATCTTTCTTTTTAATAATATATCTAATTAACATAATTTATAATGCATTTTAATTGTAATATGCGCAACTGACAATTTACAGTTTTTATGAATATTTGAATTTATTAAAAGATGCTTCTGAAATCATATTACGTTCCTCAATACAGAGCTGTTTAGTACAAACGTGTCCAATCTGCGGCACGCGGTCGGTTTGCCATAGCGCACCTGGCGGTTCGCCATGTAAATCTAGTTAAGCAGTGATTTACTTTAAAGTATACTATACAAGAAAGGATGCTTTTGCAAAACACTTTGCAACATAAAGAAGGGAATATTAGTTTTGCATCTGAAGAGTCTTATATTCTATGTAGCAAACCCTTTTATTTTCTAGAAATGGAACTCAAAATTATCAGCATTTAGAGTAGAATTTTTCCTTCGGCTCTGGACTATGTATCTAGAAATATTTTTTTTTATTTTATATTGCTGAGCGATTTATGTTTAATTAAAGTAACTGTAATTATGTATTCATTCTTAAACTATCTACTTGGTATTAAAGAAGTATTTCTTGCTTCAGTGTTTGGGTCTCAAAAATAATTTTAGAGTAGAAAATATCAGAACCAGATGCCATTTCGGGATATTTTCGGCCATTTGAAGAAACAGAAAGCAAAAATAATGGGAACATTCTGGGATATAAAAGTTCTGAAAGAGCAAAACTTATATTAATCTGTAAAGGTTATTTTAAATTTCTAACAGTCATTGTAATTTTAAAATATGCTTTACTGTCTTTTCTCGTTTCCCACCTAATATTTCCTACCAGAATTAATTTTTAGTATCGCGTTACATGTAAATGAGGTAGAAAGAGTGTTTAAGGGAAAGTTTCACTTAGTTCAGCAGAAGAACTTAGGAGACATTAGTGGGTCTTAGTGTATTTAGGAGACCTTAGACGCGTGTTTGCTGTCAGGCTACTTCAGTGTTCAAAATAACTACGCTCGGCTGTATTCAATGCGTCTGCTGATATTCATCGGTTAATTTAATTAACAGCCGACTACATTAGACAACTGTGTACAGCTTTGGCTAATTTCAGTTTAGTTTAGCATTAGATTAGTTTCTTATCTTTAATTAAAGTAGAGACTTTTCTGTAAGCCGAGAAAGGAGCTTGCAGAAAGTTGTTCTTAGTTTGAGATAATAAAGGGTGAGTTTAAACCTTCTCTAGACTTTTCATTTACTCAGTGAACTCAGCGATAAGTCTTTACATAGTTCAACAAGGTTTCTAGTAAGTTAAGCATAGGCAAAGTAGTTAGAAACAATAAAAATCTTTAGCTGTTCATGCAAAATGCCTATTAGCTGAATGATATTTCTTGGAAAGTAACCAAGAGTTTTCTCTAAGACTTCTCTAAGACTCTAAGACTAAGCACGTTTGATGTTTAGTTTTCTCTAAGACTTCAAAGCACGTTTGATGTTTAGTTTTCTCTAAGACTTCAAAGCACGTTTGATGTTTAGTTTTCTCTAAGACTTCAAAGCACGTTTGATGCTTTTCACCATCAAATGCAAAGTTCGGTAGTATGTTTTATTCGTAATTTAGTCTTAAATAATCATGTCAGGTATTAATGCATAGTTGCTACTTAAAGCTATTAATAAGTCCTTGTGAAACAGTGAGTTTAAGCCAAGAGACTGGAAAATTACATTAACCTCATGTCATTTCCAGATAAGAATTTAACGAACCGTTCTTCATAAATTCAATTCAGCAGAATTTGAGATTACGTGGTTGCAAATGAAATGGTTTAATAAAATACCATCTCTTCAAATTGTTAGAAACAAGTCGCTTAGATTAAGGGATGCTTTTGCAGGCAATCCCTCTCAGCAATCTGTTATAGTAATTAGAATACGCCTCTTAATTACAACACCGCATGTGAGAGAATCCATGTCCGTGACGGATAATCTGCCAAGCTCTGTTTGCGAGTTCTATTGCCTTTGATCCTTTCACAGAACCCAGTGTCTGATTTCCAAAGCCACAGATTCTATTAGTCTATGATGACTGAAATATAGTAGATTTCGTTGATCGGAGAATTTCTGGTTGCAGGAGAGCTTTGAATTCAGGCTAATATAATTCCCTCAAATACTATGCTAGAATATCTTGTTTAAACTATTTCAAAATATTGTAAATGAAGGGAAAATGAAACTAAATTATCTAATAAAGAACATGTGAAAAACCCATTGTGTGTGAATATTTAAACTTGTGACTTAATGCATGCCTTCTTTCTTTTACATTTAGTAAACTTATAGAAATATTCATCAATTTCAGTAACACTGTAAATAGTATCAACTGTAATATTATAATATTCAATGTTAGAAGATTCTCCCAACATTAAGTGTTTGCTGCGATGGCATTATTAATTACACTGATGGACAATTGCTAAGGACGGATGACAGTAATAACGATAGCAACTGCAAAATGGAAGACAGGAAAATGTTGAAATTAGCATAAGTGCGAGATACAGGAAAAGGTGTTCGTATGCAAATCTTGGATTGCCGAAGTTGTCTATAACGTGATAGCACTTGCTGATAACACATATAAAGAATTTAACATGGGTACATAAGTAAAAAGATTCACTTGGAATTTACGATATGCCTTCCCGACATCAGTCAGATGATATTATGCATGGTTGTACTACTGGCAAGAGTTAAGAAGGTTGAAAAATAACAGATGATGCTAGGGATCGACGCTATGTAGTGTTATTTCAAGGCTTTGCAGATCTTTTCAAACAAATGGAATGTGTAGCAAATGTCACGGATTAGGTCATGTTGGCAGTATGACGCCTCCAGGCCTCCAGAAGATAGGTACAGTGCGCAATAAGGACAGAAAAAAAAAGGACAGTTCTACATCTCCCGTTCTACTAGGCCGATTTACGAAATTCAAATTGCGTTTTGTCATGTCTCGAAAGCGCGACTTAGGATATATATTAGATTTATATATAGCATTGGTCTAATATAGGTTTTTTCACATAAAATCGGATTTTTTTATATTTTGAGTCTACGACTCAAATTGTGCCTAAATATTAAATTTTGTGAAATTTGGTGCCAAATGTACGGGAAAAATTCCAAAATTTAACTTGGCCCTTTTTTTTCAGTTTGGGCCAAGAATAATTCACTTTGCGAACTTCTTAATATATGACAAACTATTTTCCTTTCCCTTTTTACATAGTGCATGAACGAAAAAAAGTCACATCGTTCCTACTTTTAAATAATTTTAACAAAGTGCCTAAACCTCATTTGATGTTATTATCGCTTTCAACAAATATGTCAAATTTTAAAACGCGCCATTACATATGAATTCACGTATATCTTCTTAAATTTTGAATAAAAACTCTAATTTTTTGCAGGTATACTTAGAAATACATCTACCTTAAGATGATTTTAAACATTTTATAGGTTAAAATATTTTTTTTTAATTTTTAAATTATTTTAAAATACAAATTTTAAAAATAAATTATAAAAAATGTGCGAATTTTATTTGGAATGAACCTAAATTTCGAAATGTGAAAGGAAGAATCAGATAACTTTAATAAAAAAGAGAGATTAACAATTATATACCAAATTTAATTAACATTGAGGAGCTAAAATTTAGAGAGATAATTTTTTGAAAACCACTCGGGCTATTTTCTACAAAACTTGGCAATTTGGCATAATTTCAGTCGTAGAAGAGAAATATGGTAAAAGATTGGCATGTGATTTCACAAAAAGTCCGATTTGTGTCAAAATACCTATATTAAAACAATACTATATATAATCTAATACATAAGTCGAGCTTTCGAGGCATAAAAAACGCAAGATGAATGTTGTTAATCGGCCCGATAGAACGGGAGATATAGATTTTTTTTTTCGCAGAGTACATTGACGAATGAAGGATAAAGGTTTGAGGTACCAATTAGGGTTCTACCTCTTCACATAGCTAATACGCACAGCCGGCATATTCAATAGTGTGCGCCCAAAGCATTTTGTCCAAAAATATTGTGGAAGAATACGTTGTGGAGAAAATAGCGCAAGAGACAAAAGTAGGCCCAGTAGAACGTGAGCTGTAGAACTATCCCATTTTTTTTGCGCAGTATATATAGTGCTATCGAAGCAAAGGAACCGGCGCAAAGCAGCTACTGAGGTAGCAGATTAGTTACTTGTTGCTACTGGCAAGCGAATGTCCCGAAAAACTGTAGCAAGACATTTGCTATACGTCCGCCGTCCTGTAGTGCGCACTCCACTGTCTAGACGTCACCGTTCCGCCTGTTTGCAGTGGTGTTTTCAACATATCCTACATGACGTTTCATGACATGGCATGAGCTGCGATCATGTACTGTCGGTGATAAATTTGCTTAGTCTAAGACAACGCAACATGTTATCGAACAGTAGCTGTCCAGAAGTGACTAGAGGGTGAGGTTATTCAACGTCTTTTACGGCTGGTTTGTTTCCCAGATCTGAATTCCGTTGAAAATGTTCGGAATATTTCGGGGAGGAGTCTTTCTGGTCGACAATGCCTCCAATAAACAAGGACACCCTCATCTCATCACTGACAAAGGAGGATACATTATCCCAACAGCTGCTGAATAATGTTATCCAAGCATGACACGACGCATGGAATTTTGCATCGCTCTCCATGGTGGCCATATCCCGTATTGTCACCTTACACCAGAATGCCTGCGGACGTTAGTTTCATTTTTTTTCACTTTTACGTATTCAGTACAAAATGGCCATTTCGTTCCTTGAATATTTTTCAAAGCCTACTGAATTTCAGAGCGCAATAAGTTATCTTCATTGTTATGTCGTAGTATTATGGCATTATTTTATTACACTTGCCATACTTTCCTTTATACCTTTTGAAACGCTATATAACCATTTATGATCTGTCCTTAGCAATTGTCCAACTACAATCTTGATATCTTGATAACTATGAAAGATATTTTGCAACGTGTGTTTATGCTTTTTTAAATATTTAAGATTTAAGTAAACTGTTTGCTGTCATATCACTGGCTATTATTACACACTTAAGAGCTCTAAGAATTTTTTTTTTTTTTTTTTTTTTTTTTTTTCATGATTAAATAAATGAAGTTTTTCCTGCGATCGCGTTGGTGGCTATTACAGTCTTGACAACCATGACGAACATTTTTAATACGTACTTATGTTTTTTACTTCCTTGTACGAAGTAAAAAGGAAGTTTTGTAATCGCGAAAAGTTTCAGGCAGCATATTTCAACGAAAATATAAATTTTGACTGCAATCGAATGCAATTTAACGATGTTTTTGCGTGATATCTGTACGTAAGGACAGAATAAAATATTCTTTTCCTTCAAAAAAATTATAAAACTGCTCGCATAACTCAAAAACGAGTAGCCTCAGAACGTTTTGTATATAGGACTGCTATAACATGTAGATGTGCACCTCGTATTTTGGTTCCATCGGCCGCACCAAACGTATATAAATATATTTATATAAATATCCACTCTGTTACCCGGCTCAGTGATCTCAGTTTCTTTATTCTTATATGTTTGTAAATTGTACATTTTTTGCTTTCAAAATGATTGAATTATGTTGTTCTTATCTTCCGGTTAAGGTTTTTATGCCTTTAGTAAATCTCTATGCAATATTTTTAGAATTATCAACAATTTTAAAGTTGTTTAAGTGCCGCTAAGACTAATACTTCTCCTGATGGCGGCCATTGTTTGTTTACATTTGAAACAATATTAATTTTTAATATAGATATTTTGAGTTTTTTATGTATTTTTGCCTTCTCGCAAAGTGAGAACCGAATTAATTAAATGAAAAATACTCAATCGTCTGTGAAAAACTGTTTCTTTTTTGTTTTGTTTGCTTAATTTCTTTTATACATCATTCTAGCTTTATTATAGTATTTGAATAGAACATGTGGCAACGATTAGATAATTATATTCTTTAAATGATATAAATTTTGTGCATTCTGTGTTATAATGTGAACGAAATATAATACTGTTAAGTGAACCTACCGCCAGAGTGTCGCTATGGTAAACAAAGTGAATTTTAAAGAATGCATTTATTCTATTGTGGTTTATGTGCTGTCGGCGAAGTAGATTTAATTCAATCCAATAAGTTTAAATGAAATGCAAGAAAAAATGCGTATAATTTAATATTCCGTACAAGGAAGTCATGTGGTGTACACATCAGATTTTTTATATTTGTGATTAAGTAAGTAAATTATTTTTCATTTGGTAATAGTTTGGCCTCAGTGTAATATTAGAGAAAGAAATGAATGTGGATGTTAATATTTCTGATTTTGCTTTTCCAAAATATAACAATTGCTCTTAAAAATTCAATGAACATTCTAAATGAATTTTAGAAACAATTTAAATTACCGAAAATTGATTATTTCAAATATCGTATATATATTTTTATAACTTAGACGATTTTTTATCTAAATATCCTAAAAACATCTCTTTTTCGCTTAAACATCGCCCTCCTCTTAAATCTAACTATCGTTTTCAAATTAAAATGCCCTTCTGAAACTGGCGTCTTAGTATACAAGAAGCTGAAGTTTTGAAATAGTTTTAATATACTTCATTACTTATTTCTTAAATTTTGCATGAAATAAATTATATTTACTTTGCGTTATCTGAAAATGTGATATTTTCATAACTAATTTTCAATTAATTAATTAAATTTATTTTTCATTAAATTTTTCTACAGAAACATTTTCATATTTCATTTGTTATTTTATGAGACTATCTTAATTGTTAACTATTCTTTCCCTTTTGACAAATGCTAAAATTGCAGTGTTGTATAATAGGCCACTTTTTTAATATTTAAGTCAAACCTTAGAAAGGCAAAACATCCGAGACGACCTTTCTTTGAAACCGCCATAGTCTACTGAAACGGCGGAAAATAAGATTGTGTTTTCTTACCTCCCCCTAAGCTATGAAGTAGCAGATGCAGTTTCCCCAAATCCATTGTATCAATTTATTGCAGACAGCTTGTCTTAAAAGGTTAATGGAAGCTTCTTTGTTAGGAAGTAGAAAGGATGATTTGAAATCTTCACATCTCTTTGTGTATTAGTAGACGGGAAGGGGAGAAAACTGACGGGATAGGTAATAGACAGGAACGGACGTTTCGGTATTTTAACCATACTGGTTAGCGAAGGCTTTGATTTTTTAATGTTTAATGAACCAAACTATTTTTTATCACTCACGATTTTAGGCTAATAAGTGGGAAAGAACAACAAAATGAATATTTTTTATAAAAATGTGGAATAAAAACTAAAGTTTCAGTTACCATAAAATACTCTAAGTAGTTGACAAAATATGCGAAATGTTTCTGAATTTAACGACCCTCCCTCCCTTTCAGAATTTAACGGTTTCAGAATTTAACTCCCCCCCTCCAAAATCGTTTTTTATGGTTTTTTACGTTCTCGCTGACCTCGTAGACTAGCAGTCTGCTGTTGCACTCACTCATAACCAATTTTTTTTCTTTTTTGTGTTTATTATTAAACATATCTTTTTTTCTAACTTACGTCATATACATTTCAACAGCAAAATCGGAGAAATTTTAACAGCAGCGTAGCTTCATATGTTTATAATATCCGATGCAGTGTGTTGGCATACAATTTTTTCTGTTTTTTCTCAGTCTACATTCAGTTTATCATAATAACGTTCAGTTTCCTTAGTAAGATATGTCACATAACTCTTTTTTGTCTTTTTATGATTAATATTTGGTATGTTTACTTTATTTATTAAAAATTAAGTTCTTCGCACTTAGGCCATATAAAATTTAATTCAAAAGCAAAATTACAAAATATTTAAAAGGAAAACGTCTTTAGAATTTCTGATAGGTTAGCGTGCTGGAGATTAAAATATTGTTGCCTGCGTACGGTTTCGTTATGGATTGAATGCACAAGTCCGACAAAAAGTTAACAAAACTTACTCTAATCACAAGAAATCTAACAAAATGTTGAAATGTTTCCTCACAAATATTCGTACAATATCACAGAGTAGTCATATTTTAAACTAATAAAACGTTAAGTAGAACACAATTCGAAGAGCACAGAAAGCTAATCCGATCTCAAAAGTTAGTTGGATCTGTACCTAGGCAGTCTCGGCCACGGGGGTATAAAATTTATGAACTTGGTGGTTCTGAAGGCTCTGGGAATGGTCACTTATTGGCCGGCCTTGGAGTCTGGCACGTCCTAGCACGGCGTGGTTCTAGTAAACCGAGGGTCTCCCCCGGGGTCGCTGGGTAATGTCCCGCTGTGACGGGCTCGCCCAAACGACTGGTAGGAGCATTTGACGACCGATGCTGCCTGGTGTCATATCCAGGTGGTGCGCTGCTCCCTTGGAGGGTAATAGTGGAGGTTAAACCTCCACGACGTGCCCAAAGGGGGGGGGTAGACCTGCAGTGGGATTTAGTTCCCGGAGCAGGGAAGCCAATAATTAATTACGATCTCGAAAGTTTCAGCTGCTAAGTAAACAGCAACAGCTCTCTAAAAGAACTGAAATGATGTTTTTCTCTAGCTTTTTAAGTCGTGCAAGAGAACATTCTGGTAAGTTCTATTTTCTCGAAAGCAAAAAGCGTAGAATTACGGTTACAGTTAACACACAAGTCAATTACACTTATTCAAATCAAATATCAATTACGGAGATAACTATTTATTAAAAGGGCGTGTTCCTGTATTTTTACTTTGTCGGCGTAGGTTTCTCTTACAACTCGTCACCCGCTGCATCGCACAGAGACATGAAACACTTTTAATTACAATTTTACTAAAAATATCAAACTAAATACAAAATCCGTAACAATATTTTATTTCGTAAGTGTAGCAACCGCTTGCTTTCAAACCGTTGAATTTGTTAATCAAAAATTCATTAAAGGTTTACAAAATATGAATAAATATTAAAAATATATAACATCATTCTATGAAAATACTTAATATTTTTAGTTAGACAGATCGTGAGTTAAATGCATTTTTATTATTTAAATCAATGTGATTTAAATGTAAGAAGCGAACATTCTTAAGAACTGCCTTTAGTGATTTGAAATAACTTAGTTTGTTAATCTGCAACAAAAAGACTTAGTTTGAAATATAAATATCTTACATTTTGCCGAATGGCGACATAATCGAATGAACAGCGAAACGATTCATTTACAGAATTCGACTCAAAGTCTCATTTCGAGATTAATATCCCGCTTGGGCTAAAAAATAGAAGTTCAAATAAGCCGATGTTTAAACTGATGTGAAACTTTAGTAATATATCTGTTCCGTCTACGCATGCGTCAAGAGCTGTTTGATATTTTTTTATGTGAGAATGTACGTGCGAAGAGTTTTGATAGAATTAATGGCTGCGAGTGGTCATGAACCTTGTAAAGCTAATGAAAATAAAGTTGTTAAAGGTTTACAATTCATTTTGTGCAATACCTATGCTCATGGAACCAAGAGCGTTTCAAATCTTGCATGAAAAATTGCATTTATAAATGATACTTTGTTACGTGTTACTTCTTTGGAAACCGTTTTTATTTTTAAATAGAATTCTATGTTCACAAACAATAAACTCACAATTATCTTTTTATAAATTTTATTTGCAAACTCGGTTTTGTTTCTATTGACTCATTCAGCAAAACGCAGAGTCTCCTATTCTAAGCACAGAAACACCTGCAGCCTAGTCTTTCTATTTTTTCAATAGGTGACGTTCCATATCCACATGTTTAATCCTGCAATTTGGCTGACAAAATCTCAGTTAGAATAATTAAAGCTATTTAAAGTGTTGTTTTTTTACGCTTCAAATCACAAAAATGTTTTGCACATCACTTTTAATGTTATGAGTAGATTTACGTCATTAATATGACCAATAAAGGCGCTTCCAATTCCAAACATTTAACATACTAGAAAATTTAATTTTCCTCATTACTTTTTTTTTTGGGGGCCCACCAGCGGCCGAGCGGTAAAGACGCTGAACACTGGTAGTTCGGTCCGAAGTTCGAATCCCGCGAACGGGCTGGCTGCATGGGCGGTTTCGTCGTTTTCCCCATGTGTAACGTGTATACGAGCCAGTTTCCCTTAGAAAGTCCTCCACGAAAGGCATTCCTCCCCTTAGGCAGATAGCCCTAGTGTGCTTTGCCATAATTAAATACATCACACATCACATCACACACCTCATTACTTTTAACCAAGTATTTTTACACTTATGTCCATAAATTAAGGATAATGCAAAATCAGGCAAAGGAAGAGTTAGAAGCAAAACAAATTTGACTTATTTGTAAAGATCATTTATTAAACGAAAGGTAAAGAGCAAAAAATATGCTTTATGTTTGACATTATTAAAATAATTAGCGATTTTTTCTCCCTGGAGCAAATTGCAAAAAAAAACCTATTTACAAAAAACCAATATTACATGGTTGGTATGATTGTTAATACATTGTATGTCTCCCAGACGATGCAATACAGTCCGTACAACGCCTAGGCATGCTGAGTATCAAATTGTCGATCTGATCTTGGGGGATATTACACCACTCAAAACGCAATGCTCTCCGGAGTTCCGGCAGATATGTAGGAGGATGTTGACGGGCTGCAACTCGTCGGCCAAGCATGTCCCACACGTGCTCTACTGGATTCAAGTCCGGTGAGAATGCTGGCCAGTCCATACGAGTGATATCCTCCGATGGAAGGTATTCGCTTACGATGTTTGCAGGTTGAGGACGGGCGTTGTCATCCATGAACACAAATTGTGCTCCCATGGCGCCCCGAAACAAACGTACATGTTACAGAATGACGTCCCGATAGATTTGGCTTGTCATGGTTCCAATTTGAACATGCAGGTCAGTTCTGGAACCCAGAATAATTCCACTCCAAACGAGCACTCGTGCACCACCGTAGCGGCGTCGTTCAATGATGTTTTCTTGGTGGTAACGGGTACCTGGAGCTCTCCATATGAAAGTCCGGCGAGAATCAGACTGCAAGATAAACCTGCACTCGTCGGAAAACATAACACAAGCCCACTGTTGCGGTGTCCACAACGCATGCTTTCTACTGCAGGCTAACCGCAGGCGACAGTGATTTCAGTACGTGGAACGCATCTGACAGGTCTACGAGCATATAGATCAATCTGCCCTAAGCGTCTGTACACGGTCTGCCTTGAAATTGTCGTACCAGTGGCTGAAGAGAGCTGACGAGACAGGTCTGAGGCTATGCTCCACCTGTTTCTTTTAGCAGTAACTGCCAAATACCTGTCGTAATTCGGCGTTGTAACTCTGGGGCGACCTGTGCTGTAACGTCTACTTACATTACCATCATCTTGGAATCTTTGCCAAAGCCTGGAGATGACACTCTGGGCAGTTCCAAGTTCGTCTGATACTTCCATTTGGGTACGCCCACATTCCAGACGGCCGATAATTCTACCACGTAAAACATCATCTAAATGCGTCCTTTGTGTCATAACTATTCGGTTATTGCACTGAAATGCTTATAAAGCGCCTGCGAACAATTTTACTTCTTTGCCTGTATTCCTTATATATCACTGTCTTACACTCTCGCCATTGTGACGTACCATCGGTGTCATCTGGTTACTTCCTGAAATTTGCATATGATTCTTGAAAATGAGTGTAGTGATTTTACAGGTGATATATTTATTTTAGAGTTCGATTTTTGCGTGACTTCGAATTAACCCTAATTTATGGACATGAGTGTAGTTTAATAAATTAATAATACCTTCATCCTTCCTTTCTTGAAAATGTTTTAATGTTGCATTTTAAGTTCTGTTTGCTATTACTTTTCCATTTTATGAAGTTCCTTACCCCTGGATTACGTTTATAAGAGAAATAAAAGTTATTTAAGAAAAATATTTGTTTCGACAGATTCAGCGATATAATGCTCACCTACCTCTTAAAACTTTAATTTTTTTTAAATAATTGCAAACATTTCCAATGGTATTAATTTGCGATAAAATAATCTCATAATAAATTTTATTTATATCTTTAGATTTCGCAAGTTGAACAAATCTGCTTAAATGGAATATGGATATCAATGTAGAATGCAGTCTATCGTTTTTAGTTAGCTAGTTATTGCTTAGATGGCGCAACTAAAACGCTATTTTTAATTCGAATTTAATCACAAAAATTATTACAACAACAACCAATTTGAGCTTTTTAGAAAAGAAATTATTAAAGCAGTAGATCGCATACATCATTACCTAATAGTTAATGTTTCGTAAAAGTATAACATTATATACACACATTTTTATACATTTTATTTTCTTTAATATATTTGTAACTTTTCGATTTGTTACTTTTATTGTAGCGATTTTAAGGTGTATATCTTTCATCTAAAATTTTGACATCTTTTTTTTTTTTTTTTTTTTTTTTTTTTTTTTTTTTTTTTACCATTTCTTAAAAATGTTCGGATTTTTTAATCTGCTGTGGGAGAGGTGTTTAATTGTTAATGATGACTAAAACTGTAACTTGTTACTGAAGCAAAATGCAGCATCACAAAACACAAAAGGGTACTTTTTTTGATTTTACACGTAGAATTAAACATATTAATTAAAATTTACATAATGTTAGAAAGATCTAAAAAATCTCCCTCCAGAACTTTTGTCATCTTAATACAGAATGATGAAACAGAAAGGAAAAGCCGAGATTCAAAAAATATTTGTAAACTTAGTATTGCAGAAACATGATATTAATCTGTAAATTATTTTACGTAATTTTACAGACTTTATTTCTAGTAGCTTAAGTAACATATGCATATTTAAATTTCTTCAGGACTTGCAGTTTAATAACAGCATACTTTAATCAAAAGCTGCTGAAAATAATACATTTCTAGCGAAAAAAGAAAACGAAATATAGGGAGGTAATATTTAAAGTGCTTCTGTTGCTTTTTTATTAATGCATAAATTATAGAAATCTAGGAAAGGGAGAAAAAAGTTGCTTTTATTTCCATTTACTTTAAGTACATAGTTATTTAGAAGCCATATAAAGAGAAATAAAAATAAAGTTTGAGTTGCAAAATCCAGCTCTTTTTCATCTGTTGAGAGAAGCTGAAAATGAAATAAAATTTTCAAGAAGAATGCTACAGAAAAGAGAAAAAAAGTTTTCAAAGCAAAAAGGAGTATCCTGCAGTGTGAAAGAAATTATTCTGCTTTATGCATTTTGTGTCTTAATTATTTTACACCGAAAAAATGCGTTGTGCTAAATTGCTTCATTTTGAGTTAATTAACTCAGGAAGGACACGATACTTTGCGTTATTTCTTCGAAATAGAGGTGTGAATTGCGTTTATTTTAGAAGCACGTCTCACAGTCACTGTGTAAATACGCAATAAATTTTAACATGAAGTCCTTGCTGTGCCTTGCAGGTTACACATCTGTTACAGCGTAATAATTTAGAATGCATAACGGAAAAATTAATTTTCATTCCAGTATAATAGCAATGTTGTATAATTTGCAAACACTGTTTTCTTTAACATTTTCATGTACGCAATAATTGCGTGCTATTATGCTGCTCCGTTTAGAGTGGATTTGAATGTCAGACAGGTGTACCTTAAAGCCACATATAAATAATATAATCGAAGATTTCTGTACTTAGCTACAAAAATTGTGAAGTTAGAGCGAAAGAAGTCTTAGTCGAAGGAAATCGAGATGGAGATGGGGAAAACATCAAAACGAAGTTCAATATAAGTAGCTTCATACCAAGAGCTGTTAGAAGATATGAATATATTGCTTTGAAAAGTGTGTAACACATTCAAAACTATAGAGGATAGTTTTCAGAAACTCTGCAGAATAGTAGAAGTTTTATTTTAAAAGAAGAAACAAAGAGCACATGCCAAATGAATATTTCAGGAATCTTTTGTTTTAATTATTTGTCATCTGTTTACATTCTGAGAGTGAATAATTACTTATGTTTATAGATGTCTCTATGTAGACTGAAAGTATTAATGCAGGCGCTGGCGCCTTTGTTAGCCCTTTTCGTTTTGCAATTCTGTTGGAAGGAAAATTACTGCGTTTGATACTAAAATTACGGTAATACGCAAAGCCTTATCCCAACTCCAATGTCACCTTGAACATTTTTCAAAGGTCATCATACTCTCTGATTTTAAAGCTGCCCTTCTAGCCGTATCTTTTTTGAATCACAATGTATGTTGATATTTTAAAATATCAGCAGTTACGAAACAACTTAGTTTTGGATGGCAAAAAAATTGCCATGCAATGTATACTCTCACACTGTGGCCTTAATGAAAATGAAAAAGCAGATTTTTTGTCAAAGAAAACAGCAGGTATTCTCTAAATCAGGGTTTCGTAAACTGTGGGTCGCCAAAAATTTTAGCAGTTTTGATATTTCTTTAACTTATTATAATAATTTTACAATTACCAAATATTTTTACAAAATGTATCTGAAAATAGATAAAGATAAGACAATACAGAAAATGAAAAACGAAAAACGTTTTGACGCATTCTTTTTATAATACAAACGTTCATTTCCCTTGCTTTGCAGGTGAGGCTGTCCTTTCGTCTGTTAGTTATTTAAAATTTTCACATTGTTCTACGTCTTAAAATTAGAAGTTAAAGTTAATGACCTAAAACTGCAATAGTATATTACAGTACAAGTGAAAATATTGACAGTTTCGGTTTTGCAAGTATCGGATTTGCGCAATACTTATGGAGCCCCACAAAATTTTTGTAAATATTATGGGGGTCCTGAGGGATAGCGAAAAAATCTCAGTGATAAAAAAAGGGGTCGCGACTGAAAAAAGTTTAAGAAATCCTGCTCTAAATAACTGGTAAACGCTTCACGGTTTACACTGTTAAAAGAGTAATAAAAATTACTACAGATAAGCCTTTTGGAAAGTCTTTTTGGAAGACTGAATGGAACAGTCATAAAGGATGCACTAACAGATTTTTTTACATTTTTTATGGCCCAGCAAAACATCTGTTGCTATCTATTGTTTTGTTACTATTCATGATTGTCTTTTAAACATCTGCATCGAATGAACATAGTCCCAAGCCTAGTTTTGTAAATGTGCAACCTACATGAGGAAATGTGTGACTTACATCTGAGTCTTTGCCCTGCACTTAATGCTGGTTCACTTTGGAATACATATTGCGAGGCGAGACACAAAACACATTTATAGACTGTTTCTGTTTGTTTGTTTCTGTTTATTTTTTACCGCATTATGATATTTTTGTGTGGACAGCAACGTGTACATATTTTTGAATTTGAAGGTTTTCATTGAATTTAGGTTCAAATGGTTTCCCATGTTGTAGATATAATTTCTTGTGAATGCGTACCAAAACTGTGCTATGTATTTTCATACCTAGAGGAATAGGTTTCGTTAGTGTGGGAATGTCTGGAACGATTTTGTAGAACATTCTAACATTCTTATTTCATTCTAATTCTTCCACCTTTTTGCCAAAACTAAAAACCGTCAAGAGAGCTGTTCATTCAGTTTTAAGTTTTAGTTTGTTTGTAGGTAGCAGCTCTGCTGAGATAAAGTAGTCAGTGATTTTAAATTTCACCTGTGTGAGCGAATTTCCAATTCTGTGGCACCTTTGGACATTGAATGTGGCAAATTTGAGACAGCAAGTAATTCTGTAACAGAGATAGATAGCTACTGGAGCTGCTTGAACTATTTTAATAATTTTTATTGCTTAGAACTGAAATAAAAATTCATATTTTTTTCTTCCCTTAGTATACTTAATTCAAGAAAGCTAAAGAAACGTTAACATTCAATACTGAATGCGACTTTTATCAGTTTACTATTTTTGGTACAATTGATTACTATTAATTATGCGTTGATTTCGTTTCTTTCGCGCGCCCGCCACAGGACTGCGTACATTTGTTGTTTGATCTGGTGTGATTAATATAAAATTAGCCTGGTGGATTTTCTTCAAGGCCTATTCTTAAAAATTCCTAACTCTATTCGCTCATTCATAAAGGGCCTTAAACAGAAATGTGCCATGACTACATAGTTACGTTTCCCTTTAAGGTAAGCAGCTTTTAGTCGCTCAGTTACACCCTACCTCTGGAAAACCCTTAAAAGAATAGTAGAGAGACAGGCAGCAATAACAGCCATACATTCGTTCTCGAAGTTAAGCTCTCTGTGCTTAAATATATTAGCTATTTTGCATTCTGGTTGGAGTAGATACAAGTAGAAGAGTGAAACTATAGGCAAAATAAGAGGACTGGTTTAAAGCATAAAATCTTACAAATGGAGCAATGTCAAATTTGAAAATCGTACACATTTAGCAAATAGATTCTCCATTCTAACTTTAAACATTTGAATTTGAGTGTTTTTGTTATAAGTATTTTACTTTAAGCATTAAGCTTGAAGGAATTCTGAAATGTAGACAAAATTTTGGAGGTTGTTCTTTGCATTATGATTAATATTTATTTCTAAGTAGTTTATGGGATTATTTAATAAACCTGCAATAATATGAAATTGAATTACCGTTGTATTCCTATAACATGATGCGGTGGAAAAAGATAAAGAAATAAACTTAACTTCTTTGTTCTACAGATCTTTTATTCAATGACTTTCCGAATCTTAGTATGTATTCGATTAAAATTTGTTTTATTTAGAATTATTGGAAAGACTTCAACAAATTAGAATTATTGAATAATCAACAAATCGTTTTAGTAAATTTTCTTTTATTAATGTGCAAAATTAGATTGATTATAAGGTATTTCTCCCACTTCCCTAACGTGCCTTCGTGGTGTAACAGTAGCACGCTGGGCCGGTATTACAGAGGTCAGTGGTTCGATTCCCGGCGAAGGCGGTTGCTAATTTTTCATCTCTCTGGCTTCCAAAAAATTCTAATATCTCTACATGATAAGTAAAATAAAACGTAGCTCAAAGATTGTTCCATAACCGAGAAAATATCATTTTCATTAGTGATCAAATATCTTTACTCTCTTAACTGTTTAACCATATCATTCCATTGCATCCCGAAAAGAAACAAACTACTTACACTAATTTTCACTATAAATCCAAGGATAGTTTAGAGAAACTTACTGAACGTGACATTGGAATTTTCTGGATTCTCTTGACTGGAACCTGCTATATTGTCTCCTATTCCTTCGTTAATAAAACCGTTAGAAGTCTTTCTGGAAACTTCTAAAGCAAGAATCTCCATCCTGACGAAAGGCTATTCCAGAGTAGTTAAGATAGCCACTGTGAACGTGAATGTAATGAAGATTTAGAATTATCTACGGTTATGGTCAGATGTGTGTACCGAGAGAATTCTAATTGCGATTGGAAGCTGCTGCGAAACAGTAATGTTGAGCAAGTTGGTAACTACCGGGATTAGCAAAGAAAATAATACTTGGAGATATGACATCTTTGTCCTCCATGCATATACTATAAGGAAGCTAGAAACACCTTTTTATGTGAAATTCCATGAAAATTGCTTAAGTTGCGCAGTTACAGTAAAATTACTTAAAATACTCAAATGAATTTTAACATTTTAAAGTGCTCATGAAACAATAAAGTAAAAACCCAACGATAAACCATTTATTTCGTTTTAAACTGAATTTATATTTATGTTTTATGCTATATTTGTATTATAAAGTCAGTTTGGAATTTCAAGAAATAGATGATAAGTATAATTTTAAATTAGGGAACAGTTCCTTAATTGTAATCAAAGGCTCGAATATATAAATTCGAAAATTGTTAAAAATATATTTATTTCTTCTTGTTTGTGTTATTTTGTAATGTTTCTCTTTCTCTCTAGCACGTTTTTTTTCCAAATCTCCCGCTTAGAAAATTTTAATGACTTTCCAATTTGATAAAACTACGAAGTTATTTATATAAATAACGAACGTTTGAACACTTATGTTAAACTGTTATGTCTTACAATACAAAAATGTTATGTCTGTTACTGTTATGTCTTACAATACAAAAATGTGTCATACCTTGATACGGAAAAACTAAATTTGTCTTTATTCAACTGGCAAATTAATGTACATAATTATGATAATCAGTTCCAAGCAATACGAGTTGTAACTGATGTAATATTTTCCGCTGCCGCTGTTCTTTGCATAATGTGGTTGTATGACTTTGTAATGACCTTTTTGGGGGTATGTCACCTACTAAAACCCTTCTTTTTTCCTGTACCACCTTGGAAGTAAATATTTCAATAACGACATTTTCAAAAAGTGATGGAATATGCGGGATGAAACAAACTCCCAAACTACCAGAATAAAACAAGTAAAATAACAAGAATATTACTTTAGGATTTCTGTACTTCATCTATTCTTATATTTAATATCGAACTAGCCTACAAAGCCTATTTTAAGAAAGGCCCTTAATTTAATAACTCTAAGCGTAACACATTCAGCCGTAACTCTAGGCGTAACAATCAGTTATGCCATTGTTATTCTTGTCGCTTGTAGTATGTCATGCATTAGAATAAACGCTTTCGAGTAATGGCACCCATTAGAGTGAAAATAACCTTCGTGAAAACATTTCAAATGATAAAAGATAAGCAATAATCTGATTTGTAATATCATGCCGTTACACAGAACTATTCATTTTTCTGATACTTAAAAAGATAACATACTTCGAATTCTAAGAACTCTACAATAAAATGTAAAATAAATTCTCATTTGTCAAATAAATTTAATAAAAATCGTCATATTCTCAACTTTGTTAATTTTCTTATGCACTTATTGTAAATGAAATATGAAACCTCATCTTGAAGATGTAAACTCTAATCATACCTGTATTTTGCTACGGCAGTCTCAGATGTCACCTACTCCTTTGAAGTCCATATTACGTACGTTCTTTCTCTAGTTATTTTAAGACAATTGGACCTAATAGATAAACTCTAAAAGTATTCCTTTCTTGCTAATAAACTTGGATCTTGGAATTATTACTTAATATAATAATCGGAAAATTAAAGTAATTGTTTGTGGTTAATTAAACTCAAAAAACTAAATACACTTTAAAGCACGTTAATAATAATAATACGTAATCAAGACAGCTTTGACACCCAGATATAAATCGTGCTGTTAGTCAAATGGATGTAAGGAATACTGGAAAACATTGCTACATGTGTACGGGTTCGTAATGGACTTAACGCACGCTAAACTGATGACACCTTGATAAAATTTATTTTGCCAAAAGAAACACATTAAAGTTCTGCAACTTTCCACGAAAACCACTCGTCAGCTTTTGCCCCTGAATTTTTACTTTTCCAGCAAAGCTTCTCTTCTTTAGATTGTCACGTTGCATTATATAAAAAGTAGTATAATTCCCCACAACGTTTCATTAAAATTATTTATATATGTAAAACATTCGTAACAATAAATAATATCGACTGAAATAAGACATCGTATCCAACTAATCATTGTACTGTAGGGAAGGGTATATTTGAAGGTATATTGACAAAGTGAAACGAATACTGAATATATCAAATCAGTAAGGTTAATTAAAATCATCTTTCTATCACTGAACAAGGTCTTCCAATTATATATTTTAACATTATAATATTATATTGCTGAATTTTAATTATCCAAATTTAGAAATTTATAAAATATTTTTTATCGTCAGTGAGTGATTCATTTGAATGTAAAATGCAAACAATAAGAAAGACTTTAAAACTACCTGGTTAAAGTGAATTGATTCTGATAATTTTACTTTCTTTATCTGTATGTAAGACTTCTTTTTCAAGAAACCACTCAAAAAGTAAAAATCTATTCGTCTGGAATTAGTATAAAGCGTTTAAATGACTTAAAAGTATCTTCAAATATCTTTTTCTTCCTACTTCCATAAAAGACAGTACATTTTTAGTTCTGAGTCTTTACACTCCTCAGAGCGGTTCCAATCTCGACTGGTTCTCGGAACTTAATTACAGCAAAAGTAAAGGAAGAGATGCCCGCCACCTAGTGGCAAGAATGTGACAGTTGATGACATTCGGAAAAAATATTGGCTGCAAACTTCATTTTCTTTAAATGTGTATGTAATTCATTTTTACAAAGATAAGCAAGATACCATATTCTCTGGATTGTTGCCTTAATGAACCAAATTATAGTTTACGCAAAATCAATATATTTTTATCCCTAACTAAAGATTAATTAATGTAAGGTCGTAAAGAGTGCACGTACTTAGACAAGTCAATCTACCTAGATAAATCTTCATATTCATATCATTATTTTAACAGAATCTAAGAAACACTGGTCAGAAGACTCGGTAGCTCAAAAATGATCATCAAATTTGAATCGGGATGAGTTTAATTTCTTCGGAAACTAAACAATTAATTAATATATTTCAATAAAATAGTGCTATCAAACAACTTAACAGTAATATTTTTACTTGATACAGAGCCTATTTGTCAGCTGAATAAAAAACAATTTTAGCAAATAAGATAGGACAGAAAAATGTTGACAATCAGAAAGATGGACAGAAAAATCAATTTCTTCGTTGTTCACAATTCTTTTACAGAAGAGTTATATTCAAAAACAAGATCGAAATACTAGAAGAATATATAGCTTCGTAAATGATTTAATGAACAGAAAATGCTGAATTTAAAGCAGGCTTTTTCTAAAAAGTACAAAAATGACTCCAGCAATTATGCCAATGTACATTTGCTTAACATATTTCTTAGAGATACCAATATCTCTTATCAGTAATAACTAATAATGTTTACTTGTCAAAGTACACAAGAGCTATCTGCCTAAGAAGAAGGGTGCCTTCGAGGAGGTGGTTTTAAAGGAACTGACTTGTACTAACGTTACACAAGGAGAAAACCACAGAAATCGCATGAAGGAGCCCATTTTTTTTTGGGGGGGTGTATTCGAAACTGTGTTTAACACGCCAATGCTCGGCAATCTTACTGTTTGGCAGATGGTGGGAAGGCAGTGATGAAAAATTTAATGCAATGTCTTTCATATATACTGGCTTCTTAGAAATCAGGTCCTAAAATAATTTTTAAAAGTTTTTTTCTATTACATTTATGCAGCATATTGCAAGAAATGATCGAAAAATGGTGACACAAAACAGAAAATTTTATGTCGTTAAAATGCTATTGAAATTTTAACATCTTGGTTGTTAAAGCATTTAATTTTACTGAAAAACTTCAAACTGGCCCAGAAAAATAGTTTTGTGTTTGCATGTTGTGTAAAATATTCGTCAAAATATTCTCCTGCTACTACAAAAAAATTTAATAAGAGAGACATGAATGAGAAAAATGTTTTCATAAATGTGAAAAAATAGAAAAATAAATAAAAAATGTTTGAAACAGGAAATATATTAAGCTGAAAGATTTGCAGTTTCCTTTCTCCAAATGAATAGTTGCGGATTCTTTTTTCTAAATCTGCACATATCCCGTTGGTTTAACTGCTAAGGATAAACTGAGCCACTTACGTTCAATATAAACTAAAGAACTTCAGGCTGGTACGTATGGTCTCTATGAAAGGAAACATGCACTCATGAAAATACCTGTAAAGAGAACGAAACGGGTTTATATTTGCTTCAAAATAGACTTTTTAAGTTCCGTAATTCTCTACGATACAGATCCATGATTCGCGATGAAAATGTAAAGGAAAAAAAATTGGTTGTTTTCCAAAACAGATAAAAAATGCTTTTCTCCTCTTCTGCAATTATTTGAGATGAAATGCCACTTAAAAATGACTTTTCCTGTTTGATGCTCTGGGAAGCTTTTATAGCAAACTTCGTGAATAAAAATACGGTTAAAATATAATAACGATGAAGAATTTTTCGTTTAGTGTATTTTAAATGATTCATGGACTTTTTGGTCCTGAGAGATACGAGCTATGTATTATATATATATTAATATATGTAATGTTTTCAGTTATTCCATCACATCGTGGGCGAATGGTGAGGCTATTCCATTACACGTTCTGGCAGATGGTTGACGAAGCTGGGATGATTGAAGTACGGAGAAAAATGACGACTCAGGACTTTTCACTTTTAACAGCAAGCATATCTTTATTTTAATTTATAGCAGATGACTTTTTCCAGATGAAGTTAATCAAATAACTTATTCAGTAATTGAACTATTAGATAGGACTGACTTTAAACTTTAATACGTCATAACGTTCTAACAAAGAAAGAGGAGCATAGCGGAAGCGTTAGCAGGACGAAGGCGAGAAGGCATCTGTTTAGGAGAACTTATGACGCAGCATTTATATGAAAGGTTATGTAACAGAGTAGCTTCTAGAAAAATGTAGAAAAACTTATGACGCAGCATTTATATGAGAAGGTTATGTAATAGCTGCGAATGTTCTAGAAGGTAATGGTCTAAGGGGAGATGCTGAATTGCAGAAAATTAATTAAAGGTTGCTGGTTCGCAAAGAGCAAAGCCATCGAGGCACGACTAGAGTGCTAAGTGATTGTGGCCACAAATATCAATTGGAAATAAAAATGGAATTAAAACTGCCTCGACTGCCAAGCTTTTTCCTTTCCTTGTGCTTTTAATATTACATATATATATATATATATATATATATATATATTGGCAACTTGCATTGCATTTTTAGATTTCAGGAAATGATTTACAATCCTAAAACATTGATGTCGTTATGGTAGGTTATGTTATTTACCTCTATCAAATTTTTAATGCACCCTCTTTCCTCGCCTATTTTCCTTATCATGTATATTTCTTCCTAGGTTCCTAGAACGACGATCTGAAAATTTTGAAATTATTTGCGTCAATTCGTCTTTCTTCAGTGCATTCAGAGAACGAGCTTTACTACTAAAGTTAAAAAAAAAGGATTTGCCCAAATAGTAATTGTTTTCTTCTTACTAACAAAGGAAAACATTCAAGAACGCCCTGCAAAAGTCACTCCGAACCTTTTTCTTGTAACTGATGAAATTAAAGCCAGCTGAATACCAGAATCGATCCATCACAGCGAATGAAATATTAGTTAACATTCAGGCTACGATTTCTCCACGTCGATTGAATTCACCTTCTTTAATTATTTACTATTTGAAGCCATGGAGTAACGGACACATTAATCAGAACGGCCGAAACTCAGGTACAGGGAAATTAGATATCTTATTAGATATCGTTATGTTAATATTGCTATGTGCATTTACTTTTAAAGAAATAATACTGTGATATTTACCTGTAATTTATCCGTGACTACTTTTCATTTTACATGTTCTCACTGCAATAGCTTACTTCGGGAATTAAATTATGCGCATAATTTTGTCCTCTCGATCTACGGACGATAAAATTAGTAAACGGAAAGGAGGAAAATACGCACGTGAATTCGGTATATAAATCTCAAATTAAATGTGCATTGGAGCAACGTTAAATGCACTCCTCGTTCAACTAAGCTAGTAAATTGAAATAAAATAAAGGGAAACTTTTTGGATGAAAATTTTCAGAAAAATATATATGTTACGCGAAATTATAATTAAATGATTGAGATTAGGTTTCTTTATTTTCTTATTTTTTATTTTATTCGATTTCCTTATTTCTTCGCAAAAATCTAAGTTTTAATTGACTATACTATTTTTTTTTTTTTTTTTTTTTTTTTTTTTGTTTCGTTTAAAGAAGCTTAGCGAATATATTTCTGTAGGGAAAAAAACTATTCAAATAACTCAAACAACATATCTGAAAATAAGAAGTTCTGTCATCATCTTGGATTTGGCTCATTTCCCACTGCATTAATGAATCCTGTTGTTTGAACAAACCTTCTCTAGAAGGAGATTTCGAAATTTCTGCTAATTGGAACACTGCCGGGGAGAGGCGACTCTTCAGCGAAGCTCTGTGTCCCTTTCTCTTGTCACCCTTTATAGATGAATAAATGAATATTTCTATAAATTTTCTCCCTAAATTAAGCCATAGTGCAGTAAATGAAATGAACTGGTTAGCAAGCAGGTGATTAGATATTAATGGAGATACAAGGGCCCTAAATGGTTGGCAGTGACTGGTTCCGATTGAAAACAAATTGGGCTTGCGTGACCTATCTTGTGTATTCGGTGAGTGGCTACTCTACGCAGGCACGTGTTAGTCTTTCTACAAAGACTGAAGCTACAATGTTTACTTTTTACATAAACTAAAGCAATTTGATTGCAATAAAAATTTGTTTACCATTTAAAAGTGTGATATTACTATAAATGAAGCTCTGAAAGAAATATTTTGATGTATATGCTAAAAATTTATTAAAAATAATATTGTAATGGATGAAGTCTTTTGTTCTGGAGTTCCAGCGTATAATTCTAGGGTTTAGTTCTAGGGCTTATTTTTTTCTGATTTTAGTATCATATTATGTTGTGATATTTTACTTAGTGTAAATTTATCCACTTTGCTTAGCCAGTTTCTACATAAGAGAGTTGTTGCCAGCCTTGTGAGAGAAGACTTATCTATCAAGTTTTAAAATTACACGAGCGGATTGCGGCCAAAGCAAAATTCAGAAATTTAATGTACACCTGGAAAAAAAAATGCATAAAAAATTCAGTATGAATGTCAGCTCAGTCTTTCTAAGCTACAATATATTCGTAAATAATTTTCATGTTCCATACCAGGAAACAAAAACTTCTGACACTTTAACTTAATACGTATGCATATGACGCCATGATTTAAATTTGATGTAATATAACGACTTTTTCTCAATAACAATAAAATAATTTTAAGGTGGCAATAACATATCGTGCCTCGCCACAAGCAGCTATTTATTTAAAATGCCGACATTAACGACACATTTCCGACACACAATGACATCACATGCAATCGCGTGCTTTTTTTCAACTTCAGAATAGGACCTTATATAATAATAATATGTTTAAGGTTTGGCAATGCTAATTTTATTTCATACTTTGTAAACTTACAAAAGTTTTATTGGTAAAGTCTATGATTTGAAAGCGAGCAGCAGCAACGCTTTTTGAAATAAGCAGATTTTTGTCTCCATCACACGAGACTGTTGCCACTCGGAAAAGTAATTGCGAATATTAGCGTTTTCAGAGTTTTTAGTTAATATCTTGGCTAATTAGTTTCGTGCAAAGATGAGAATGGTCCAAATGGCTTCCACGAAGTTTTGGAATCATTGTGTACCTCGGATTCCAAAAATCGAAACTCAACTCGCTGTCGTTCCGGAGGAGATGATGTCACAAACAAACAGACAGACGCTCCCAGATTTTAATAAAATAGATTTCATATGAGTCAAACTATTTCCAAAATTTAAAATCAAGACAGATTATATAATTACTAGAAAGCCCGACGGTCATACAAAATGACCGCTATTCTAGACATTATAAATTGTAATTAAAATGATTTTGCAAAGGTGTCTGTTAATTCAAACTGAATTTCCCAGGGCAGGCGGCGAGGATGCCCTTTACCTTACTGCCCCACGGGGTTTCCCCCTTCTACTTGCTTAACTGCTTAAAGTAGAGTGCAATGAAGGAAACCTATGGCGGTACATTTCTTAAGAACCACCGCTAGCTCAATAAATAAAGGTGATCTAAATAATAAAATGTTAATTCACATGTCAAAGATCTCTTTGTACACAACATGCAAACAAATTTTCACCTTCCTCCTGACACGCTCAATTCGCGTTCATTTGTAAACCATTTCAAAAACAGATGATTGCTAATGCAAACACAAATGTTCACGTTCCCCCTGGACAAGCTCAATTTGTGTTCAGCTGGGAATTTAGTTTAAAATACAATGTCGGAATAAAATCGGGAAAGCTTTTAAACTCTTTACGCGAAAGGATATTTAGCATGGGAGTTTGGGTAAACCTACCTGATGAGATGTACTATGCACAACTCGTTAGTTGGTTTCGTCTCCTTTAATTTATCAATGTTTGCAAGTTTCAAGTAATTCATATGTAAATATAGTTAAATGCATAATAAGCAACAATTGTATGCATTAAAATATTTAAATGTACTTTACCATGATCATTTAATTAAAACAATGATAACTGCATGTATGGTATCAGTGTATGTAGACTATTTGAATGCCGTGGCAACTTTACCCCATTGGCTAGCACAGTTACGCAAGCAACCAATAAACTATCGGCGACAAACAGACACTTAAGCCGCATATAATAAAGATTTTATCTTTACATCAGTTTTAAACAAAATATGAGTATTTAATATACTTCATAATGTACACTGTACAAAAAAGGTATAGTTCTATATCTTCCGTTCTACTAGCCCGATTGAGGAAATTCAACTTGCATTTTTCATGTCCCGAAAGAGCAATTTAGGATATTTATTAGATTTATATATAACATTGTTCTAATATAGGTATTTTGGCACAAAATCGGACATTTTCTGAAATGAAATGCTGATTTTTTCCAATATTTCGATTCTGCGAATACACTTACTCCAAACTGTCACGTCTTGTAAAAGTAGCATTATCATTTTATAAAGAATTAACTCTCAAAATTTTAGCTTCTCCATGTTAATTAAATTTGGTATATATTTATCAATATCTCTTTTGTTATTAAACTTATTTCATTCTTCCTTTCACATTTCGAAATTTAGTTCACACGAAATTTAGGTTTCTTCAAAGATAATTCCCCTGTTTTTTATGATTTATTTTAACAATTTGTATTTTAAACAATTTTTATAAGTTTCTCGAAAAATATTTTGAATTATAACCTACAAAAGTGTTACCATCCTCTTAATATAGTTATATTTCTAAGCATACCTGCAAAAAATAACAATTCTTTTTATTCAAAATTTCCTAAAATATACGTGAATTTATATATTGGCGCGTTTTGAAAATTGGCATTTTGGCCAAATGTGATTTACGCACTTTGTCAAACATTATTTGAAAGTATGAACGATGACCATTTTTCCGCTCGTATACAATGAGAAAATGGACAGGAAAATAGTTCTCTATAAATTAAGAAGTTTGCTAAGTGAATCATTCTTGACGCAAATTGAAAAAATGCCTCAAGATAAATTTTTAAATTTCTCCATAAATTTCTCACCAAAAATTACAAAATTTAATGTCTAGGCATAATGTGAGTCATTGACTCGAAATGTGGAAAATCTTTGCTATGTTATTGCAGAAAAAGTCCGATTTTGTTGCAAAATATCTATGTTAAAACAATGCTGTATATACAATACTATATCTAATACAAACAATGCTATATCTGATACGTATCCTAAGTCGCGCTTTCGAGGCATGTAAAAACGCAGTTTAAATTTCGTCAACCGGTGCAATAACACGGGAGATACAGAGCTGTCCCTTTTTACTTCCACGTACGAAGTAAAAAGGAAGTATTGTAATCGTGAAAAGTTTCAGGCAACATATTTCAACGAAAATATCCATTTTGACCGCTATCGAATGCAATTTAACGATGTTTTTGCGTGATATCTGTGCGTAAGGACAGAATAAAAGACACCTTTCCTCCAAAAAATTATAAAACAGCTTTAAAATTAATTCTGAAGAGCATTTTTCGTGGCGTCTGTACGAACGTATGTACGTACGTATCTCGCATAACTCAAAAACGAGTAGCCTCAGAACGTTGAAATTTTGTACATAGGACTGCTATAACATGTAGATGTGCACCTCGTATTGTGGTTGCAATCGGCCGAACCAAACGTATATAAATATATTTATATATATATCCACTATGTTACCCGGTTCAGTGATCTCAGTATCTTTACTCTTATATGTTTGTAAATTGTACATTTTTTGCTTTAAAAATGATTGAATTATGTTGTTTTTATCTTCCGGTTAAGGTTTTTATGACTTTTGTAATTCTGGAAGCAATATTTGTACAATTATCAACAATTTAAAAGCTGTTTAAGTGCGGTTACGTTTTAAATAACATGGCGGGCATATTTGTTTACATTTGAAATAGCAGAATTGTAGATTTGTTGCCAATCTAGAGAGACTACGCTTCGCAACACAAAAATAACGCCTTCATTTATTATTGCGAATTAAATCATGCTTAATCCTTCTGTAATTTTTTCGAGGAAATAAGTGTTTAAGATTTACTTCGTAATTTTTAATGCAGATATTTTGAGTTTTTATATATTTTTGCCTTGTCGCGAAGTGAGAGCTGAATTAATTGAATGAGAAATACTAAATCATCTGTGAAAAACTGTTTCTTTTCTGTTTGCTTAATGTTCTGTTCTGTTCTGTTTGTTTTCTTTTTGTTTGCTTAATTTCTTTCATACATCATTCTAGCTTTATTATAGTATTTGAATAGAACATGTGGCAACAATAATTATTCAAATGATATAAATTTTGTGTATTCAGAGTGTTGTTATAGTAAACAAATATAGTGAATTTTAAAGAGTGCATTTATTCTATTGTGGTTTATGCGCTGTCGACGAAATAGATTTAATTCATTTCTCAAAATAATTGTACGACGCTTAGCAACAGGAGTTTACGGAAAATTGTACGAAAATTTATGAAGAATTGTTGAAAACGTTTACTTAGTGCTTTATCAATAGTTATAGAAGCCCAACTGGTCATTATAAGCTGAATTTACTTTTTCTCTTTATTTCTGTTTTTGGCATATTGCCTTGAAAATTAAGCATTTGTCGGAGGCGTCTAAATTCATCAGCCACTTATCTGATTCATCACTGAGAAACGTTGACAGCTGGCATTGATAATTATTTCACCGAACAAAAGCGGCAGTCATTGTTTACAAAATAACTGCTTCCGTAGATATCGGGTTTAGAATCTTGGGAAACAAATTATCTGAAAGCAAATGGCGGTTGCTGTAAGTTTCAATTACAGCCAGATAAATTTTAAATGAACTCTGGTATTCTAGAATTCTAGAAGTCAAAACTACAAGATATTCTGTTAATAGCCCTCTAGCTATGCATTTTTGAATATTTTCATTGACTGTTTCATATTTTGGAAAATTTTAAACAATTTTTGATTAACAAACTCAATGATTTCAAAGTGAGTAATGGCAACATTGTACGAAAAAAAATATTTCCAGCGCGCGAGACTGTCTATAAAAAATTCTGAAGATATGCTGCTATTTAAATATTTTATGATATTGCTGTTGAATTGAATTTTATGTGATTTAAGCGCAAAGAACATGATATTTAATAAATAAAGTAACACAAAAAAGGTTAAAAAACAAAACGCCTGTCTAGGCATAATATAATGTCTGAAAGCTTTCAGATTTTATCTTGTTATTTTTTATAGTAAAACAATCTAAACGAAGCTGTATAAAAACATTAAAACATTATTCTAATGCTTCCATTTAGTGATTACCCGCAAAGAAGATTCATCCTTATTTTCACACTATTAATAAAGATATTTGCAGGAAATTCGTCAATGCCATACTTTTATAAAACGTAAGAATCTGATTAATATATATAACAAAAAAAGAAGTGCCCCTTTTTTATAACATCATATTCGTAGAATTTTCTAATGTAATGAATGCACAAGAATTTTGCATGCAATATTTTGGCTTCAGTTTCAGAGGAATTAACAAGTATTTTTAGTTTTCGCCTAATGTACGTCAAAAGAATAATAATATATTGAGAGCAGTTTTAGAAATTTGTTGAAATATTAATATGTTTTGAAATTGCTTTCGTAGAAATAATTTAAGTCTCTTAACTAAATAAATGATCTCTTATCCAATATCATACGCAAAATTTCAACACCAGCCATCTTCTGTAATTGCTGTAAATGACATCATATTGCGTAGTGGCGTATCATGCGAAGAAATGAAATTTGCTGAAATTTTTGTGGTCTCTTTACTCGCTTTGACTTAACCATTAATGTGTCAGGCGGAATTCGAAAAGAGCGTTAATTGATTTCTGCATTAGGGAATATGAGACCAGCATCTGAGTTAATTCTCGCTTTTGGAAAATTAATTTTACTTCATTCTTGCTCCGTTCTGGGGAATGTGATCACAAATGGAATTTCAGACTGGAACATAATTTAATAGATCTTCGTTTTCATTCTTATGAGCGTTCTTTCCAATTGAACTTAGATGCATAGCAGAAGAAAATTTTTCATTTTAGAAGACATTGTGATGACACAAAAGGGGAAAGGAGTTGTATAAATGTTATTAGTATTTCCACTTTTGAGTTTCCAAAACATCGATGCTATATAGTCATCGATTCTCTGACCCATGAGGACAACAGACCTGATATTATGCTTAAACAGTTATTGCTTGTCTTCGGGAGGAGAAAATGTTAATGCTATATAATTTTGTCCCCATTTCAAAAAAAAAAAAAAAAAAAAAAAAAAAAAAACGCAGGCTTTCTGGCATTGCATTATTAACTTACCAAGAACTTCATAACGTTTTTCCTGCTTCTCCACGTTAGCTCATATATATACACACTGCAGGTTTTACATAATTCGAAATATTAGGCTATTAAATTTTTATTGCCAATTGTGTTATTTTTTTCTGATATTCAAATAATTATGATAATATGCGCACTAAGTGTTAAGCAACCTGAAAAATGACGAAAATATGTGCAAATTGAAATGGGAGGGACATTAGAATTTTCCGATTTGGCCATGCAGACAATTTCGTCTTCTTAGAAAATGTAAACTAGGTCTAAAACTGTGAATCTGGGTCTCAGAATAATTATTTCTCCGAGCTGCTTTACTTTTATTAAATACAAATTAAAGGTATTTCAGTCTACATCATTAAAGTTTTGCTAATGGCACATTATCAGAAACACAACTAATTAATTTAGATATTGTGCTTAATACGTAAATACAAAATTTTTCTATTTTAAACTCTTACTTTCGTTTGTTACATTTTAGATTAATCTTAATCTCTTTGATCTCAATTGAAACTTTGCAAGTGTGCTCGGTATGACGGAATTCCATTATACTAATATTATCACATTTTATTTAACTTCCATCTACATTTATATTTACTCCAATTTATCAATGGTAGTGTTTCGCGTGTTTGTGAACAAAAGGAGTATACATTAACAGTCTTCTTTATTTTCTTGTATTTTCAAATTTATATGTATAAGTAGTAATTCCAAATCAAAGTGTTTAAAAAATAAATTACGAAAAAATATTTGAAAATTTTAAGACTTTATATTGCGCCCAAAAAGGCTTTTTTCTTAACGTTTTGTGTGTTAGCTTTATTTATTAAATATCAAGTTCTTCGCAATTAAACCATAAAATTCAACTCAACAGCAATATCACAAAATAACTTAAAAAGAGCATATCTTTAGAATTTCCGATACACAATCTCGCGCGCTGGAGATAATTTGTTTTTCATGCAGTGTTGCCATTGTTCGATTTGAAATCGTTGAGTTTCCTAATCAAAAACTCGTTCAAGTTTTACAAAATAGGAAATAGATAATAAAACAAAATCCAAATCCCAAATTTTGTTTTCCAGATGCCCATATTCAACTGGAGGACTATTTTATTCAAAATTTGATGTCTCTAGGTACCCTTGTTTTTTCACAGTGCGAGAAACAAACATGCCTACATTTATGCAGATTCATCATTATTTAATATAATGCTGGGCTCTAATATTTGGTGGCAAGAATTTGAAAAGTCAAACTCTGTTTATTGTGAAACGCCACAAAATGCCACGACGAAATTAATAGCGCTTTGAGCTAATAATTACATCCTTGATAATATATTTGATTTTAATGAAAGTAAATAGGATTTATATTAAAAATATTATTATTTAGACAAATTCTGTTGAACGTTTTATTTCAGGTCAATTTCGAAATTTAATGAAATCTTTCACTTTTAAAATTTTATATATTAAAACTTAATTTCAGTATTCGTCTGCATGAAAACAAATTATATTATTAAGTTTTATTTTACTTATTTATTTTACTTAGAAACAACAACATTTAAACTTGTCTTTCTACACATTTACTTTCGATAATGTTTTAATTTTCAGTGATATGCATCTGATATTCGCAAAGTTTATTTGAAATGTTTAACGTTAATATGTTTTATACTTTTGCAGGGATATTTAGTTTATTCTATTATAGTATATTATTATATACTCTAGTTGGAATTTCATTTTTGATAACTTAATGACAGCTGGTAATCCTTAAATTTTTCTCATTCCCAAGATCTATAAATATATACATTAGAAATGAACTACATTCTATTTACTTCCTCTGATATGCACATTTCTAACCCATTAAATATCAACTATGATTAAAAGCTTTTAAGCTCAAATAAAAAGGTAAAGTTAATCTATATATATGTATATAGGATAAAAATAGATTTCTAATTTTAATTTGGAATATCCACTTTAATCTGCATTTTGATTTGGCCTAAAAATTTGAATTTTCCTTTCTGGCCTAAAAATAGTAACTGCTTAAAATATATATCTCTTATACTGCCTCATTTCAGAATTAATTAATGTAATATGTTTTTTGCATAATGCTAATGAACCATGAACTTACCTAAAATTTTTCCAATATTGATTTCAATATGATACAAAACATTTTATTAACCAGTAACTGGAATTAGATCACTCCTAACCTAAATTTTATCTTGATTTTGTCGCATTCTCTCTCTCTCAACTCTCAACTGCAGGACTACTTAACCGCATTTAGAACCAGTTTCTGAACTTTCACGAATATTTCAGATCTATCAGATCGAAAAAATAATTAAATTAGTCTTAGTATAATACATTTCCCAAAATTTTCAGATCTATCAGATCGAAAAAATAATTAAATCAGTCATAGTGTATAGACATTAAGTTAGCAGGAGAGATGAAATGAGCAACGCCGTTGCTGGGAAACGAACCACGGATCTCTCGAATACGCGCCGAGCGTGCAGACCACTACACTACGAAGGCGTGCTATGAAGGCGGGAGAAATACCTTATATAGTAGTATATTACATTTTTCAACATTTTATTGCAAATCTTTTGATTTCTTGACACAACAAAATTAATTAAATTTAAATTAACTAAACACTTACTCAAGGCAAATTACCTCTCTTGACTGTTTTCAAATTTCTTCTTGCTTAATTCTGATTTTCATATAATAGCAATGAAATTTATCTCTTCGTGTGTAGTTTGTATATTGAAATGGTCGTTTACTTCGAACCAAAAGTTAATTAATTAATATGTTCCTATTTAATTGAATTTAATTATAAATTAAAGTAAAATAAATATAAATTATCTACATGAGTTGAACTATTAAGTAAATGTTAATTGTGGTCAGCTTTGAGTTTTTCATACTAGATCTTCGGATGTTTAAAATTCAAAACCCAAATAGCTTTTATCTGCATCCATACTAAATACACCAAAAAAAAAAAAAAAGTTCAAATAAACAATCACTGAGGGGAAATACATTATCCAAGCAAAAATCAGAATTTTAGGGACAGAACTCTTTAATCACTCTTCTCTTTTTTCTCTTAAACCATTGTTCTGCAACCTTTATGTTTCACAGCTAAAGAAAAGCTTTTGAGCAAATATCAGAGGCTAAATGGAGCTTTTGCCGCTATTTTTGAAGTATATCGGTAAAGAATTAATATGAAGACGATAAAGATTGATTCCTTAAAACGTATAAAAATTAAGAAATGTTCACTAATGAGGTGTCTTTATTCTTTGAAGAGGTATATATTCTTAATTGAAAAGCATCGTAGTTGCACTTTGGGATGAGTAAATTTTAGGTGCTTCATTAATTCCGATAAAGTGATCTTCATCATTTTCACAATAAGTTCGGCTTGAAAGTTCTGTTGATTACAATATTCTTCAGCTGCTATTTTGACATTCATTAATTACGTGTTTTGATGAATAAACCCTCATCTGAATTTTGTTAATTAAGTTCTTTAGATGTGTAATGTTCTAAACTGATTTTGTTTTTGAGATAAATCAGTCTGATAACTGCTTTCCTGCGAAATGTTTAAAGAAATGGTTAGCCTGTAACTTTGATAAAGAAATTAACGAACAAAGAGCAACTTTATTAAGGAATTCCAGTGTATTTAGAAAAGGAATTAAAAACTACGTTTAACGATATGCGCTATTATTTTGCAAAAGAAATATCAATAATTTCACTCATTATGAAGTCAGGATTTACAGGGTAGCCTGTCCTGCAGGACATCTTTGTCAGTTAGCCGTAGTGTGCTTTACCTAAATCTAATAATCAAACTCATATACATGCATACATGTATGATTTGGACTGTTTTAAATACGAATAATATTTTAAACAGGAAGGGACATTACGGATTTATACTTCTTTTATCAGTTATATTAAACATATCAAATGTTATAAAAAAATCACCTAATTATTCATGAAATCATAAATCACGAAGTCGTTGTTTGCACACATTGTCATTGATTTTATATTTTTAAACGAGAATTCCTTCCAATAAGGATCCGTTGTGTTCCCAATGTACTGTTCAGATGCAATTTTGTAGCTGAGACTTCTCATGGATGAATGTTAGCTTTCCAGCAGAATGTCAAGAAAAATATAGTGATACAAGGTTACTATACCACTGCAATTACCGTCAATTAGCTCCTAAAAGCAGAACATGGGCACCTGATGCGTATTGTTGATTAACATGTATAGCTTAGTGCCTGCGGCTAAATTAAACTCCTTTCATATTTCTGACGGGCATCAGGACAAGAAATGGCATCCGAACACTTATTTGTTACTTGAATCACGTGAGAGCTAAGCAGCTTTCATGATCTACCTTGCTCCACCTTGAAAAAATGATAATGAAAATTAATGTTTTACCACAAATTCCAAGCCAGACCAACCAGTAGGATAGCTGCTTCGATTAACCATTAAATCAGATTTCTATGCAATAGGTGCTGTTAAGCTACAATGTTAAGAAACGTATGCCAAGCAAATCTAATTTTAAATGTGGCCCACTTAATAGGTGCCTCCATTACAAAGTGACCACCCCTTCTGGTCTTAGTAGTGGGCAAGGCGAAGTCGACTGAGAGCCCGCCATTGGTTAAAAAAATTCTTTCTAAATTCTCTCAAACAAGATGTAGTAAATGTATAAATGTATCTATTTTTCAACTCTGTGAATAGACATGAGCCCTAATTTTGAAAATCTCTTCGCAAAATAGAACATTGACCAGGGTTTGGGCTTATTAGACTCGCATAGATTGTGTCCATGTTAAATATTCATTACTTTATGCAGTGGTCACATATTAAAGTGGTAGCAGGTGATCAGATATCGTGTGTTTTATTAACAAATATTTGCATGTACCGAAACGAAGGAAAGAATGTATATACGTTTTTCTCATTATCCAGAAGTACAACCTTTCTCTAAAACTTTTAGTAGCCGAAATGGCATAACAGGAAAAAGTAATTAGCATTAAAATTTATTATACTTTCCACATAATTTAGCTTTCTTGTTTCTCGGCCGAAAAGCATTTTAAAATTTCATGACATAAGAATAAAGTAACATCAACCTGTAGAAACAAAAATTACATACAAAATATTTCAAAGGCGACGTACGCTTCAAAATCGTTGTTGGTAGCTGTATTACTTTTGTCTAAAGTTAGTACTTCATTAAAATAAAGCAATGAAATTTTTGCTCAAAAATTATTGCTATTCAGAAAGCTTCGAATTAATATATTCTTAAACTCGATATTTTATACATTTGATATTAGCACTGTATTTGCAAGTGGCAACTGAGAATGCATATTTTTTATCGCGTTCTAAACATATTCTGACTTAAATGTAAATTTTAACAAATATATCATTTCTAACTGTATAATCTTTATACATATAAACAAAACACAATAAATGCAAAACTAAAATTGCTTTGATTTCATTATAATAAGTACATGTGGTAAAAATAGCTTATTTATCGGAAATTTACAAGTATCCAGATAAGTTCCAGTCCTGATGATGTCGGATGTTTGGAGTTTTAATGTATTGATACCATTTTTACTTTTCGAACTTAGAGGTATATGTGTATATGGTATTCTAAAATGCATACTTGAAGACATCTTTGCGTATAAATAAAATAATAATTTAAAACATCAGGGTTTTTGGCATCAATCCACTACGGGAACTACACAATTCCTTTCAGAAACGGTATTAAATTCTCTTTCCTAATGCATCTAGCTAAAAGCTTACACCAAGCGTTGCTTTTTTAATTAACCCAAAGCCTAGTCTATTATTATATGTATGTGCACTGAAGAGTCTGTTGCTACACAGCGTAATTTGTCATAGAGTTGTGGTCGTTTGAACGGCTGACAGATTGTCACAGAATTGGACTGAGATAGCTGACAACTGCAATTGGGCGGATCGTAGTGGTTGTTAAGAAATTAAGTTCTCTGTATTTTTTTAACTGGGATGCTGTAGTATTTAATTCAGGGAAATATTACTTATTTTCGTAGCTTATCTTTATACTCAATAGTAAAGTGCAAATAAAATTTGATTATCTTTTAAGTGGTTTATATTTTATTCTGAATTTATTTTATTACTGTGTTTACTTAAATATTAAGTGATAATAGCTCAATGCTGCTTATATTTACTTGTTAAAAATGGTATTAAAACGTGCTGATACGTTAACATTCCATTATCTCAGTTAAATTATGTAGAGATACGTATTAATTTTATTTTATGTTTGATAATGTTTAATGAGGAAACTTAATGTTTAATAATTAGAAAGACGCTTTAAACTGTAAATTTTGTGTTAAAAAACTAAATCTGATTACATCATAAATTTGATTAATATTTTTGTTAGAGCAAAGTCAATGCCAAAACAATGCCGTTTTTTCCATGAACCGTAAGGGGTAGTTGTATAAGATTTTTACTGACACAGGCTGTTCTGATGAAAAATTATGTCAAATATTTTAGCTTCTTCGACTACCTAACCTTGTAACTTTGGTGCGTATTAATAGATATTAATAGACATTAAAAGAGAAGGAAGTTCAATACATTAAAATCTGGCACGGAAATCAGTCAGATATGTACAACAAAGTCTTTTAGTTAGTCAAAAGTCCTAAGTTAGTCAAACAAAATTGTTACAGCAAAGTCTTTTAGTTAGTAACTTTTGTTTGATTAAACTAGTCTTTTAGTTTAGTTAAACAAAAATTAGCTTCATTTTATTCCTATGTTTTCCGTGCTCTTCAAGTTTGCTCCTCCAAACTATACCTTGATGAAGAACTTAATTATTTAAAAGCAATGACAGGGGCTTTTCACCCAACATTATTAAATAAAACAGTTAAAAAATTCTCATCTCAAGACACCAAGAGACACACTTTTGTTTTAGAAGATTATAAAAATTTTGCCATTCCCTTCTTTCCATCAATTAGCTATAAAGTTGCACGTATTTTGCACAAATTTAACTTTCGGGTCGTTTATTCTCTGATCAATAAAGTTCCAAGTTCCATACTCAAGGGCCCCATTCCGGATATGAATTCCCAGGGTATTTACAGGATTCCTTGCCAGTGTGGTTTAATTTACATTGGCCAAACTAAGAGAGCTTTCAAATTTCGCGTGAAGGAACATGAGGTATATGTTAGAAAAAAGGAAACACAGAAGTCTTCTGTTGCCCAACATTCTTGGTCCGAAAATCACACTTTAAAGTTTTCTGCTGCCAAAATTATTAAAAAAAAATCTTCCATTGGTGAACTGGATTTTGTAGAGGTATTTCACATTCCAAAATATCTTTCTGTTCTAGTTAACCACTTGTGCTGCGATTAAACTTCACGGTTGTGGTGCCGTGCGCTACAATATAACAAGCCGTAAAGTGTCTCATTTACGCCGCTCCGCGTCTGCGAGTGCAATCCAGAGCTGTAACTCGAGAAATAAACAATCTCGTTGTTTATTTAGGGCAAGTGGTTAAAGACCCTAATTCCAATACATCTTTGCCTTCAGCCTTTAAAGAAATTTTTTTAGTTCTGGTTTCATCAACAGATGGCGCCAATAGCTTATCTCCTGTCCAGGCTTTCTTAGCTTATCTTATCTAATCATTATATCTTGCCTCGTTCATTTACACTTTTGCAGCTGAGGATAATGATTCGGTAAAACCATCCAAATTAGTCCTGTGAAAATTTGAAAATATAACTCTGATTCTTTGCTGTTTGGTTTCTAAGTTAATAAAGTATTTTAAGTCAAGCTGTTATGAACGTGTGTGGTTCCAAAGTTCTATCTAACAGCTAAGTGTGTGGGAACCTCGTGAACAGTAAGCGAATAATCGCTTTAGTTCAGAAACGTAAATCTCAAGAAGTTTTAATTACCCTTTATTTCTCAAAATAAGTACTTCACATTTGGCTCTTTTCTCAGAGCGTAGAGCAAAGCCTCCACTTGGGCTTAAAGTAATAAGAAATAAAATTTACGTAACGCTTATCTAAAAAGATACAGCCGAAGCTGTCAAGATTTCCAAGTAGTTGGCCCTTAATTATCAACTAATCTGGCGAAGCTATCAAGAGCCTGAAATACGGGCGAGCGTAGTAAAAGCTTAGAGAGAGTGGAGCCATAAGGCGAACGCGCGCTAGTCAGAAACTCTGGCTCCATAACTCAGTGGAACTTTGACTTATTATTATACATTTGCATTAACCGCGATTCTAAAACACATTCTGGTTGGAAATTATAAGCTGAAATTAGGAGGGACAGGAAATTAGCGTTAACTAAAGATAACTGTTAAAAAACTTAGGATAAACCTTACAAAGGTATAAGCAAAAAGATTAAAATTGCTCTAATTTTTAAAACCACATTCATATACTTTTTGTATTGGATCACTGAGTAAATAAAGTTGTTTTTTTCTGATCTTTAGTTTCCAAAAGTAAGATAAACAAAGCTCTCTTTTAATCTAAAATACACTCTCCTTTATCCTTTGCTAGTGTTTAATAATCACCGTAGGATTTTGTTCCCCTATGGTTTGCAGGACATTCACATCGAGCTCTGTAGATCATCCTTTATTGTTTTGTCACCGAGTGTTATGGCACATTTTCTATAGTTTCTTGTCGAATTTCTGGAACCGTTGACTCTGGCGTACGCGTTAATTCGATCCCCATATACTGCATTAATATGTCTGTTCTCTATTTAATTTCTGAATCGAAACTCTGCGAATATGCGCCTTTGTCACTTTCATTTAGCTTTCGAAACAATAACTATTAAAATCAAATTGCACTCTTCAGAAATTGATCTGAGAATAAGAAAAATGTAAAACCGCTACCTGTTTTTACACCAAGATGGTGATGGTGCAGATATTAGCTTGTCCCATTCTCTTCCGACGTTAAATTAAGTTGACTTAAACTTAAAAGCATTATGAACAAAACGCATTATTTATGGGATACCGCTGTAAATCGACAAACCCAACGTAAGGATGAATCGTTGCCAAATAATTTTTTTATTCGAGCGCTAAGTAAAATAAGAGAAATACATCTCGAATTTTATGGAAGAATTTCTTAAAGCAGATATTATGCCTTCAGACTGCTGTGCTGGTATAACGATTGCAGAACTATAAGGGCACTCTGAAATAACATCTTTAATCCCTACAGCATAATAAATCCCACAATTCTTTCAAAACATCACTATTATTTTCTGATAAAACATCTACTTTTATTTAGGAAACCAAATATATATTTTGAATAATACTATATCAGTTCTTAATTCTGTCTTGAAGCCATCGTTGAAAATGCATTCATGCATTTCCTACGATAGGGATTCCCCTTTTGTATGTCTTACACGAATATTGAATCGATAACTTACAAAAGAAAGAGAGAAATAGAACTGGTAAATTACCCAGACAACTTCCTCTCCGGTTTACGACTATTTTAGCATTTTCCTTCCTTTTTCCTTGTGAATGCTGTTTTCCCTTCTCATTTCTAAGTCACGTTCTCTCCTTTATGACTTTTTGAGATGCTGTCCCATGACGCCTGGTAAGAACTTTTCCTAAAACTCGGATATCTTTGCATTATAGCTCCCCGCTTCCAAACAACTGGAAGCCCTTTGCACAAAATCTTTGACTTTTTAGTGTAATCAAGCTATGACAATCATATAATATTCTTCGAAATGTAGTTTACTTTGAAATCCTCGAAACAGACAGATTAAAATGTGCTGAGTTTGAACATACTTTATTAACCGAATTTAATTTCTTTTCCGGGCCAGTATCAAATTAAAAGTATCCACTTTTCAAAAAGACTTATTATTTTTAAATATTTGAAACGTATAGTGAATAAATAATTATTTGAGTTTCCCTCAATATTTTATAATTTTAGGAAAGGTATACCAATAAAAACACTGCTCTACAATGACTGATTAACCTATTATCTGCTGGCGTTGCGTTGACGCAACGCTCAAAATAAAGGCGCATAATATAATTACCAAAGATATTTTGTACTAGTAGGTGATTTTGTGTAGGGAATATTATGAAGATTATTTCTGTAAAAAATTATTTGTCTTCAACAATAATTTTGTTTATAATAATTAGTCTTGTACTTAATGCAAAATTTAAGCAAAATTTTCGACCAGGTATTTTTGCCGAAACATTTAACGAAAGAATCGCCGCCTGTTACGGGTTTAGCCCTAAAATTTCAAACTTCCTCAAAATGTCATGAATAAGTGGTATTTTCTTGATTTTAATTAAAAAATGGCTCTCTCATTTTGTACCTTTATTCCTTTTCTTCCAATATACATCCAAACCGAAATCAGATACATTAAAAACTAGCAAAAATTTTCATATATAATGAATATGGAAGGCAGCCTTCTGTGCAGAATTTTCCGGCCGTAACGCTGAGAAAGTTAAGAGTGATCTATTTTCAGGCAACGTCTCTCCGCTTATCAGAACATTTCACCAATCAGCTTATAAAGTATTTCTCCCACCTTCTTAGCATGCCTTCGTAATGTAGTGGTCAGTACGCTCGAAACGTATTCGAGAGGTCCGTAGCTCGAGTCCCAGCGAGGGCATTGTTCATTTTTCACATCTCTTGCTTTGAAAAAACCCCAATGTCTCTACAAGCTGTTTGTATTTGTGTGAGGATAGAAGGAAAAGCAGATGTTGCGCTTGTGCAACGTCAGCGGGAGAATGGTATTCCCCTTTTTTACTCATGTCTTTTAGATGTTCTGGTTAATATTCATTCCATGCTTTAAAAATGCCTAGAACGAGGTACCTTACATTAGAAAAAGGCCCTTCAGAGATTTTTTTTTTTTTTATGATGAAACATATCGTAATAATGATGATAATGACCAAAATGAAACTGATATTATTATTCCACCAGAAACTGTAGAACCTAGTAATGAAGAAGGGAATATAATGTTTTGATTAATGATAATAATATTTTACCAAATGGTAGTGCTGCGAAAGTTTATGTTCACGTAAGAAGTAAGTTTCAGCCTTCTAAAAATAGTGTTAGTCATATAGAAAACGTTTAAATAAACAGAAAATAAAAACTTGAAATAGATAAAGAAGGATCTCTCAGTTATGTCTCAAACTAAAACTGAAGGAAAAGATGAAATGAAAACTATAACATACAAAATACAATTTAAAACTAGTGGAGAGACTTTAAACTTTCTTTTTGGTTCAAATATTTACTCTCTTCTCGTTAAAGAGATAAATATATACGCTCAGCAAAAAAATAAAAACATAGCCCAGAATTTATTGCATTTGAAACCTATATGAGAAGATTTATTGTATTATTATTGCTTGTGGGATATCATTCTTTATCAAAAAAAAAAAAAAAAACCGCATTGGTCTCTTGATGAGAATCGATGTGACGTTTGCAGTACCGGAATATGAAGAATTAGCATTTAACTAACAATAGTCAGATTGACGACACTGATAAATTATGTAAGATGAGATCGTATCTAAACATCACAAATACGAAATTACTACAATTTGGTATATTTTCCCCTTGATTTGGGTATTGATGAGGAAATGATTCCTTATTGAAGAGAACATTCGGAAAAGATATTTTTAAAGGGGAAACGCAAGAGATTTGGATACAAAGCATCGACTCTGGCGTCATCTGATGGATACGTGTTTCACTTCCGAAATTATCAGAATATGAAGAATCTGGTCTTGATGGAAATGTGGTCATGAATTTACTCACTGTTGTTGGAACTCCCGCCAGTCAAGCAATTTACTTTGATAACGTTTTTACATCATTTCTTCTTCTCTGCCATCTAAAAGATAAAGGTTTTAGTTCTACAGGAACAATTCAAGAAACTCGCATACAAATATGCTAAGTAGCAACAGTAAAAAGAAAATTAAAATACTTTTTTGTCTGATGGAACTAGAATTCGGTTGTAACTATTGGTTCAACATTTGGAAAAAATTCAGCCCTTGAAAAGTGTTTCCGTTATCTCGTTCGTAAAAGCGTTTCATCATTCAGGAACGTAAAGGAAAAAGAATTTTGTATCTCAGTCTCATTTTATTAAAAAAAAATTGTGAAAATGGCAGAGTTCGATTTATGCTATAATTTAGTAGCCAATTACATTAAGAGTACTCATTAGAATAAGAGTTCGTGGCAAAAAATGGTGGTGGCCAATATTTACTAATTACATCCATGTATCCTTGACAAATGCATGGAAAATATCACGACTTTCTACTACTAAAAATAAAAAACTCTTTTAGATTTCGGACGCGAGACTGCATTTTGCAAACTCCTGTTGAGAGTGCGGAAATAGCCAAAAATAGATCAGCAACAGGGAAACATAGTAAATTCAGTATTCAAAAACAACTTCATGGATATGGTACACATTTTATCGTAACGTCCGAGGGTAACAGAGAGATTTTCTAAATAATGCCATAGCCCGACTGTTTATAGATGCAAAATATGTAATGTAGCTTTACATCATGACTGCAGTAAAAATGTTCACTCTTGAATCTTTCAATTGAAAATAATCTGTATTTGTAAAAGAAATACAATGTAAATTTTGATATTAAATTAATTACAAGTAAAATGATTTGTAGACTTATAAAATGTTATACAGTTAAAACGTAATCCAGTCCTCCACTCAAAGAAAGCTTCGCACAAAATTAATCATACTCAATAAACATCTGAATTCTCCTTATTCCGCTGATGTTGCGCAAACTCAGCACTGCATTTTTCCACAGATAAGAGCATTTTGTTTCCTTCTCAGTGTACATTTATGTTATAAATACTTAATATAATACTTATTATTATTCTTATGAGAAAGAAAATAATTCCTTGTAGATTTGAGGGTTAATGGTTTAAGGAAAACAGAATATTTAAATTTTACGTTCCTAGTTAAGTATTCAAATCAGTATTTCTGAAAACTGATAATCAGACTTTGGATTCCAGTTTACAGATGCATAATTTTTTCTAAAGAAGGCAAGTTGGCATTTGGTAACAGTAATATTTGTTTCCTAAGCCCTGCTATTATTCGATCATGTGTTCGTCAGAGGCTAAAGAGCTTTCAGATACTCTGCAGTTTGGTTCTGAGTACATTAACTAGGACGCAGAGCAAGGTACATTCCAAAATGTGGGGGATTGTGTGTCACATAAGCATTTTTTTAACATTTTGTGTGTTACCTTTATTTATTAAATATCATGTTTTTCGCACTTAAACCGTAAAACTCAGTTTAAAAACAATATCGCAAAGTAATTTTAAAATGAACATATCTTTAAAATTTCCGATGCACAATCTTGCGCGCAGGAGATAAAAATTTTCTTTTTTCCATACAATGTTGTCATTGATCGCTTTGAAACCGTTGAGTTTGTTAATCAGAACTTCATTAAAGTTTTACAAAATAATAAATAGATAATAAAATTGGGGCTTCTAGATGCCCATATTCGATGGACGTTTACGTTATTCAAAATATGATGGGTCTAGGTACCGTTGTTTTATCACAATGCGAGAAACGTACATATATTTATGCATATTCTTCATTATTTAATTTTTTTAAATATCGCAGAGGGCGAAAATTTGAAAATTGAAACGTTATTTATAGTGAATTAATGCCAAAACGAAATTAATAGTCTTTCTGGGTAAATTGCCTATTTGGATTAAAAAGATCAAATCTCGCTGTCACTGTTAAAATGCCTTCATCAAATTTCTCTCTTGCTTTTTAAACCTCACTTCCAGTCTCTAATGCAACTGTTTTATTTTATCTAGAAATTTTCAGTTATTGCATACTTGTGTTTGTAATATACTCGATGGAAGAGTTATTTTTTGCTATTATTTTGTTTAAAATATTTCTTGCTTACTATATTTTATTTGTTTTATGTGGCATTTGTAATTCCACAGCCAATTTCATATTATTGGAAGATTTACACATTATACTTTTCTTTGAAACGCTCACAAAATCGGAGTTAACAGACCTAATATTACTTTCATTCATGTTTGTGTTGTAGGAGAGATACGCATAAATTTCAAGGAATTAATTTACTTTTAATTATGGTCTGCACTAAAAATTTACCATCTCGCATTTTTTTTAATAAATCAATTTTGAACTAGGAAATCTTTAACGAGTTTTTTCTTTTTAACTTTTGAATGTTCCCGTTTCGGAAAGCAGGATAAAAAAATAATGTTTCACTTTGCTTATGCTCTACAAAAGAAAGACAAAATATCCTTAATGCGGGAAGAAAAGCGTCAAATTTTATTAAAATTACGTGACAAATTTTAATTTGTTTACTTCAGTCAATCATTTGTGAACATTTTGAGAAAATTAAGTAACGTATGTAATAAAACACATAAGTCTAAATATTTAATTTGATACAGAAATAAATTACCCCCATTCTAAAAAGTTTGAAATTTTCGTTTCAACAAAAATCATTAATTTATTTTTGATTAAAAATAAATCTCTAAATTAATACATCGTGGTAGAAAACAAAGCATTGCAATTTTAAAACATCTTCGTACAAAACATCGTTGTAAAATAAGTACCTACTAAACATCGAGTGAATATAACATAGCAGATGTACGTTTTTTCACTAGAAAAATTGTACGTGAGTTTTCGAACATAATTTGGGAGTACAAGAAGTAAGTAATATGTTTGCCTCTAATTTTCGTTTATTTATTTATTTATTTATTTATTTTTATTAACTAAAGAACGTTTACAGAAAATGCGAAAAGAAAATTTTATTAAAAATCTGGCAATTGGTAAAAATTAATGAATGCTACGTGTAGCAAAGCAGCTAATAGAAAAATTTACATACTAACTATTAAAAGTAATCATTTAATAAACCTCTTTTATAAAGATGCGTTAACCGATTTTCAGGGAAAATAAAGTATAAAAAGATTAGAAAAAGAATATATGTGAATTTAGTATTCTAATAACTGTTATGCGTACGCAATTTTTCCTACTTTTCAGATTTTAAAGCCTAAGTTTCCTTCTCGCGTTTTGAATAAACATTTATTAGTTAACACGAAGAGATGAAACATTGAGGTAAAAATGTCGTATTACTTATTTCTTCTTGTGTTCTCTGATCATTACGTAAAAATTCATTTATCATTTTTATAGTTCGGAAACGCATTTTTAAAACGTTATCATCATGCGATAATTTGCAGGTGCTGTAGCTTTTACTACATTATTTTGTATGAAAATATTTCAAAAATTGCAAAGTTTTCACTGCTTTATTTTCTATCAGGATGTTTTACAACATGATGTTTTAGAACTGGAAAGGCTTTACTTGCTTTCTTTTCTTCCACGATATAGTGTGCGACGGTTTTACCCCTTTGCGTTGTTTTCTGCCCGATGTTTTCTTCCGCGATGATTTTGCCTCCCCATCTTCGGTGCATACCCCAACATATATCAGAATGAATTCTGTTAAAATGAAATATCATTGATTATTGTTTAACCAGCTGCAGAAAGAGTTTACATGCAATTTTAGATATCAACGAGATTTGACGAGGGTGGTCTGAGAGCAAAATTACGCTTTGTTCCTAAGAAAGTTGGCTCAGAGTGAGCTTTCTCCAACAACAAAACAGCTTCTCTCCTATGCTGGTATGAGTTGCATTTACAGTTCTCTAATTATTAACTTCTAAATTAACTTCTCTCGCTTGCATAACATTTGAACAATCTTTTATTCTTAGCGAATATTTGTGACATGAATCAAATGAAAGATAGGAAAGCGTTTAATTTTAAACCTAGCTATTTTTAAATGTAAAATAAATTTCAAGCGTAACATCACAGCGAAAGTAAAGATTTTCTGATTTTCTTTAATTTTTTTATCTTTCCATCGATCAAAGAAAGAGATTATCAACCGTAAAATATTACGCAATTTTATAATTCATGTTAAGTAGGCAGGTGGATGAGCAATTACCTGGAGGGGTTTAGCGGAAACTTTAAATACAAAATAATGATCAAATGTCTGTTATTTAGACATTAATAGCTAATTAATTAATTAGCTGTGCATTTGCTAATAAGCTGTCGAATGCTGAACACCTGCCTTTGAAGATTATTGTTGCGAAAAGAAATACCCATTATTTTACAAAAATATCGACTTTCTATGGAAAACGTCCAGCTAGCTTACTTACATGTTTTATTTCCTTAACTATTTTTTATAAATTTAATTGCAACCATGGTTGAATTTTACCTAAAATAAATTTACACTTCTAAACAAATATTTTAAACCATTTATTAGTTATATAACTGTGTAATGTAATTTTACTGTGAATTGATTTCATTCAAGTGGTAGTAATTTAAAGTATGTATGAAAAATGCTTACAAATCAGTTATTCAAATATTTTATGAATCTTCTCAGCTAGGTGCATTCACCTGTCAATGAAACATACTGAAAAAACTGGTAATAAATTAATTGCTATTAAATGTGTTTCATTTAATTATCAATATAATAACTCTTCTTTCTGGTTGATTAAATATTTTCTGCTTAAAATTTCCATAATTGATGTAAATTGCAATTTTAAATCCGCTAAATCAGTAATCAAATGACATATTATATTTGCTCGCATATTTTCCCTTTAATCATTTCAGAATATGATTTAAAGATTTCTAGCTATAATATGGGTCTACAGCAAAGTACATTGCATGAACAAAACGAATATTAACGAAAGAAATACAATTAACTGACGCTTTTTAATGCAAATAAAGTAGCAGTACATCTATTTGGCTTTTTAATCTGCTAAGTGCTACTTTCATCCTCCTCCGCTGAGGAAAGATCTACACCACTTTGATTTTCGTAAGGTAAAATGAACGCAAAATATTTGAAAACATACACGAGTATGCACGCCAAACGATGACAAATTCTTTACTAATGTAATTCACGATAGTAAACGAAAAAGATAACACACTAATATTCATCTTTTCACCCTTTCACGGTAGGAGACGCTGCAGTTGAGTGCTTATGATTCTAAATTTTTAGAACATTAACGAAAGCATACAAAAACACTCTTTTTAACACGTCTATATAAGGCTCGTGCTAAGATCTTTCCTTTCTGGCAAGAGAAAATAATAATTTTAACGAACGAAATGTATTCTTAAAACCTGAAATCTGTATTTAATTCTGTAAAATATTCCTATCTAAGTCTGAATCTGCATTCATATGAAAGGAATTTCATTTTTTAAAAACGATAATGCAAATAATGCCGTGCTGAACAATGCTAATACCAAAAGAAATATTTGGTGAAATAAAATACGAACAATTCATCTAACTTCATAAAAGTTTTTGGTAACTACAGAATGCTTTCAAAGAGATGACTGGAAATGAATGGAAATTTAATTCTATTAACGTCTTTTATGCGCTTATGTAGTTTATATGTATCAAACCCCCCTTTCATAAATTTATTCTAAGAAAGGGTGATTTTTTTCCCTTTCAGTTCCAGTTCAAAATTCTTTCCTAAGTTTCCGAGTATCTGGAGATTGGTATCATACTTTATTAATATTTATGTATGTAAAATGTTTCTTGAGTCTTATATTAATCGACAACAATGTATTGATATGTAAATAACATGAGCGTCTGAAATAATCACTCGTATTATAATATTAATTTACCGAATTTAAATAATTAATAGCTATATTTGTATCTATCTATCTGTCTAGGTATGCATCTTAGTATGTATGTATGTATGTAGGTATGCATCTTAGTATGTATGTATGTATATATATACACAGTTTATGTATATATACATATTGAAATAATTCTTTTATAAATCATGCTGTTCTATAAATTTCATTATATATGGAGTCTTAGCCAATATATTGGGTCATATAAAAAGTCTCCGCTCTTTTTTGTCACTAAGTGGTGTCGATGTCGTATATATCCGGCAACATTCACCCGGTTGTCTCAAACAAACATGTGCTTAAAAGGTGACATTCTGCTTCCATTGTTTGTGAAAATAGGTTTTTAATTCGTTGCTTGTGTAAAAATTTGTATTGATTTGAAAATAAGTGAAATATCTGAAGAAATACATTATGTGATGCTTTTTTACTATAAAAAGTTTAAAAGGCTGTAAAAACATGCGTAAAATTTGTGAAGTGTATGGTGAGAATGCTGTGAGTGAACGAAGGAACCAGGAGTGGTTTGCTTGATTCCGCTCTGGAAATTTCGATATCAAAGATGCACCTCGCTCTGGTCGGCCAGTCACTGAAAGCGTCAATGAAAGTTTGTAACTGGTGGACCAAGACCGTCGCGTAAGTTGTCAGGAAAATAGCAGAGGTAGTAAACATCAACCACATGACAGTTTGGAATCATTTGAAAAGAGCAGGTTACAAGAGAAGCTCAGCGAGTGGTTTGCTTGATTCCGCTCTGGAAATTTCGATATCAAAGATGCACCTCGCTCTGGTCGGCCAGTCACTGAAAGCGTCAATGAAAGTTTGTAACTGGTGGATCAAGACCGTCACGTAAGTTGTCAGGAAAATAGCAGAGGTACTAAACATCAACCACATGACAGTTTGGAATCATTTGAAAAGAGCAGGTTACAAGAGAAGCTCAGCGAAACCATCAATTCGGCCCTGTACTGTGCACAACTCGACCGTTTGAACGAAGCAATACAGAAAGAGCGTCAAGAATTGGCCAAAAGAAAGAGAGTTGTGTTCCATCATGACAATTCGCGACCACACGCATCTTTGATGACTTAAAACAAATTGACGGAACTTGGTTGGGAAGTTATGATGCATCCACCATATAGCCCGAACCTTCCACCGTCTGACTACCATTTTCTTCGGTCTCTGCAAAATTCTGTTCATGGTAAAAAATTGGCCGACAAAAGAGCCGCTGAAAATCACTCGCCCAAGTTTTTCGACGATAATCTCAGAAGTTCTACAACGATGGAATTATGAAGCTACACGAAAAATGGCTAAAGATCATAGATAATAATCGTCAATATGTACGTGATTAAAATTCATTTTAAATAAAGAAAGTTGTGTTAAAAATGTACCAAAAATGCGCGAAAACCTTTTATAATGACCCAATATACTCGTATGAGTATATATATGTATATATGGGTATCTATGGGTATACGAATTTCTTGTAGAGTATGATTGAAATTCGTTTATCTTAAATATTATTATGATCTAAAATCTCTTAACTTCAGGTTATTGTTTCTAAATATACAGTTAATATCGCATGAGTTTCAAAACAGTAAAATGTTTTATTTTTCAACTGTAAGAAAAAAGCATTCCGTTCATATCTACAAAACTCTAAATTAAGCAAACTTTTTCTCAAACTTACAGCGTATCATCCTTAAAATATCGTTCAAAATGTATTGATATGTAAATAACATGAGCGTCTGAAATAATCACTCGTATTATAATATTAATTTACCGAATTTAAATAATTAATAGCTATATTTGTATCTATCTATCTGTCTAGGTATGCATCTTAGTATGTATGTATGTATGTAGGTATGCATCTTAGTATGTATGTATGTATATATATACACAGTTTATGTATATATACATATTGAAATAATTCTTTTATAAATCATGCTGTTCTATAAATTTCATTATATATGGAGTCTTAGCCAATATATTGGGTCATATAAAAAGTCTCCGCTCTTTTTTGTCACTAAGTGGTGTCGATGCCTATATATCCGGCAACATTCACCCGATTGTCTCAAACAAACATGTGCTTAAAAGGTGACATTCTGCTTTCATTGTTTGTGAAAATAGTTTTTTAATTCGTTGCTTGTGTAAAAATTTGTATTGATTTGAAAATAAGTGAAATATCTGAAGAAATACATTATGTGATGCTTTTTAGAAGAATGAAAAAGGAATAGAAGTATAATAAATAAATTAAGTAAACAAATATCCTAGTAGTTTTGTATTTTAAATTCTAGAAGATAAAACTGAGAAACATTCAAGGGAAATACAAATAGTATCCATAAAATTTAAAGTATACGATTACGATTCATGAGGACATAAATAAAGGGATGTCTGCTTAATAAATGAAAGTGTATGGGAAGGAGTTAAAAATATTACGCATAAGTTTATGTAATATTATCCTTTAAATGATACGTAAACACACCGTATGCGTATGGTGATAAACAGATAATACGCGGCACTACCCTGTTCAAAGGCGTCAGCACATCTCCTAAGTTACCTCGTTTTATTTTTAAACAGTTTGGATTTAATAATACGCTCCTTAAAACTCTTCTGATTAAATCATGAATTGCTAAAAAAAAGATGTAGGTTGCACTTTTCCAAGGTAATAAAAATAAAAAATAGCTTATTCAATGAGCTGGTCAAAACATGTAATTTGGGTATAATGTTTTGTCACGCTAAGGCAATAGGAAAAACAATGAAGTAAAACAGATTTTACTTCTAATAAAAAGCGCAGGTAGTCATCAAATATTGAAATCATAACTAAATATGTATTCCGATCAAGCAAAACGAAGTGTTTTTACTTTTTGCTATTTTTAATGAAGGTATATAACGTTTTAATCCCTTACTGATATTGGTGTATTAGCTTCAGTGCGAGATATCGAATCGCATAAAGAACCAACAGGCGAACATACCAATGTTGATATTTATCCATATATTTAGAATTTAGATGAAATGCAGTTTTTCTTCCTATCCATCAAGGGTAAGAAAATGTTCAGAAAATAAATAAAAACATTACATAATTAAATATATATTCAGTTCAAGCATAACGAAGTCTTTTTAGTTTTTGCTAATGTTATTGATTATGTTTTAAGAATTATAATGTTTCATAATGTTTTAAGAATAATATCCGTTACTGATTTGGTGTATGCGATTCAGTGCGAGATATTGAATCGCATAAAGAACCCCGAGTTTCTAGAATTAAAGCGAAAGTTTGCAATTAATTACTTCAGTCAGACACGCGAACATGCCAATATTGATATCTATTTATATAGATATTGTCCCAATGTTAAGAGCAAACTGATGTTGTTGTCTTCTCCATGAATTTCATGGAAAAATGGTTGCAGAGCCTCAAGGAGGTTGGACTTCTATTTTCTCCCCAAGTATGAGGGAAAGCTGCCTGGGGAAGGTGGGGTACGGGGGTCTCCTACTCTTATCCCGTAAGAAATCCACAGGAGAGGACATTTAGAGAGTAAGCATACATTTCGAGTGCCCCCCATGCCACAAAGACATTATACATTTATAAACATCCATGCCTTCTCCGGAATTCAAACCCGGGCCCTTCGGTAGCGCAGTACGCTCCTCTTATCACTATACCGTCTGGGTGGCGAGCAAATTGTTCCAGCTTATTTTAGATTCTAACATTAGCATAAGCGAATATCCCTAGAAAATGCAGGAGTCATTTTCTGAATGTTTGCATATATTTATTCAAAAGAAAGGATAAGTTTGAAAATCATTTCATGTAGCAAATGTTACGAGGCTGCTATGAGGTGGTGCCGAAGAGACTGAGGTCTGAAGATTCCGGTTAAAGCTGGTTGGCGATTCGAGTCACGTCATGTAAGATTAGGTTTCACACATGCTTCAAGCTTGATGACATTACGCAGACAAAGAGATGGGCTCGGAACGGAAATGAGTTGGAAAAATGACTGATGTTAGTACTGCCACATCGATAGATTAATATAACAGTAGATGCCCAATTTAAATTAATAAAAAATATTTTTAGAGAATACCAAAAATACAGCTCTATTCCATTTTAAATCTCATTTCAAAGGCAAGACGAAATCTAAATTCATAGCAATGAACTACAGGACCCAAGTTTCTTATGAGCGGAGATTCTTTGCAGTGACAAGAATTAGGCGAATAATGTTACCAACTGAAAAATTAATCAGTTATTCAAATTATCTAAAATATGGAATCCTCAATTTTTTATTCAAATTTTATCGGTTATTAGAAAAGGGAAAGAGATTTATTGTTTGCTGAAATCCCTTAATTTCATAAGATTTAACTATAAAACACTCTGCTGTTTCTAATGAAAACCTTTTGTTCGTCTTAATGAAAGCATTTTGTTATAAATGTTTATTCTTGGACTACTGTTCTGTGAGCGATAGTCTATTCAGAACTCTCTTTAAATAAATATATAGTTTTCAAACTCTCATTTTTTAACCATTTTTTTCGCTTTCTCCTTTTCGCGTTTTATATGCTATAGTTACGAATTAGATTGAAAATCCTGACGCTAAAGCAATTCTACCACTGAGGAAAAGAAAGACCTTTTTCCATGATTCCATCAATACCACTGATAATTTTCCATAGTATTTCATTTTTTAAAAAAGTTTCTTTGCAATTCCTGCATATTGATAAATAAGGTAGGTTTTTAAATAAAAAAGCTTTAAAAAATATTTTTATAAAGCTTTCTTATGTAAAAATGTGCAAGTTATTCGGCTAAATATTCTAAGCATAAATGTCAATATAAAATAATATAAAGAGAACACATGCTGTGTGCCTTATCAGATATATGCAGGTAATTTAAAAAACGATGCTAAACAAGAACACGAGTATCACCTTGCACGTTTTAAAAGCTCTTGTTTAGTGTCTAATTATGCGACAGATTCTTAGAATGTATTATAATAAATAATAAAAAGCTAGTGTGCGTTAGATACACTAAAATATCAGAAACAAATAATATATCACTTCCTTCAAATAGTCTTTTGAATTGCTATTTTTTAGTTGGAGTTTCAAGTTCATAGTGTGCAATTCAAATAAAACCAGCTGACAGAATAAAACAATCTTTCTTCTCAAAAGATAACCACTATATAAAGCGCTTGGTTACGGACAATGACATAGATCTGAGTTTTCAAAATTTAAGGTGTTCCAATGTCTTGAAGAAAATTTAAATTTATGAAGTATTTCATATACTAATATTTCTGAAATACGAAAGTGGAAAATGAAATGGACTATCTGATCCATCGTATAAAAAGAAAATCTACAGTTAGACTGAGGTCAATTATTTATACTTTTTTTTATTTAAGTAATCTACATTTATATATGATGACAGACATTATTTAGATTATATGACACAGATGTAATGCATTTACATTCATTCATATCTGGCGGCAACATGTTTTGTTAAGCGAAATACAGTAACTTGTATTCATATTCTTATCTTCATATTACTTTCACTTTTCAATAACCACGTTGCATAGAATATTATTCAACGTGGTTATTGAAAAGTAAAATAGTACATACAGTAGGTTGATTAGCTTTGCAAATCATGGTAATTATTTCTATTGAAAATTTTCATATTATTTATCTTTATCAATCTGAAAACAAATAAAAGAATCAGAACACAATATTTAGGAACATTTTAACTCTGAAACAGTTCAGTGTTCAAAACGCATATTCTGTAAAACATATTCTATAGCTACGGGTAAATTCGTTTGAAATATGCAACATGCTACCTAGCACTCGTTACATGTCGCAGAGTAAAACGTATGGGTAAATAACCAAACAAATTCCGGACATAAGTTAGCGAGTCGAATTTTTATTTTTGATATGAGTAAAATATTTCCTTTTTTCTTTATCTTTCGCCCAACCTTTTATCAGCTGTTCTCTGGTACAACTGGAGCACTAGCATACGGCCTGGAAGTGTGGTTCTGCTCTATAAGCATGTCTTTGTAATGTAAATGGAAGCAGACTCAACGCGTATTCGAGAAATCCAGGTTCGAGAACCCGGGGAGAGCACTGCACCTCTTCATATTGCCAGCCTCCCCCACAAAAATAGTGATTCTATAAGTAGTGGCACCCGAACTAAATGGTGATGGGCAATAATTCCTCACCACCAGGATTTGGCGATTGGGTCCCTTAATCCCAAGTCGCCTTCGAAAGGGGGAGTGGATAAGGACCCTTTCCACATTCGTTTTCCACATGCTTTCGTGGTGTAACTGAAAGCATACTCGACGCGTAATCGAGAGGTCCAGGGTTCGAGTGCATTGCACATTTTTTAAGTCCTCTGCTTCAACAAAAAAGAAAGAAAAGAAAAAGGACTTTATATCTCTAGTACGAGTACGACCAAAATTTGTGAAAGATGTAAACCAAAATCTAGAACTTTCCTAGATTTTTGACGTTTCTGATTCTGAAAATCTGGAACATTGAAATTCTGAGATCAACTTCTCTAAGGTATCCCAACTTTATTTAAATAATTTCAAAAATTTCAGAAGAATTTATGTAATTATAAATACTGTTCAGTAAATAAATTATTTGTAACATAATAAATATATAAATAAATTATTTGTAAACTCATATATGTTATTAGAACCATTTAATAGTATACAGCCATAGCCTGACTAATTAAATGAACAGCTTTGTCACTTATATCCGGATGACAGAAATTTCAGCATGTTAAATCAAAAGAGTAAAGTGTTTTGTTTATTACGCACTTCGCCATTAGTACTATATGAAAAGAGAGGCAGGGCACGTGGATTAGTTTCTAAAGGAAACTGGCTTGTATCCACGTTACCCACGGGTAAAAGCCCGAAAACGTGCTTACAACCAGCTCGTTCGCCTGCACTCAAACACTAGACTAAACTATCAGTATTCAGAAGCTCTTACCGCTCAGCGCTGATAGTCCAAGAATAATGTATTCCTGTTGTATTGTAATAAAACAAATAAGGAAAGAATACGGTAACTATCAAGTAAAAACTATACTGCCGTTTTAATAATTTCATAATTTTGTATTTTATTTGACTAAAGTTTGAAATGTTATATGGTTTATTTTTGGAAAGTATATGATACGTTCCATTCAGAATTTATCTATTTAAAACGTATGAATGCAGAGGTATTCTGTTCCTAAAGAAGATTCCTTTTGATAAATAATACGCCAACATTTTGTGTCTACATTCTCTACGTATATGTAATTGAAAATGTACTTAATGATAAACCAAATAAAAATAATTTGATGTTAAAGACCAAAATGCATTCTCTTTATGATCAGAATATCTCCCTTTTTTCGCAAGTGCGTGGCAGTGTTCCTTACTGTAACTCTAAACTCTCCCTTGCCTAATGTATTATTGAATACCTATTTTCCCTCCATTATATGTTTAGTAGTTCAGATCGATCTAATCATTTTGCAGGCCATGCATGTTCCAACAATAGGCTACTATTGCGACATGAATAGTCTATGCCTTTTAAGCCAGTTCAGGTAGAAATCTGAATTGAATTGACATTCAGCCAACACAAACTTTCAGCTTTGAAAGTCATGAAGTGTGGCTTTAGCGTCTGACAGACAAACATTTACGCACTGAAAATTTTCCGTTTTCTTTTTTCATGAATTATTGATTTCGCAAAGTATATTTTCAGAGGAAAAATTTCCTCTTCTTCTGTTTACATACTTTTTTTTTATTTCTAACTATGATCATCTTCATAAATGAAATCGTTATTTCAAAGCATTGAGTATTTCTTTTTAATTGCACTTTTCGGTGAGTTAATTGAGTATTTCTCATTTTTAATTGCGCCTTTCGGTGAGTACTTATACATACACCGTTGGCTCCATGTAAATGTACGAGTTTGTATACATATATGTATATATATATATATATATATATATATATTTACTGTATGCTTGATACATATTAAGACATAAAATAATTAAATCAAAAAAGTGATGGCTGACAGGAAGAACACAAATCAAAGTTAAATCAAATATATTGAAATATAAACAAAAGAACTCAATAAAATAACAACAGTTTAAAATTCCTTGATTTTTTTCCCAAGAAGCAGCTGAAACATTTTCAGCAGAGCCACATATATATTTTTGTTATTTTATTGAGTTGTTTTATTTTTGATTTAATTTGATTTTGGTTCTTCTTGTTAGCTAGTTAATCACCATTTTTTAATTTAAGTAGACGGTAAACTCTGAAATATTTAAAAATGGGACGAAAATCCAAGCTCTCTTCTCTTACAATATTCCGCATACTTAACTGCATCGTATGAAAAAAGTCATATTAAAATATCAAAACTTTAAAACAAATAGAATGAATGCATTTAAAACATGTGAAGAACACAACCATTCCCTTTGAATTTCGAAAAAAAATGTAAACAAATATATGGTAAGGGTTTTTACTGGTGCTGTAATTTGTATATGCAATTCTTTATTATTCTGCTAACAATGCCAGTATTATTAACTGTTATTGAGTTTATATTTGGAGGTGTAAATGTTATAAGCATAGAACAAATGTAAACAATCTCGCGGCCTCTATTCTTTGGAGAAAAGTTTATTCATCACCACCGGAACAAAAGCAAAAAGAAAAAGCTTTCCTCTTAGGGGGAAAAGCTAAAATAACAAAAAAAGTATTTTAAAACTTTAAAAAGTAATTTTAATATTACAGATGAAGATAAGATGTATGGCGCATGTGAGTTTTCACATTTTCGATAGCTATAATCAATACATTAGATTGTTTCTACCTATATTTCGAATCATATAGCAAATTGTGATAACATATTTATTTCTATTATATTTAATATTATGAGGCTAAAAATACACAAATGAGAATGAAATTATGTTTAATATTTAAACACTCACACATAAAAGTATTTCAGTGTTTCTCATGAAGATGTGTTAAAGGTAAGTCTGAGGCAAATGCTTAAATATTATTTTCCGTAAACACATTTTTTCGCAAATCATAGGCCTTTAAAATGCTTCATGCGTCTCTTTCTTTGCTACAAACGAATGACATTTGGCAGGTTCATTTTATTAGCTGCAGTAAGTGTGTGTATGCTTTTTTCGATATAAATATGCTAAGTAGTTTAAACTGTGACCACGTTTAATAAAATGTGATATATATGTCAAAACTAGGATTGAAATAAACAGTTACTTTTAAAAACTCCCCGTTTGTCAGATTGAAAAGCGGATACCCAAATATTTTTGTCAAAGGGTTTTAAAACATTAATGCAAAATCTGTGATAAAACATTGAAAATTCGAGTAAAAAGAGCATCATTTTAAGCTTTTATTTAAAAATTCCATTTTTAAGAAAACTGAATTTTTAAAAATTTAAAATTTTTAACATATATTTGATAAAATGTTGTAATAAAGTATATGCGCATAATTTCTTTTGTAAAAAACAAAAATATAAGTAATTTCTTTTTTAAATCCACTGTCATCTTAAACAATATTTCATGATTATTTAACTAATTTCGTATTATACTACATAGCTTTATTAATTAAGAATCTCAATTTTGAAATTTGTAAACTTATATATATATGTATAAATATACATGTAATGATTGAGATGATGATGACATAAATATATGAAGATTTATCATTAATGACGGTCGAGTGAACGCGTTTTATTTCATTACAGAAACAATGTTTGACATAGACAAACTCCATTAAGCTGGCGAAAAAGATATGCGTTTGTTCTTGATAATTATATTTGTGCCTTTTCTACATCACTGCATTATAAGTTAATAAAGAGCTGTAAGCAATTATCGAGTAGCAAGCAAGACCAAGAATGCGTTTTCCCAATTCAAGAGGATTCATGTTTTATTCAATTTTATCCGTAATGGTTTTTCATGTTCCAGTTTGTAAATTTTAGTATTAACCAGATGTACGACATTAACATTATATACGAATTATGCGATAAGAGTTAATTATGAAATTCCTTATTATAGGAAAATTTATTGTAAGCTTCTTCCTTTTTTCAAGCCGGAAGTGAGATATAACAAATTTATGTGTCTTGTCCAGAAAATAAAAAAGTTTAATCATTACTCAACTAAAATAAAAGATATAACAACGTAATTCTGTACATATTTAATGCTGGATAAAATTATATTTCTGAATGCAACTGCCAATACTATTGAAGCAGTTGTCATAATGTGCTACAAGTTTCTAAATTGCGCTGTTGTATTCATCTGTCACCAATTATTCTCTGGCGCCTGCTTCTTTCTTCATCATTTTCAAATTTGTTCCTTCCAAAAAACACCTCCATTTTTGGAAAAGGTGGGAGTTCACTGCCACTGAGTCGGGACCCTTAAGCGGACGTCCGAAAACGTTCCATTTGTATTGCTGCAGTTTGCTTACTCCAGGTTTATGAAATCGAACGTTATAGTGAATCAGCCGCGTATTTTAAACGCCAGATAGTAAAATGTTAAATACGTAAAAAATCTAGGTAGACCTGGCCAATAACGTAAGGGAAGACGAGGCTGCCAGAAGCTCAACTCTAAATATTCAAATTTTCAGCTTAAATACACAACTGATATGCATTCTGGTGAGGGCAGCGTAAAGCAGAAGTTATAGTAAAAGTTTAAATCATAATAATTGACTAATTAATGTAAAATGTCTTATAATATATTAAAGTCTTTGAAGATTTTTCACATTAAGCTCCCAACCTTACTGTCTTCCATCTGAGCCTGAAATCAAAAAGCGATCCCAAAACAGTTACTGTAAATTTCTTCCTGGTCAGATTTGTCTTTCACTCTCTGGGTTTCGAAGGAGAATTTGTATGATGACACTCCATTAAATGGCGCTTGGAGTTCGGTGATTTGTACGAAATTCAGGTCTCATTCCCCATTGCAAGATGGTTTAAAAATTCATGGTACCAGAAAGAAACTCAAAACTCTCATCTTATCTAGTTTTATGGGCTTACATAAAACGTTTGAGGGCTCAGCAAGTACAGATTTTTTTAATAACCAAGGGGATCTGCGACCACCACGCGTAAGAGAGCTTTCGAAATATTAGGGAAAGAATCATGTAGAGTGTCTAAGGCGGCTATGTCAGGTAAAAGGAAATGATATCTTAATTAAAAATTTTTATTTTGATAAAATTATTTATAAACATTTATAAGAAGTTACATTATAATTAGATGAGTATTTTATATTAAATAATATTTACACAATTTTAATATAAATATGTAATACAAATATGCATATTCTTAGTAAAAATGGATGCATTCTTCCTCAAATAAAACAACGTTATCGGGAATTGACGAATCATTGCTAACCGTGTAATATTAGAAACCGATGAATCATTTCCATTTTTAATGGAGCTTCTAAATTAATATACTTTAATAGATACAACAAAGGGACTTAAATTGTGTGTAAAAAATAGGATTTTACAACTTATCATGGGTAACTTGCTAATGAAATTTGTATCTTTTGCAGAGCAGCTTTCATACAATGTTTATAAGTATCGTCAATGTCGTTATTTATATTCTTCAAAAGCTATCGCATAAAAGAAGACAAAATGAAACTAAATGTTTGGATGATAACAAAAGCGTCCCAAACGGCTAAGGAAAGTGAAGCTCGCTTAGAAATTCTTTTTTTACTAGCTAAGCATTTAACAGAAAACATATATTTAAGCATTTTTCACTTGAGCTTCGAGTATGCTTTCAAATGCACCTATTCATTTTTCTAAAATTTAAGTTGGCTCAAAACTCTAACTAGAGTGACAATTAACAGATCGGCAGAATAACGCAAAACGGAATAAATTACAAACTTATGACAGCTGGCAGGACAACGCAACGTGGCCACAACGGGCAGAAACACGCACTCAAACCTCAGCTTTTATACTACCCAATCCATTTACATTTCTGGTGAGCAAATGGCTGGAATTATAAACAGCTGGCTAACTTAAGTAATAATCTTATAAAATCATTCATTTTATTGCCAATTAAATTCTCAAATATTTTTTGGAAATTTTGAGAAATCAGTGTACATTTTCCCCCGAGAACTGAGAAAGCTGAGTAATCTTAAATACTGAGAATGATTAAAGTATAAGTTTTGGAAAAAGTGTTCTTTCTGATTATCCATTAGCACCTTAAGCATGGCATTAAGCCAACTTTCCCATTTCTAAGACAAAACTCATTGTTATGTAAAGCTCTTACCGAAAACTTGACTTCTAGTAGACAAATGAAATCACCCTTCTCGTTGTAATTAATGGCATCCTTTGAAGAAATAGATTAATTCTCAAAAGCTGATTATAAGTGTTATACATAATTACCCTCAGAAGAGTCTGGGTGTCAAACTGTACAGAAGAGTATGCTCAAATTTCAAGAGTAAAATTAAACTCCCTTAATTCCTTCCTTAGTTTATGATACTGCAGCTGGCAAAGTTTCAAAATTTTTAAACAAACGAGAATTACTTTTAGCAATACTCTGTAATTTAGATCTCTCTTCTAAATAAATACGATTACGTAACATATTTTTTTATGTATATGATTAAATATAGTTTCATTCTCTTAATCACAAAAAATGAAAATTTTACGATACATTGCATTTGAAAAATGTATTCGAGAAGAATGCTGCTATTTAAAGAACTATTATTCAAAAGCTATTAAACGTGTTTAAATGATTGGATTGTAAAAAATCATTAATATTCAAAATTTTCATTATACGTTACTCGATTATCGAATTATTCTCCTTTTGGCATCTTCCAACCACATTTGATCTTGTTCCGAGTGCTCTGAATTTTCAAGTTACAGTTGTTGCTGTTATACAAATCTTTTCAGCAGGCAATGAAGATCAGAGATATTTTCATTACACATAGAATTGGGTAGCAGTACATACACAAGATATTATGACTTAAACCTGTCAAATTAGGGACTTAATAAAACTACTGTAAGGCATAACGGTAGAATAAGAAAAATTAATCAAGACGCAGGATCTGTACTGTTAGTGATGAGAACTTACATCCTGTGTTCCTGATGAATTTGACGCGAAAAGGTAATTATTTAGATGAATACATTTCTGGTTATAGTTTTCATGAAAACAAAGTTGTATGCTTAAAAGAGCTCTTGGTTTGCACTTATTTGCAAGTTAGTAAATTCCTGACGACACTGAACGAATTGCGTTATCATATAAATTTTCCTCGGATATATAATTAGATCGGGATACATTTTTAAACCGGGTGCATTGTGGGTACATCATTTAGTCAAATTCCAGAAATTTAGATAAATGTTTTTATTCATCATGTCTAAATTCCTTCTTCATTTGAAATTTACGTAGCTGATCTGCTTTCCCTTAGAATTTTATGCTGTTTAAAATTTTAGTAAAGCTAGGTTCGTAAACTTCGAGATGTTTCATATTAGATGAATTTGCATGCATTCATATGTTGCATGATTTACTTTATAGAGTTGACTTTCTTTGGTAGCAAAAACTTGCATCAAACTTCTAGGAGACATTAAACGAATTATTGATGTGTATGAAATTAGCTACAAAGTCCTGAAAAGGTTTAGAAAAACCTTTTATTTAACAGAACGTAGAGCATAAACGCATTTTCTCGTGCTCACAGGGTGTGCCACCACTCGTGGCGATGCAACTTAAACTAGCACTCAAATTAAGAATTTAAAAAGATTAAAGATTACACAGTTAAAGATTACACAATTAACTTTAGATTGGCTCAGAACTTCTCACCGGCGTAACAATTTAAATCATGGCAACTATAAGGCAAAGTATTTTAGAAATATTACAGTTGAAACTAAGTAATATGGCTTCGAGAAGCAGAAACGCGCTCTGACTTACAATCCAAACATCTCAGCTTAAAAACTCTTTAAATCATTTATGGTTCAAAAACAGAAAGAAGTTATAGTAAAGGTTGACGATATGAGTAACTGGATAATTTAAATAATAACCTTATACCTTCACTAAAGAAATATTAAAGATATATTTCATGTATAAAAGTTAAAATTCAAAAGATCACATGGCAAGTTCCACTTTCCCTTCGAAGTTATTACTTTAGTTGTATTCTCCTATCTTCTTCCATATTCGACTTACTTTTTCTGGTTCATGATGAAATTCGTAATTTCAAAATCATCTCTTGCTAATTGCTTTGCAAGAAATCCCTAACTCAGTTATTCGACGATTAATGTGATCTAAACAGAGCCAGGAACTAAGACTAACTCGCTTTAGCACATTTTGCAAACAACATTTAAGTCCAACATCGGGATATACTCGAAACAAGGAGCTTAAACATAACTGACCTGTTGAGGAGTCAGTATTAAATTAATTCATTTGATATATACTATAACCTCACTTAGGTGGGACATACTCCTGAGAGTAAATTACGTAATTATCTTTGAGGTTTATCCTCCAAACTACAGGTTAAAGCTTTTCAAGAGAAACCTCAGGGTTCTAATTGGGCGAGATTCATCCTGTATAGGATTTATTTTAGACAAGCTCTTGACGCTCGTTGAAGGATCTAGGAGTGGGCTTCCATCCTTTCAAAGTATTACATTGTGCCCATTTATTGTAGCCCCATCGCTGAAATGAAACTAAATAAATATATAAAAGAGGAATACGGAATAATTTGGAAGATAAATAAATTCAACACTAACAAAAGATAAAAAGATAAAAAATTAAGAATTAACACCTTGGAATACATCCTAAAATGATTAAAATTATTTGCTAAAGCCAATAGACTTTGATAAATGTTGAAATTGCTGAAATGAAACTAAATAAATGTATAAGATAAGAATACGGAATAATTGCAAACATAAATAAATTCAACGCTCACGAAAAATAAAAATATAAAAAATTAAGAAGTAACACCTTGAAACTCATCTGAAACGATTAAAATTATTGGCTAAAGCCGACAGACTTCTACAAAGGTTAAAGGCTTTAAAAAGTTTAATTTGTCAGTTAAAGATGTTTCTTGAATTATTAACAGCAGAAAACTAAATGAAAAATTACATTAAAACATAATACTTAATATGTTATTTACATAGCATATCACAACATATTATCGTATAATTCATACATTTCTAAAGCTATAATTTATTATCTAAAATGTTTGTTAAAATGCTTGCATAGTCATCGTATATCATTTTGTCAAAATAAAATTAACAACATTGAAAATATTTTTATTTCTACAAAAATTTTAAAAACGAAAAATTAATCTTAAATGAACACAGCGGTGGGCTTCTTTCGTGATTAGTGGACAAGAATATTTTTCTAATTAAATTTTAGATAATATGCATAAAATATGTGGTCTCCTTATCCTTATTCATTGTTTTTAAACTTTAGTTAATTTTTTGCATACTTCTACAATCATGCAGATTAATGATGTTTGAAGAGACGTAAAATATGTGTATTTATAATAATTGCCTTTTTCGTAATTAAAATTTCTTTTAGAATACGGGTTTCTTAACTTTAATAAAGACTGTCTTCTGTAACATGTGTTCTGGTTTAGAAACTTAATTTTCTAGGTAACAGTTTAAAGTAACAGTCAAATATAACTATAATTTCAATTAAGCTAGAAGAAGACCACACAATCAATTTAACTCCCCGTTGGCAGAAATTTAACCGAAGTGGAGATTCAGTGTTGGCAATTCTAATGCAACGATGAAGACTATAGATCTTATCTGATATAGTTTTAGAAGGTATTTCTCCCTCCTTTCTGCATGCCTTCGTGGTGTAACGGTAGCACACTAGGCGCCTATTCAAAAGGTCTAGGTTCAAGTTCCGGCAAGGGCATTGCTCATTTTTCACGTCTCCCGTATCAAAAATATCTAATGTCTCTACAATGGAGCCCGAACTAAAATTTGGTGTATAATGATGCTTCACCGCTAGGATGCGGCAAGTGGGTCACCTAATCCTTTAAAAGGGGGAACATAAAAGCCATGCTCTCCCTCCTTTCTGCATTCATTCGTAGTGTAACGGTAGTACAATCGGCGAGTATTCGAGAGGTCCAATTCAAATCCCGGTGAGGAAATTGCTCATTTTTCACTTCTTCAGCATCAAAAAAAATACTAATGACTCTAAAGTGGCGCCTGAACTAAGAGGTCGTTGATTATGATTCTTTACCACCAGGATTTGGCGACTGAGTCTCCTAATCCCCAGTCGCCCTTTAAAGGGGGACTATATAAGATATATTCTCTCTCCTTTCTGCATGCATTTGCGGTGCAAAGATAGCACATTCGGCCCGTGTTCGAGAGGTCCAGGTTCGAGTCTCTAGGCGAGGTCATTGCTCATATTTCATATACTCTTGCTTCAAAAATATCTAATGACTCTACATAGCGTTTGAAGCAAAGCCGAGTCCACGCTGATAATGTGGCCTCGAGAGACAGAACAAGCTCTATCTTACAATCTGCAAATCTTACAATAAATACTTGCGAAATAATTTGTATCCTGGCGGTAAAACGGAAGGAAGAAATGACAGTAAAGATCCAAAACATAAAATAACTGGTTAATTACAAGCGATGGTTAGCATATTTTTAAAATCAGGTCAGTATACATAATACTGTATCTAAATGCTGTATGTGTATATGTGTGAATATTTAATTCCCCTTTTCTATTTGTGGCCACATCTTCTTTTATACATATGTGTGTTTGCTTCTGATATGGAAGTGTTGTTTTGTTGATTTCGGAATGTCAACCTATAGAATGCATAAATACAGGGGAAAAAAGAAATAAAATATGAGAAATAAATGGGACTTCTTGATAGTTTGAGAGTAGACACTGAAACAAATATTATCATTCTCGAAGCTGTTAATGCCAGGGTTTTGAATGACCACTTTCTGTATAGGGCTTCTTCCTCAAATGTGCAAAATATGAATAAAGGGAAAATATAATGGTCTGGAAAATATAGTGTCTGGAAAAATGAATGCCCACGTCAAGTTTGCATTCCGGTATATGAGTACACATTCTATGTCGATGATATGGAAGCGTTCGATATATGCATCCTCGGGCTTAGCGTTTTAAAGAAATATGGATTGTGCTTTAAGTCAAAAATAAAAAAAAAATGCGCACCTCTAATGAAGATACACCGATTTTTGGAGTGAATGAAAATAATGAAGTGAGTTTCTACAGGGTAACTGCTCTCAAGAATAAGCATTACTATTCCTCGTATAACAGAACGTTAAGGGGTCAACTCAACAGTGAAAACTCCTGGAAAGCTGCACCTGTGAGTAACTGACTTCTCTAAGGAAAATAAAAGAAATAATTTTTAAAAAATACTCTTTTTAGAAATCGCTACTTTTGTTAAGAAAAAAAAAAAGAAGCTACTACTTCCAGTGGAAGTACCTGAATACTATCTACAACATTACACATTTTAGATAGTTTTTTTTTTTTTTATTTTATTTTTATTTTTATTTTTTTTTTTTGCTTGAAAGTGATAAGAACTTAAATGATATGATAGCCTTGACAACCTGATAAATTAATTTACCTATTGATTGGTAAAATCCATTATTAAAATTCATTATTAAACTCGTTTCTCTGTCTGTCATCGCTCCCCATGTCTTTGCGAGTTTGCAGCAAGCTATATGCATTTTATAAAGCAGTTCTATTGCCTTTCAGGGTCAGTAAAATAGTGGAAAGACTTTGAAGAAGAAACAATCGATCAGCAATGCAGAAATTCTCCAGCTTGTAGCGTTTTGGAAGAAAGGGAAAGATAAAATGTGAATGGTGAATGGGTCTTGAGAGTGTCCCTAAGGGCTTCCTTTATGCATTCCATTTCAGTGGTTTTAATCCCTTACAAACCTTTCAACCCAAAATACTTTCAATATCTAAGATATGTTTTCTGATATTTACAAGAAAAAACATTCTTTCATCAAATATTTATAAAAAATAAAATGCAAAATGTAGATAAAAGGCAGGAATAATGCAAGTATATTGTTTTCGATGGATTATTTATGCCCAGAATTTGTAAAATGAATGGTAGCGGCAAAGTAAATCCTTTCTGTAAAGTTGTAAAAGCAAATGCTTTGTTTAACAAACACGTTGGTTAAGAGCTTGCATTCATGTTTATTCTCAAGCGGCGAAATTATCTTTAATCTGAATGTTTCATTCTAATTTTTGAATCATTCTTTGCTTTTCCCAAAATTCTATTCTCTATTTTTTGTTACTTAAATGTTAGATCTGAAAATCGGTTAAAATCGGAAGAAATTACAAGATTTTAGTTAAAATAAAATTCCTTGGAGATGAGAAGTATTGGAAAGACATTACAAAGCAGAAAGTAAATTTAACAAGTAAATTTGCAAATTTATTTCTCATATATGATCCACGTATTATAAGGTATTTCAAGTTAGAATTTTCTTTGTGTTTATGAAAATTCGAAATTATACTTTTAAAAGTTATGAAACCCAGAAAAATAAATGAAAGTTATTTTTAAAACCTTGCTTATGATCAAAATTAAATATTCAGAGTACACAGTAAATTCTATTTACAATTGACTATTTATTGAGAATTTAAAATCTGATACATAAAATTTTTATCATTTTCAGAATTGTTTCTCAATATTATTACGCTTTTCTTCACAGCATGTTGAATATTATTACAGAAATTATTACAATACTGTTGAAGGTTGCTGATAATCAAGAATGTCATAAACATGATTAACAATTATAGTACATAAAATTAGTGTAAATTTAAGTTATTTCACGATTAATTTTTTGACCTGTTATTTTATGATAATTCACTGTCCTAGCTCCATAGTTTCCATTTTCCTGCTTCCAGTATGTGAATTTCTATCTCGCGTGATATTCAAATGAGGTAGGAAGAAGAAACTACTTAAAGGAAGGTTGTAGAGGGTAGAATTAGAGCGTGTTCTACCTGTATGAAGCCCACGTTGCTAATTTGATTCCCTTACTTATAATATTCTGTGGCATTGTGTTGTTATGCCTACTTTAGATCATAGACAGCTTGCACGTTATTTCAGTTGTGAAGCCTTTAGGCTAATTCACTTTCATTAATTTAATAACCAATAATACTTAATAATTAATTTAATAATGCGTGCTTACAGAAGCCATAGCTGTTGGCTTCTGTAAGCTCGAATTGGCTAACTGTTGGCTGAGCATGTATACTCATACTCTCAGAATAAAACTCAGAAGTACACATACTCTCAGAATAAAACTGAATCACCAGATTCAAATTATATCAGATCTTACTTATAAGTTTCCTAGATTACTTAAAAATAAATACTAAATTTAAAAAGAATTCTCTGTGCAGTGCATTGTGATTCTACGTTTTTTACTGTATGTTTTAATAAAGAGCTATCTTCTTTTTTCTTTAAACTGTACAGGTAAAATCTTTGCTTCTGAATATTTATCAATACTATCCTTTTTCAAATATAATTATCCTTGATTACATTACACTTTTTAATTAACGGTTTCCTGTTTTGTAACAATACCACACTTTTGAAGAGTGGTATTATACCTTTATGCTAAATAAAAGCCGAAAGATAAGTATTCAGTTTAATGCCAGGCATTCACAAATCGCGTATAAAATAAATGCACTAAATATCATAAATATATATTCAAAGTTTAATTAATATATTGACTACCGGCTGACCCAAAAGTCCTTTAGCATTTGAAAATTCCTTAATTCCCGAAATAATGTTAATAAAAAGGTAAAAATTGATACACCTGCTTAAAATGACATGAAGTTTTATTGAAAGAAAACAAATTTCCAAAAAACTCCAACAAAACTGGGCAGCAAAATATCAATGAAGGCAGATGAGAATCTTGTATGAAATGAGCTATATTATTATTATACGCCAGAGAACAGGGGCTCCGTTGCCTTGCAGTCAAGCAGATTGCCTTGAAATGAGCTATAGTGAGAAAGGGAATCAGTCCCTTCATTATATGGTATTTCTCCCACCTTCTTGGCATGTCTTCGTGGTGTGGTGATCTGCACGCTGGGCGCGTATTCCAGAGGTCGGTGTTTCGATGCCTGGTGAAAGCGTTGCATATTTTTCATCTTTACTGTGACGTTTATGTTAGGTGGGGCTCCACCCCATCCTGCTACACTTGTGAAAGGGCTCTTGCACACATCGTTTGGTGAGAATCCCTTGCTGAGCCGTCACTTCCGTCATACTTGGCCTATCAAGTCCTCCGATCTCAATCCATGGGATTATTGGCTGCGGGGTTACCTGAAATCGAGAGTCTGCTGAGATGGTCCGACCTCATTGGGAATCCTAAAAGACAATACGTTAAAAGACGGCAGTTTCTTACCATAACTACAGATATCAGATATGCTATATAATGCTGTTCACAACATTGTCACTCGACTAAGGTATTGTTGATGAATGACGGCCTGTATGTTGAGCATTTGTTATAAATAACATAGTCTTGGCGAAAATCAGTTGTTACGCTAATTATTGCTTTTATTATCATATGAAGCGCCATCTGTTGGCCATTTAACACTTTTTCTTTCAATAAAACCCCATGAGATTTCAAGCATGTGTGCTAGTTTTTACCTCTGCATCTGCATTTCGCATATTAACGGACTTTTGGGTTCACCCGGTGTGTGTGTATGTGTATGTTTATATATATATGTTTGTGTGTGTGTAACTGAAATATAATTTCAAATGCATTTGTATTTCTGAAGAGAGAACGATTATTAGTCACAAATGAAACTTAATTATGGAATTCATTTAATCTAAAAAAATTGCAAGAAATTTTTAGTGTCATCGTAAAATAAAAGTGTATTAGAAAACAAATGCAATAAATTACGAAGTAGAATTTTCCGATCAAATTACGTTAGACAGAAAATTTGCAAGTAAGTTAGACAGAAAATTTGCAAGTAAAGTGCATGCATATCTAGATTAAAAATAATAAAATGTTACACTTAAGTGATTAATTGTAATAGAGTTTGATGCGCGTATCTAAAGAATTGCAATCATTTAGTTAAAAATATATAAAACAATTTATTATGTATTATATCTTTATCTACATAAAACAGAAAACAAATGTGCACGGAATAGAAGTTATCTGTATGTTTTTTAAAAATTAGAAAGAATAGCATGAGTTCATAATTTAGAATTTCTTCGCATTTTAATAAAACTTTATACATTTTCAAGAAGAATTAATTTTTATATATACATGTCATGAATCGAAAACATAAAAAATATTTGTGAAGCCCTGAAATATTATATATACATTCCAAACCGAAATATAAAAAACGTTTTTCGGAACAAAGAGTGCGCCTTGTTTTAGGTATCGCCCTGCATTCTTCCCTTGTTATTCCCACAAATAAAAAAAATGTACTCTTTTTAGAAAAATTTCAACTTACATTGTCAATAACATAAGATTTTTAAGTAATCGAAACAAAAATGTTTATCGCATACTAATTATCTTTATGGTAAATTCATTTCGTTAAACTTTTATTTTTCAGAATCAAAGTTCAGATATGCAGGTTGAAACTCTCATTCGGAATTATCTTTGAAATTGCTTGGTTTGAACTGAAGCCTGTAAGCATTTTAAGTTTTAAAATTTACATATTCAAATTCCCAAATAACAAATGAGTATTGATAATACATTTTGATGCATTATCCGCAGTTCCACTTTAATCGTCTTTCCATATGTAACAGTTTATTACTTTTTCATCATTTTCCGATATGAAATGGTACGCTCTCTTTGAATTTAGTATTCCGCTTTTTAAGCAAGACGCACTTTACTTCAAGTATTATTATATGATCAAATAAATAAAGATTAATGATGAGACAAATAGATGCTAGAAAGTATAAAGTATCGAAATAGGAGTATATGAAAACTTTAAGTATCTTGAATAAGCTTTTTCCCCCATGATATGAAATGATGAATGATGATGTAATTCAGACATCTATTTGAAACTTTTCGAAGTAGTAGTTGCTTTGGATTACAGTCACATGCTTATGTACTTAAAAATAAGGCATGCAGGGGGAGAATACTTATAAAAATAATAACAAAAGTGCAAGTGAACACTAGAATATCCACTAAACAGGATATATTTAGAGTCATATCGTGAAATTTGTCTTAAATAAACAAAAATAACTCTACTAACATTAACGATAAACGTCTTGCCTCTTATAAGAACCGAAAGTAGAAACTTGTTTAATTAGCATTTTCTTGCTGTTTTTACCAACGATATAGTTCTGATTATACTAGTAGAAAAGAATTCAATGATTTATCTGTTGCAGTGTATATAGCTAGAGTTTAAAAAAAAAAAAAAAAAAAAAAAAAAAAAAAAAACAAGACACTATTTAATCTAATGATACTGATGTAAGATATCACATGCAATTATTTTAAGGAAAAAATTCAAACTGTCATGGATTTGTTAACATAAGACCCACAAACTAATATTTCAGAAGATACAGAACTATTCTTCATTTTAAATTTGTTGCTTGTGATTACCTCATCTCTTGAAAGGGAAGATATGAGCTGCATGAGTTACCATTCCCATCACGGAATCCACAACTGGCCAAATGGATAAGACTGACGAGCATTCAAGATCAAATTCCAGCCGACGATTTCATTTCATGGGATTATATATGATTTTTACCATTTGTAAAACAGAAGTGAGTTAAGGTTCATTTGGAACGTCTTCTATGAAGACATCCTGCCCATTGACTTTAAAATGTTTCGCCTTCATTAATTAACCAAACCGACAATTTCTGTAATGCTATTAATGTAGTAACAGGAATATGAAGTTATAACTTGTTTGTTGATGCGTGTCGCGCGTCAAGTTATTTTGATAAAATTGGTCGACATGACGTGGTTTACTGTTTAACAACCTTGCTCAACCGGATAATGGTTAGTGATGCTGGCTGCCATACCAAAGAGCCAGGGTTCAAATACTGGAGGAGGCATGGATGATTGTAAATATATAGTGTCTGCGAGGCATGGGGGTCACTCTAAATATGCTCCTAGCCAGAAGTTCTCTCGAGAGGTTGTGGGTAAGGGAAGAGGGGTGGAAGACCGTCGCCCCCGTCTCTGGCGGGATTCTATCCATCAAAATTGGGGAAGGAAGTCTACTAAGTCGTACTGTCACCTGTATGATGCTCAAGGCTCTTGCCAACGACAGTGGCAATCTTGAACTTCTTGCCACGATGAATTCGTGGGCTTGTTTTGATGTTACTCTCAGACAAGTGAGATACGTCCCAGTGACAGCAACAACACTATTTAACAACAAAATGGAAGAATTAATACCAGCACACTTCACTAGCTCTGACAATTGAAAAGTTAATAAAACACCAGTGACAAAATATGACCTTAAGTTTTTTAAATTACGATCTCTCCACAAAATCTGAAATCTTTCATAGTCATTAAACTTTAATTCATATTAAACAATATGCTTTATGAGAAAAGAGTTTACACTGACGACACAGTTTTGTGGTATTTTTGTTTTTCTTCATAAATCATGAACGTTTGCGCAATATACTTTAGTTTTATTAAATAACTTTATCTCAAGAGTTTTGAATATTATCCCCTTTCACAATTATTATTTTACGTATTTTCTTTCAAAATTAGAAAGAAACTTACTGTCGAAAGGATTTGATTCAGCATTGTTTCAATAAATTTAAGAATATGACACAAATTGAGTTTATTTTAGGACTTTAATATTTCTCGTCTGTTATATAGGAATAATTATAAAATAATGTGAAGAATATATTATTTTAACTAATTTCTCTTTCGAATTGTTATTTTTGCGAATTTTGGTTTTATATGAGTGAAAGCGTTGCATTCCAATATCTTTACTTTTCGAGTTTTGAAAAATAAATGTATTTAATGTGTTATAACACTTTTAATTGTTGTTTTTTATTTTATTTATGAACATATTTCCCAAAATACTTTTTTAAAGTAAACTTTGTACTTTCTGCTGAAATAGTACTATTTATAATTGCTAGCGAATAAAATATGAAAGAGTCAAATATGAATAATATTTCTAAGAAATTCTTACAAGGCTTCTTTAAAATGTTCTCCAAAAGTGATTCAATGTGAGTATTCGAATGACTTATGCTTGGTCTTTGGAATTTTCATATTGGATTAAAGCCCCTATTTCTGTTTCTCTCCAATATAAATGCGCAATTTGTTATTTTTCTCCTCCTCCTTTCTAAATAAATTACTATACCAATATTCTAGAGTAACGTATACTCAAAAATGTTTTATCTGATTCATATAAAACTTGGATTATGTGAAGTTCTTAACTACCGAAATGTTTGATTTTTTCACTAGTGTTCATCACTTATTGGAGAAGTTAAACAACAAGAAGCAGAGTATGTTTGTAAATTTTTGCAGTTAGGCAGCTGAAGGAGCTTTTCTGTATTTAAACCTTCGAAACTAGTCCTGCAAAATTTACAAACATTACGCTGATTCTTGTTGTTTAACTTCTCCAATAATTGTTATTCGGGGGGTTATTTTCACCTAAATTCATCAATTATAATTTATACATATATTTTTATTGGAAATTATTTTAGTTATTTCCATGTATGTATTTCTACCCTTAAAATCTTTAGTACTTTTTTTGTTCCTTTTTTTATTTTTAAAAGTGTTTTTGTTTGATACCGAAAGAATAAAATTTCTCCTATATTCAATTATCACATAGGTGTCCGTATTCACGCGAAATTAGAAACAATAAAATTGTAAATAGTTTTAATTTTTGTATCAGGTAAGAATGAGACAAAAATATTCAGCAGTTAAAATATGCCGTTAATATTTTTACGGTTAATATGTGACCATTACTTATTTTTGGCTGTGTATGTAGCATTTTACTTTGATAATATAAATGTCTCACGATTTCATAATTATAAAATTACTTACACTGTATATCAAAAATATGTTATTTGATTATGTTTATTCCATTTTAATTAAAATAACATTTGTTTATTTTCAATAAATTTTATCATATTTGTTTCACTTTTGAATGATATTTTTGCACTAAATTACATTGATTATTAAAAATTCATTTTATTTAAAATTTTCTTGCAGGTTTCATTATAGTTACCAGTAAGATATTTGATCACTTAGAGATACATCGTAGTTTGGATTGCAGTAAGTAAACAAGCTTTATCATCCTATTTCTTTTTGTAATTAATTTTGAGAAAAATAGCAATGATTATTCTTTTCCTTATCGAGTTAATATCTGAAATATTTTTGCATAATAAAATAATTTCTGAAAAATATATCGCGACAAATCGATTTTAAGATAAAACGAATTTGTTAATTCACGTTTGACCAACGCTGTTTCACTATAATGAATACTTCCTGCGTTTTTATACGGGATACACAGCATAGATTATATTATATTGTGCGGAAGAGAAAGGAGTTCCGTTAGGCTCATTTTTGAACTTTTGGAATAAAAAGGGGTGGACCTTATAATAGCTGGAACACTTGAATAAATTGCATATTTTAATATAAAATATTTTATTCCATTACATATTTTAAAACCTCTCTACTTTCTAAAATAAAGTATCATATCTATTTTAAATAACGTAAGAATGTAAAACTGTTAATCCTAATAGAGACTTTAGTAAAATTTTCTAATTAAAGGTTCGAAGATTTTAAGTATAACGTAAAATAAAATTGTTTTTCGTTATAAAGATTAATATTCGTGAAAAGATTTAGCCATAAAAATGGCAATGTTATTAATATTTTCCGTTTTGAAGACATCATTTAAAATTTGAAAATCGTAAAGTTAAGTGAGTAATAAAATAAGCATTATTGTTTGCTTATTTTATTACTCACTTAACTTTACGATTAGTTAAGTGAGTTTTACTTCCATTAATGCACTACGACGTTATAAAATGAAAATACATATAAAGAGATATTTAAATGCAACTCTGATCTTCATAAGTGTTTTGAACAGAGAAGGGACCTTTTTTGAAAAAAATTCATTTCGTAAGTCTCTAGTGTCTGAGACACATTCCTTTTTTAGCCCCCCCCCCCGAAAAAAATAATTTCGCGATTCGCTTGCTTTTCAAAAATTAATGCAAAGTATTCTTTTGGTCTTTATTCTTAGCATTACCTTTAGGGTGTAAGAGTTACATTAGTTGCATAATTAACTCGCGAAACTAGTCATCATTATGTGTATTTTCATTAACTTAGGATAGTTTGCTATTGAAATATAAGTCTTGCGTCTAAATTACTAATTAGTTTCCTCAAAAGAAACTCTTTTATGATTTTTGTAGAAAGCTTTAATTTTTTAACTGTCTTTTGCATGATTAATTTTGTATCAGGGCTTTAAAAGATAGAAAGCGTAAGTGAATCATATTAATGAAATTGTGTTAGTTCTCTAAGTAAGTTATTATTTTTACAACTAAGAAAATCAATATAATGTCTCGATAATGCCGATTAAAATTTAAAAACCGAAATTAGTATTCGTACAATATTATGTTCTCGTCAATTTATTTGAGTTTTATAGATATAAATACGTGTACGATTTCGGAGGTAACTATATATGTAGGTAAAGAGAGAATAAGATACGTGAAATAAGAATTATTTTGCAGAGTGAAGAAACACACGTTTTGACACTTAGGGGATTCTGTCTGACAAGATCTTTCATTTATATTTGAATGGAACGTTTAGTTCCGGTTCTTATGCGTATCTAAAATGCGTATCAGAGTAATGGTACCTTATGCGTACCGCGTAGCAGAGTAATAATAGGTAAAACTATTAATGCGAAAATACACTTTCAAAAAGCATTAATTTGCCCATATATTAGATAATTCTTTTTCTTATACAAAATATGTATGTAAACTACCATGACCGGTATAGTTGGCCTTGCTGGTTACGGAGATTCAAAAATCTGAAAAGGCTGAGGTGATTGTTAGTATCTATGTGACATGGAGATACTTAAAACACTAGAGAACCACATGTCCTCTTTCGTAGTTTGGTGGTAGGAAAGGAGGGTTGAGAGGCCCTCGGACTTGTGGTGTTTTTCGACGCAGTTTCGGCTGAACTTCTAATTTTTTACTAGCGTAATTCGGTCGCCCCTTGTGCTACAACCATGTGTAACGTTCTTGATGATGAGATAGGTACATTGGAACAGGAAGTGATCCTTTCCAACGAATGCATTTACGTTCAAATGGTTATGACCATTTGAAACAAAAATTAAATATGCATGCATTATAATATTAATATGTTTTTGACAATTTACTGACATGATATGACAGTATGTTAATAAACTATGCAAAGTTATTAATTTTTGCTGGTGATATCTTTTAATGAACGAAATTACCTCAATAGGCATCAGTGACCTCTTGAAAAACAATTACACAAATATGAAACTATAGAAGCTGAATAATTTCGGATAATAAGAAGCTTTATGGCAGTTAGATTTTAGGGATAGTTTAAATGCCTACAAGGAACTTCATAAGTCCACGGTAAAAAAAAAGATATGACAATATAAGCAATACGTGTCCTAGAAAAATTGTATATTTATCATACTAGTCTTTCTAATAGTATTATTTTATATTTTTAATACACTTCTCACTTATTAATACGTTATTGTGTTTGATTCTATGGGGATTTTTGAGAGCTTAGGAATGCTTTTGAGAGTAGCAGTAACCATAATGTTATTTAGAAATGAAAATATTTCCTAAATAAATTAATAGTTACTGCTACTTGGTTGCTTGCATCTAAGAAAAGTTTCACAGGACGCCAGTTTTCGTTAAACTGGAAAATGGTTTATTGATTTGATTCTATCATAACTGTAAGAAGTGTATTCTAATTAATTATAAAATTTTAAGCAATTGCATTTCCGGCTACGAAACAGCTTTCTTCATCGAAAGATCTTATCTTTATATCGGAAATATTAAAGACTCCATTCTCAGATAAAATGGAAATTTCTTTCTAAGACTGTCGCTTGCCAGAAAGCGGAGTAAAAACATGTTTTCTGAGGTGAAATTCTTGTAAAGATGACTACAGCCTGCGTCTTTATGTTACTCATCTCTTCAAACATGATTAAGTCTACTATCAGTGGCCTTAAGCATCCCGCATTAGTTCCTTCCACTAACTTCGACAGCTCAACAGCAACAACACAGTTAAGATGTCAGATGATTGGTGGTCCAAGCCTCTCACATTATTTACTTCTGTTCCTGTTCCCTCCTCAGTTCTTTCATCACACTTTTCGCATATTACACCACAGATACTTAACCTCTCACATAGTGCTTATCACCATTTTACTTCGTATTAGGTAACACACCTTACTGGCTTACTTGCTTTCCTCATGTCTATATAGTATTTATTCAAGAATTGCTGCTGCATTTTTGTATACGCTTAATCAAGAATTTTTATTTATGTTGTCAAACACTTATTATTCAATTTCGATTTCTGTTTGGCTTCTTTTTAACCCATAAACTTCAATACTTTTTCTTATTATTATAACAGGTTTGCACATATTATGTATACCCGAAGTTTCCTGTTTTGCTTGAATTTTTGTATTTCCATTTTATTTTAATGCATTCCCCAATTCTTTTTGCATTGAACTTCTATTGCAATTTCGCACGTTTATAATTTATTTTATTTGCTAACTTGCTCCCTGCGCATCTTCCATCTCCAGTCCACTCCACATATTGTACCACATGTTCTTCTCGCTTTGGTTTCTTTTCTATGCACCATTACACATCGCAAGCAGTTATCACTAACTAATGCCCGCAGCATTCTCCTCATAATATATTATTTTAATTATTTTCATCAATATGCACTGTCATGTGTCAAAATGTTTTGGTTTAGGCTTCATCCATCTTGCAAGAGCTCTGAAGGAGATGCATCGAGAGATGTTCTGAGAGAAAGAGAGTTGCATTGACCTTGTATAGACTTTGCAAAGGATTCCAGCCGAGCTGAGCGCAAGGATTCAACACTTAAATATCAACGCATCCTTCTCAGTCATGAAAACATAAAGTGAGAAAAGAAATGAAATCGCGTAAAATTTCTAAAAAGCTAATATTACATCATGCCGTTGTCATCCATGAAATATCAAGTGTCTAGTTTTCTAAATGATGGCCCATATAGTCAAGAGAAAGTGCTCTTACAACAATTTGCATTTCACATTGATTCTTGTCGCTTCTTGCTCATGCAGATTGTCGCTGGGTATAATGCAATGTCTCTGTCGAAGATATTTCGTCGAATATGCACTTAAGATGAGAGTTCTATCTCAAATCTTGGCAAATTTTAAAACGAGTTATTGTTTTTCTCCCAAACATAATATATCATCCCTCCGACAGTACTTATAATGGAAACTGAATTCAGTCACATTTTACTTTCCATTATCTTTTAAGGGTCGTTATTTTATACGTTTTCTGTAATAAGTCTTCTTAAACTTTTTTTTCTGTTTGTTGTTTCTTTCTTCTCTTATTCTTTTAACAACGGTAAGTTTTATTTCTAAACTAAAAGGGATATTGATTTTTAAAAAGATATTGCAAGTATATGAATAGTAACGAAATCAAGATACGCGGCATCTGTTTAGTTAAAAATCTCTTTTATTATATGAGCGTGAATAAATATTTTTATGATTATTTTTTCATTGCAAATAATTATTTGACAGCTCTTATGAAACTTAACTGAAATTCATTAAGTACTAATATATATACAAAAATAGCTGAAGTATTCTAGATTTGAAATAATTTAAGTTTTTATTTCTAGATGTGAAGTAATTTAAGCAATAAACAGTTAAAACAGTATTTTAAGATATTTTCATTATAATTTCGAATCGCTTAAGACATCGTGTATAATATTACAGATCTGATGTTGGATAAACCTAACTTTCAGAAAGCTGGTGACTTTTAAATGGGTTAAAGCAAATAATGTTTAAAATATTAAGGATTAACAAAATAGTTTCTCAGGAACTCGGTGTAAACGTTGATTTATCTAAAATTAACATTGCTTTAATTGAACCCAAAAGGCATCTACATTTCACGACCATTTTGAGATTTCTAATCGGAATAATATTGTTACGAATTTGGTATTTAAAAAGCTAATGTTAGTTCAATTATAAATTAAATGGTTTTATTTCTCGCGCAGTGCAGCGCGTGACGAATATTAAAAGAAAGCTAAGCCGGAAAATTGAAAATACAAGAGCGCGTGCATTAAATAAATAAATAACTCTTTTTCATTTCGAGAAAGTACTGGAAAATTCTAGCGCGTGATTTTAAAATCCTATAAAAGGAGGAAAACCTCTCAGTTCGTAGTAGTTACTTAGTTTGTTGTTGTTTAGAAAACTGCTCTTGTTGACTGTAGCGAATTCGCGGATTAGCTTTCTTTAGCTGTTTTGAATTAACTTCTGTTGAACGTTTGAGTAGTTAAAATAACTACTGTGAGATATTGTAATACTGCACGAATACTTTAGGAAATTTAAGCATATTTGCTGTGATAATAATAAATTTTTGTTCATTTTTCATCGGATTTGTGCATTTATTTCGTAACGAACCCGTACGCACACAACAATATTATTTCTAAAATATTACGTAATAGAAATAAATTTATGTTTATGTTTATAAATAATATGATAACACGGTAAAGTAAAAATATTAAACAATCATCACTGCCACCACAATAAAATGTGTTTATTCCACTCACACACACAGAGTGATATATTTCTAGATTTGAATGTCCATCGCATGCATTTAAAAGTTTAAAAAAGATTTCAAAGAAATAAATAAACAGATAGATTTAGATATCAAATTAAATACAAATTATGATTTGTAAATATTTATATTCTCCAAAACGTAGCATTATTTCTATTTTTCCTACTTTTGTAATTTTTTATGATGAAGTCACCTTTACACATAAATAAATATGCATCTTAAGTAATTTCAGCCATTAAAAAGATGTTCATATTTTTTCTTTAATGAAATGTTAATCTTAAAGTTTATCTTAAAGTTCATTATATTTATTTAAAATATTGATGTTTCCTATAAAGGTTTCCGTCATAAAGTAAAAGATTGTTTGAAAATAAATTCAGTTCGGTAAGTGTGAAGGTTGTGAAAATATAAGATTGTTTCTTTATATAATTCCTGCACCTGGAAAATTCGAATTGTTAACTTAGTCATTACGTTTTAAGAAGCCAGATTTAACGCAATCCGCATGCCAAAGCCCAGATGTTACACAGGTATGGGAAATAAAGCTTTTCATTGTACCAATCAAACATTTAATAATAACTCAATAAATTATCGAATAAAGTATTAATCGCCAAAAGGAGGAGCGTTTACTTTGTCATTTCTTTGTACATATTATGTAAAAAAGCGAAATTTTCAAAGAGTAATAAGCACAAGCAAGCGATCGAGCTCAGTGTCAAGAATCTTCATGAATTTTGCTGACAGAAGCAAATTTTCTACTCCATAATACAGCATAACCGATAAAGTACTTATTGGAAGTTTTCGCTGTATAGGGATCATATAAAAAATTAAATTTCTCATCTAGAGAATTCTTTTAACCATAGTTTTGAAGTTGTTTTCAAAAAGTTTTCTATCATATTTTCAGAAACACTGAAATAAGTATATATTTGCAATCAATATTTAAGCGTATGAAAATTGTAACTATATTTCCGAACACCTAGAACATATGTAGAGGGAGAGGAAAAGGATTCTGAATTTTGTATTTTTGATTTTTGCAGAGATCAGTCAGGTGCAAGATTTTCCAAGTTATTTAAAGTATTACAGTGCTTCATCTCATAATCACCTTGTTTGAGCAGAATAAAGAAAAATAATAATATTTTTCATTACTTCTTAATTTCTTACAAACATACATACTACTATACATATACTGTCAGTTTAGTAGAAACCTTAGAATGAAAAACCAGAGAATGGATATCTCAGAATTCTTTATGCGCTTAAATTCAACGAGACGTCTTCTGGCGTGTCACTGTCAGACCATTCACCATGTAATTTGATTTACATTCTGCGACCTTTAAAAATGCGCTGCTATTTATATATGTAACTCAATGTAATTGAGAATTTTAAGAAATTTCTCCTTTGAGAATAATGATTTTAAAGAAGATGTAAATGCAGAAAAGAGTAATAGTTTTGTCTCAAATTTTAAAACATGCAAATTTGTCTGGAATATATGAGTTCTTAATATTTTACGTTCTGCTGCTCTGTTTATTAATCTTATTAATAGATAATCCCTATTAATGTTTCATGTAGCATGTTCAGTTTAACATGGAGACGCTTGAAATCTGTAGAAGCGAAAGTCCTCTGGAGAAAGTAATAGTAGGAAAAGAAAAGATGCGAGTACCTTATATTCCAGCTCTTGTGTGTTTTAGTTTATATCTCTATGTAAATATTTACTATATATATCAAATAGATCATAACATTACATATGCTCTATATTAATTATTTCTTGCATAGATTTTTAAATATAATGTAGCATGAATACTGTGTGATATGCATAATGCAAATGTTATGCATTCCGTATTTAAATCCATTTTGATTTTCATTGACTGATACACAAACATATCTGAAATAAATGTATTTGCATTTATATGTAGCGGTATGCATGAATCACTTTTTTAAGAAATGGAGTAAAATAAGACTTTTTATTAGCTTAATCTGTCCCTTCTAATTTTGATCCAGAAAACAACACCTTGCAAACCACTCAAAGGCTACTCCTGCTAATGAGAAAAGCTCCATCAGTTAACAGATATTTGCCTCATTTCTAAAGAGCTATTTCTTGTTTCTATCTAAACTTGATACACTGAGAAGTCTAAGATTTCACCGTAGCTAATTTATTTAATAACAAAAATAGTAGTAGATTACATGATGTTTCCAAAAATATTAATAAATGCAAAATTTTATTTCATATATATACATATAGGGGAAGGTTGCTATCGATGGGCCACTTTTACAAAATGATTCTTAAAATCGTCAAATTTGGCAATTTTAACAGTTTCGTGCATGTTAATGTAAATATTACTTTTCATAGTACACATACCTAGGAATAGACGTTATAATTATGAAATATTCAGTAAACATTACACAAATAAAAATTGGTGCCACTAGCCCATCGAAGGAAACAGGTTGTCTTCATTGAGCCGGGGGAAATTTCTATGAATGGGTCGGTAGCTATTTTCATTTTAATACAGTATCATGTCAATTTTTTTCATTTAATACAGTATCATGTCGATGCAAGTCCATAAAATGTTTAAAACTGTTTTGAGCATGATTCTTAAATAAAAAATTCTGGTTAGAAGCTAACACAGACCACTGAAAATACATTGATACATACTAATAGCTTAGCATTATTCACAAGATTTCGATTTTAGTCTAGTATTTAGAATCATAAAAATAGGCCTAATGTGAGAATCTACGAAATAACACTGAACTTCGTTATTAGAAGCAATTCAATGAAACATAAAAATTTGAGGGTAATTTATGGCTAGTCTAGCATAAAAAGAACAACAACCATAACTTGAAAGCGTTCAAACAGTATAAAATAATTATTAAGCCTACTGCTAGCATTAGGCTATAAATCTTACACAAATTAAGATTATTCCATCAATTATTCGCTTCTGATGAACTCAGTTGCATTTTTCTCATTTTTTTATCTGCTTTTTGACACAAGCGCTCTTCTTACGAACCCACACTTTACATAATAGACATAGTATAGACATGAACATAGACAATAGCTAACGAAGTATTTAATTAAAAATATCTGTAACAATGCCCTTAATATTCTTAAAACAAAAGCTGCCGGGAACAAATGAAGTTGCATGAAAAAGCTTAAAAACGAAGTTTCATCAAAAGCCCTGAACTGATTTTTAGAAAAAACTGGTATATGTATAGCTATAGACAAATTATATATGTATAGATACAGACAGATAGATGGATATCATTTTTCTACAAATTTACGAAAACCTCACAATTATACTACTAATTCATGACTATAAGAGTCCAATACTTTTAATTTTATGTAATAACTTACATTTTCTAGTACCTTTTGTTACAGCGTTTGGAAATATTATCAGATTTATAGCTGAGCTTATCAACACTATTGTGTTGCCTTTGGAAATAATGAAATCGTGTTACCTCTGGAAAAACCCTTTGCGTCATCTAAACTTACGCAGAATTTAAAAGAACACATATTGTAAAAATTTACAGTTCATACTATACGCTTAATTTCACAAATGAATGTAAAATATACATTACGTAAGACTTCTCTTTAGTATCTCTATATATTCTAGATGAATTGAGCATAAATCTAGGATAACGTAATAAACTTCTGTAATTAATACACGTTAACCCAAGTCGATGGAAATTAAAACTGTTATTGCGGGGTAACCGTCACAAACACGTGTTCTCCTATCCATTCTGCGCATGGTGAGAGACCGAAAGACACCCGCAGTGCGTTTCTCTTCCAAATTAGCTCTTTTATTATCTCTGATTACATGAGACTCGCTTCAGAAACGAAGTCGGAAAGAAGAACTTTTATGCACCAAGAAACTGCCACTAGGCAAAGTTAATACAATCGCAATATTCCGTTTTATTATCATAATCTTCATAGTTTTAACTGTAACAACCATCTTCATTACTTTAATGGAGGCACTAACCATAAGTGATAGCGCGGCTTAGGTATGCATGCGCGTGTTTTGTAAATCTTTTCTGAAACATGCAGAAAGGTGCCTTATTTAAGATGTCTTTATTTAAGTTCTCTAATGATAATTTCCGTTTGACACTGCGTAAGGATATCATACTTGAAAGAAAAAAAGTTAAAAGGTAAAATAAGAAATAATTGATTTTTCAGTAACCTGTTAGGAAGGTACTATATTATTAGCATTACTTGTAGATTATTAATAACTGATTAATCAGTTCATAAGGGAAATAAATCAGAATTTTTTAACTAAAAGTGGTGTGCTTCTGAAGTGTAAGAAAATGTTTCTGTTAATGACGAGAACTGAATAATGCAAGAACTAGTTCGAATTACTCAGTGATCGAGTGGCTAAAGCTATTGCATGCTGGAAGTTCACTCGGACTATCTTTCTTACAATCGAAGTGAATGACTGCTTTGCTTATGTCATATGCAATATGCAAAATGATCCAAAATTCAGAACATTTTAAAAATTTGAATTTTGTTTAGCTGAAATATATACTTAAGTAACTAAAGCAGAAGTGCATAAAACTAATGCTGCGTAAAATCTGCTTAAATTACAAAAGGAAGGCTTAGATGAATAAAAGTATTTAAAATATTTATTATAAATTTTTTTCAGCAGTAAATATGCCCATATGTCAAAGCAATATTCTTAAAAGCATTTAAAAACTGAGCCCTAACTGTTTAAAAGTTGTATAAATATCACAAATAGCATTTTTTTAAAGAATAATTGAAACACGCTTCGTACAAAAGCATCTAACATTGAATAAAATGCAGATACAATTTGTAAAAACTATCACTGGCTTTTAATAATCTCCGTAATCTCAAGTATCGCCTGATCATACGTAGATCTTTATCCAAAGATTGCAAGTCTTTGGCTAAATATCTACTTGAGATCTTTAAACAAAGACTACAGATCCAGATTTTAAGTCTACGGATCCTGCATTGCTATTCATAATGAAAGTGACTACTTACAATACACGGTTGTATTGAAAGTGACTACTTATAATACACTGTTGTATTGAAAGTGACCACTTACAATACAACTGTTTTCTCTCAAAGCTGAGAGGAAGTGTTTACAGATGATGTGTTACAGCGCTATTTACAGGAGATATAGTTTAATGTGATGAAGTCTTTTCTTTATATATACCAAAATCCAGGGTTTTACCTTTTTACTGTCCAGAAAAAAATTGTTTATCTTAATAAGTTACCGTATTAGTGACCTTAGTCTGGGATAGTTAAAAACCAAAGCATATTTTGCATGATAAAAAAATTGTTTTCAGTAAAAACCTACGATTTTCTACATTTCTATGCTAGGGTTCACCAGCAATCGAGCGGATATAGTCACTGACCGTTGGTCATTGGTAGATCGATCGGGTGTTCGAATTCCGGCCAGACGGGCTGAAAGCATGGGCGTTTTTATGGTTTTTCCTTTGTGAAACGTGTATATGAGCCAGTTTCGATTAGAAAATCTTCCACTAAGGCATCCCTCCCCTTAGGAAGCCAGACCATTTCTGTGGTAACTTCGTATATTGCAATTTTGCTAGATTACAATTTTTGAAGCATTTGCTATATTTGCGTTATTTTATGAATATGAGGAAAATTTTCTTAGAATATCTCCATGAAATAATCCCTTTGTTCTAGCAAGGAAACTCTTGCATATTTTGTCCGAAACCAATCCAATCCACTGGGATACTAAAGACGCCACGTTTAGCATTGCAACATTGCAACCACGTTTAGCATAGCAACATTGTGGTTCTGAAACCACAATGTTCAGCTGGCTCTTACTACCGATATCAGGGCGAAAAAATATATAGGAATTTAAACTGGCTGCAATAAATTTAAATTAGATCTGTTGATTTCATTTGCATAATTAGGGAGGTAATATACGTTTGAAGTTACCTTAAAATGCTCATAACTATGTTTAAATTTGTAGAGTCATTAGGCTATTTTTAAGCTGAGACGTGAAAAATGTGTAATGCCCTCGCTGGAAATCAACCCTGGATCTTTCGAATATGCTCCGATTTTGCTAACCATTACACACGAAGTCATGCAGAAAGGAAGGAGAAAATACCTTATAAACTAAATACCATATGTTCCATTAATAATAAATTAGCTACGACAGAGCTCATACGAAAATCCCCAAATTCTCCAAAGCTATTTCATATAAACCGCACTAAGAATTTTAAATAACTTTCTAACATTAAATGTGTCGTTTCTTTTTGCCAAATCGTTTTTCATTCCGTATCACACGATCCCTAGGGTATATATAAGTATGACGAAAAATATATGAATATTGCAGTTTTCTAACGCTTAGATGTGTATTTACGGCATAAATATTGCTTGAGGTTCGTAATACTTTCAGTTTGAAAATTTTGGTAGCCACCTTATATCATCACTATTTCTCTGATATTTTAGTTTCAAGATTTTCGGGTTGTACTTCTATATACCAACTGTAATAGTAGCTGTCAAACGTAACTGTTTGTCGTAACAGTGTAGGAATAGGATATAAATGGTATTTGAAAAATACACTTGCAGACATATTTTCTTAGATATTGATCTTTTATATCCACAGATATATTTTCTTAAAATAAGGCATAAAATTCATATAAAAGTTGCAGCACTTGCAATAGTAAAATATAATGTTTCTCCAAGTCTATAAAGAAGAAAATTTCACGGTCATTAAAATATTCCTTAACCTTTTGTTTAGTCGAATACTGAAAATTCAATAACGTAAGAGCGAAATTCGCTGACGTGTGTTTACTAAGTATTTTCAAAAGCGCAGTTACGCGTTTATTAACGAACATTGTCTTACTCAAAGAAAAACTACACATTTTGAAAATGAACAAGTGTTAATTTTCAATATGTTCACAAACGCTATCATTTCTGCTGGTAAACGGAAGAAAAATGCACTCAGTAAAAATCAATAAACAATTCATTTGTGAATATTCCTCCGCACATTTTGTGCTTAAAGATAGGTAACATTTTCCTCTCATTAAAAACGACGCTGCGTTGTACGGGTTTGTGGATTTGAAGCAATTGATGATAACACTTGATGAAGACTCAAATTGCAATTATTCCCCAGTAACCACAATTACACAGGACTGTTTTAAAGACAGGTTTATACTCGTCGAAAAACTATGATATACACGCTGGAACAATCAGCAACACAGCCACCAGGCTATAACGGTGAAGACAGTTTCCCTGTTATAGCACTAAAGTACAGCTCCCTACTCGGTCGATCGCTAAGCTAATCTCTGAACTGAAGACACTACTTCCCCCCCGGAAAAGGAAAAGCACGGTATATATAGCTTTAGCCTACATTCGAGAATAATCCCGATAAAACCTCTAAAAATGCACTCTAGAATGTTCTCACTTCGTTTATGACCTATCGCCAATTTAGTCGCCAAATATAGCAACCCTGCTTTCCCTTCCAACTTTCTGGCAACCCCAAGCCGCCGTTCACGCTGTTTACCCGAGCCGTTTTGCATTTCGCAACAATAATAATGAAAGTTCTTACAACCAGGACCTGTATTGCCTAGAAATTAAATAAAATGTCAGATTTTATAGATTTTATTTTACACAGATTTCCAACCTAAACTGTAGGGAATGAATTAATAAAACTGTCTGTGATTTATTTTAAGAAAATCTGTAATCCTTAGAGTTTTTATAGAATAAATATTTAAAGAAACAATGAAGCCTATATTTACGTTTCGAACGTCCTGTGTAGAAAATTTCATTTCTTACGAATAAAAAAACCCTAAATACTGAAGAAACATCCTTACAAGTTTAAGGTTCATTTACTTCTATAATCTTTTCGGTAAGTTTTTTTTTTCCTTGCCAATATTAATAGAGTTTTGATTTTTAAAGTATTATTATAGTCTGCTATTTACTGTTAAAATAATCATATAAAGATATTAGCATTGTTGAAATAGGTGGCAGCTCAAAAGTTAGCATGTATCATGTTTTGCACTAAAAGGGCAAATTTTTCCTATAACATTTACAGGCAGAAAGGAAGTACTTCTCTCAAAGTATGTCTGAATGTATACGCAGAATACAGTGACATTATTGAGAGATGCATTTTGCATGAATCAATGGATACTGCGTACAGTATTTCATTAATTCTACGTATTAAAATATGTTCCACTAATTTAAAAAAGCAACTCGAGTTAACATTAATCTTAAATTTAAATTTTACTCATTTTTTGACATTAGAAACACTTCTTATTATTTCTTTTTATCTTAAATGCCTTAACAAATTACAAGTTTGAAGATTTTTTTTATTCCTTGGCAACAGGTTTTTAATTTATTTTCGAAATTAGAATGAGGCATTGCTTATCACTGTTACGAACTTAATTATTTAAAACAATATGCCTCTAAATAATTTATGTAGATATAAATAATTAATATAAATATAGTTTTATAAGTATTGAAGTAAAATTATGTATAGAATTGATACTTTTTATGAACATTTGCATCATTTAAACGTTTATATAAGGCCCATCAGCGACCGAGCGGTAAAATCTCTGAATACTAGTCGTTCCGACCCTGATTCTATTCCAGGTGAGTGGGCTGAATACATGGACGTTTTCGTGATTTTGCAATGTATAATGGGTATAGGAGTCAGTTTGCCTTAGAAAGTCCTCCACGAAGGTATCCCTCCATCTTAGACAGATAGCCCTTATGTGCTTTGTCATAATAAAACAAACCAAACCTAAAAGTTAACTGAATCCTGAAATAATAAGTGTATTTCAGTGCGGTCATGGGCTTGTTTATTCGATACCTTTTTCTTTCCTTGCAATGATTATGCCTAAGTAGGCTTTTTTAATGAAAAACGTAATAATAAAAAGAACTAAACGTTTTCATTATTCTATTAAGTGCTTATGGAACTCAACATCCACCATGAAGCTAAATAAAATGAAGCAATCCTTCTTGCGTAACTTTATAGAACACTTAATAATTATATGCGGGAGTTAATGTGCTGAAAGTATTATTAAATCAATTATATCTTTATAAGGAGAAGCAAAATTCATAAAAGTTGGTACCTTTCTACATATATCTGTTTACAAAGCTATTAAATGACGTCGCGCATGGGAGATTAAGCATCCATTAAGGTATACAAAGCAAATCAAAATGTATCATAATCTATTAATAGCATCCATCAATTCTAATAAACTTAATCTCAAGTACTCAGGAAAGTAAACAATATTAGAAAAGATGCTAGTTTTACAGGAAACTTCAGATTTCCGTCTGATACATTAGAAGTAACAAAAGCCAGAAAGTACTTATTTGATTATTATGCCCTAGATGCAGTTTAATGTAAAGATTAAAAAACTCTTCCGCATTTAATTTCGAACAACCTTAAGAACGGGGAATTCATGCTTTTCAAGACAAAACGTCGCCATGTTACTCTTTTCCACTGGAAATTTGGAACCATTTACCTAACAAATTACACTGCGCTATTTGGACCAGAGGTACTCTGAATATCTCAAAACCCGAAAGATGGTATACATCATTCAGGGAAATAATTACAAATATAAAACATAAAGTCATTTAAGCCTACTTATTTTGTTCTAAGAATGTATTACATAGTCATATTTATTTCTGTGGCACAAGATATATTATATTGTAAATACGTTTTAGTAATTTTTAGGAATAAAATTATATATTGTACTCTATGAAACATCTGCATTTCTATTATAACTGGTACAAAACCGATTTTGATCATTTTTCTTATATCTCTTTATCAGCGCTACACATTCATTTCCTTGCTAAAGTATTATTATCACCTAATTATATGCCTTGTATCGTGCTAAAATGATGAAAATATAAGATACCTTTATATAGTAGCATTAGTTCACATTTCCGTGTATTCTAACCTAATTTTTCACGGATTAAATTTCAATCAGGTACATTAGCTCTTTATTTTAAATTAATTTATACATTAAAAGTGAATGTATGCTTCATTAAATGTTTATTTCATTCGTTATTAGCCCAAAGGAGTGTTAACCCAGAAGGGCTATCAGTCCGAAACGACAATTTGCTTCGGTGTGTCAATTTTTAAATTGATGCCACCAAATATTATCGTCCTTAATTATATTTAAAGAAAATAAGAATAACGAAGCATCCGCATGAATGTCTCTATGTTTCTCACACTGTAAAAAATTTCGGTATATAGAGGCATTAAGTTTTGAATAACACCCGAACATGGGCACTTTGAAGTCCGAATTTTGAATTTGTTTTATTATCTATTTCATGTTCTGTACAACTTTAACGAATGTTTGACTAACACAACGATTTCAGAGCAAGCAACGGAAAAAAAAATCTCCATCACGCCACACTGTCTATCGGAAATTCTAAAGATACGTTGTTTTTAAACATTTCGTAGTATTGCTGTTGAATTGAATTTTATGTGGTTTAAGTGCAAAGGACCTGGTGTTTAATAGAAATAGATAACTCGCAAAACGTTAAAAAAACGCGCCTTATGCCGTGATATTAAAATCTGAAAGCTTTCACATTTTTGTTTCGTGTTTTTGTTACGGGAATCGATAGGTTTGGCCACTTCCCATTTTTACTGCCTGTATATAGAATACTATCAGCCGTTTTTATACTCTTTTATATTTTTAGATGAATAAACTCGCACTTAATTTTTCAAAAGAATTATTAGTTCAGGGTTGGAAGACTTTTCTTATAAGGTGAGGCCAGAAAGTAGATGTCCATAAGAACGTCAACAATAAGAGAGATTAATCTTTGCAATATCAAACTACTACTACTACTCGCCTCTGAGGGCAGGCTCCCCGACCAGGGTACCACACGGGATTTTCACCTATTTTCACTACCTTGGCTTACGGTAAAACCCAAGCCAAGGGTTAGGCTGAGAGTACAGACAACGTTATTATGTTTTTAAAAGAATAAAAAAAATAGTAATAACATGGGCAAACAATGCTCTTGAAGAGGATACATTTTCAGCGAAGAGGCACTTACTGAGTTGTTCTACTAATAAAGAGGGTATTTCCGGAAAGCATACTAATAGTGAAACAACATGAGCATACAATGCTCTTGAAGAGAGTGCATGTTTTCAGCGAAGAATACATAAGGTGGAGGCACACTACTGTACACAATGATATGCATCTAGATAAAAATGCAGTTAAATGTTAATATAATAATGTTAACACTCATTTATAAATCATATGTTCAAAACATTTAAAGCCTACATTTCACTTCAAAGTGTTTAATTACATTTTAAGGCATATGTTACAATCGTTTTATTCTATAAGTATCCATCAAGAATTGCTATAAAATGCTGGGCTGCAAAAGGATAAAACTCATGATGTGCAATACAATCATTAGCTATCATAACCCGTTCAGGATCAGCATCGCGTATACGCGACCCAACGATTTCACTCCTAGCAACCCAGCGTCCCGTATACGCGACGAAACGATTCTGCACCTACGAGTCCAGCGTCGCGCATACGCGACATTAAAACGGAACGATTTATTTGAATTTTCAAAAGCCAGTAAATAGAGCTAAGTGGTAATTGTTTTCACATAGGTTGATTCATACAGCATTTGAACTTCATGTACTGGCATTAGTTTCTGTTTTGTGCTTCTGGTTTTGAGAGATTTATTGAAATAAACAAACTGGAAATCACGGCTTTTATAAGCGCGCCTGTGAATTAAAGGGGCACAGGCGTTTTTGTTTATTTCGTTAGGATTTTCTTTTATTTTTCCTATTTATTTTGAAACTCAACGTAAGCTTTCTTGGTTAGTTGAAAAGTGACATTACAACATTATTACAGAAGGGGAAAGACTATCAGCTTTCTCGACGCGTATTGCGTCTTGCTCACATTTCTCAGGAAAGAGCCAGCCTTTTTGTGTTTCTTACTCGCCCTGAATGGTCATTATATATAATGACACAGGCATTATATGTTGGTATATAATCTATTTACTTTACATATAATGCAATTATATATAATGTATAGATTGACGTGATCAGTAACGGATATCCCGCCAGTGGGATAGGTCTTTCCTTGATCACTTTCTGGCCATCGTGGACGCTGTTTTCGATTTAGAAAAACAGGAAGTTTTCTAATATAAACCTGATGTCACACAGGGTTTGAGGATTAAATATTTCTGAGTGTCTTTTGAAGAAGTTTTGGGACATGTGCTGGGGTTATATTCAGTTTCATTCCGTTAGCTATGGCTAAGAGACCTTACTTAAAAACTTTAAAATTTGTCCAAAATCACCGGACAATCCACCTTTCCGTCTAGCTGGAATACAGTTTCTGAAAATTTATGTTGACGGAAAAGGTAATAAAAGTAGGAGAAGATGCGTTGTGTGCGTTAAAACCAAGGAAAAGCGAATCAAACAACGTATTTTGAGTGCGAAATATGCAATGTAGGATTGTGTCTCGATCCTTGTTTTGAATTATTTCACACACAGCAGAATTTTTAAATTGGAATTTTATTACCCACAGGTAATTCTCGTTTAGTTTTTTTTTTTTTTTTTTTTTTAAATTTCTTATCTGTATTTTTTTTATGTTTATAGTACTTATTTCTGTGTGTATAGTAATGATTTTAGTATTTTTCCTGTTTAATTTATTTCTATTAATGTGATATTCTTTGTATTAATTAATACACATTAAAACAAGTACATTAAATACGCAACTTCAAAAATTGAAGTCATAATATCAAAATGCTGATTTTATACAATTTTTTGTAAAATTAGGCTTAACTGCTGAAAATGTGCGGGCGACTATCCATTTCAGCGGGTCTGGTCCCGTGACTGCGCTTCGTTCTGGTATTGTTATACAATAAATCAGAGTATAGTTTTACAAAATGTGAAAGCACACTAATGTACACAGTGATAAACTAGACAAAATGCAATTTAATTTGAAAACAATGATGTTAATATTTATTTAGAAGGCATATGTTGAAATTATTTAAAGACTACGCATCACTTCAAAGGGTATATTTACATTTTTAGACATATATTACAATCTTTAATCCTTACAGGTATATATTTAAAGTTGGTGTACAGAATGGGTATAACAGTACTACGTTCACTACAATTATAAAATAATTACAAAACAATTTAAAAAAAATTTCGAAAATTGCTGAGCTGCAAAAGGGAAAAGAGCTATGAAGTGCAATGGAGTGGCTAGCTGTCTTACAATTGGACAGATGTGGAGTAATTGCGGCGACTGCGTAACAGTCATATGGGCTGTTGTTCAGTAGCTCATGATACGTTCAAGTTTTTTCAATACTAATCTATTATCTGAAACGCTAGCTGCCCATGCCAGTGCTCATGAGAAGGCTTGCGTAAATGAAAGCTCGTGGTATTTCTACATTCAAATGCAAAGTGGTCTGGATCACCTTCATCACCGCACTCACAGTTGTCAGAATTACTGAGTTTAGTGCCGATACAGCCTTCTTCCCGTGTTTGTTAAATCCCAGCGCGCTTGGCATTTAGACATTAGTTGTTTCCACGTCATTCTTTTCAGGAAGGAAACGGGAAGTGCCATTGTCTGCTCCCTACTTGACACACTATTAGCTGCCTCTTTTGCTAACATATCAGCGTGTTCATTGTGCATTGCCCTGTATTCCTGTGTGGGCAGGCATCCAGGACAAGATAAGTCTTGGACCCAGGTGTCTTTTCAGCAGCATTCTCTGCACTAAAGGATTTCTACTGCAAGTTCCTGCTATTGCTGCGAGGCCTGGAGCTGAATCACTATATATGATGGTGCTATATTTAGATTGTTGGAGAGCACAGCGAATGGCTGCTTGCGGAGCAGTCAGTTCTACCTGGAACACATAAATTTCTGCTCCTAGGCGTTTACTCCAACTATGAGTTACATTACTCTTAACTATTACATAGTAGCTGCTTCCTGTACCGAGTTCCGTTTTCAAACCGTCTGTGTACATGGTCATATCATACTCTTCGTGCAGTGTGGATTGAGGGATCAGTCTTTCCAGGTCAAAGCTCGCCGGATGGTACCAATCAATTGCATTGGATTTTTCGTAGTCTGCGTGTATGTGCAATATTATACTAAAAGAAATATGTTACTAAAACCGTCTCTCACGAGTAAATCTGAAGATGCCTATTTTAAACCAATATTGTTAAGATTTCGTACAGAGGGATTCCGAAGTTTCTTGAAATTTCTGTGCATTCCACCAATCTCAGTAGTCCGTTAATTTTTCTAAAAGAGGGGACTAATTTTTTTCTGTGTTCTATAAATTGAATAATAATAATACCCTAAACATGATTTTAATTTTTGTTGCAGACAGCACATAAAAGCCATCACACTCACATACTTGATCCTTTAAAGACTTAAAAATCTTTTGCATAAATCAGTAATTGGCATCGCATCTTAATTTTACTAAGTTTATCTTTATGAAGGTTTTGGGAAAATAACATACATATCTTCTGAGTTAATGACATTTCTTATGATTTACAATTTTTTTTAATTCCCTTGTGCAGGTCAGATACTATTTTTTAGGTTTTCAAAATTTTGAATTGGACACGAAAATTGAGCGACTATTCAGTCAGCCATCTCAAGCGTGATGTTTTCTTCAAATTCACATATATAGGCCAAACGTGTTTTACAGCATTTTAAACAACTTTTAACAGACTTCCCATGACAGAAGTATTGACATCTAAAGGTCTCACTTCCATATACATGAGGGTCTTTATCTTAAAACATGCTTTCTTTCATCATTCTGGAGATTTACAAAAGGAAAACAGGCAGGTGAAACCTTGCTTGTGTTGAATATCATATTTTCACACTAGGGATACTGCGCGTTTCACAAAGCTGATTTTATGTAATTCCAACAAGAAAGATCTCTAAGCACAATTTTTAGTACACTTTTACCACGAATATATTGCCTGTTACTCAAAACACATAATCGCTGTTTATGTGCAGCCTTCTTTCTGAATGTAATTACAATGGAATCACGGTTAAATGATCCTTCAAGTGATTGAATCTAAAAATAGTGGAACAGATGCCTTGGCTGAATTTAGTAACGTATGTTTGTAGATAGAATCTCTCTCTTCTCTCTACAATTTACTGAACTTCTTCAGTAATATTAATTGCTTTTAAATATGTCTCATGAAGCGACCGAAATATATTGCTCTCTACCAGATATATCTTCTGTAAAAACAGATTTTTCTTTTCGGCAATTAAGCCAATTCTGTAAGCGGAATTTATCCTTCGTTGTTTGTAGCAATGCTATAACTAGGAATGTATTAGTTATTTAGCATTACAATCCTTATTGATGCAGTCACACCATTTGAATCTAATAACATCATTCAGCCTTTTAATATCGGGTATTCAATCGCTATCAATCAAACATTACATTTTTAGACATTTAATACATATTGGTTCATAATTTCCAAGTTGTTCATCTCCTAACAAATACTCCTATTACCTGAATTTGATTCTCAGCTTCTCAAATCTTCAATCGTAACAAATTCAGAAGTGCGCTTGTGAAGAGAAACATCAATATCGGTATTCTGTTGGATAAAGGTTTTCGCTTTTCTAGCATCTGTTCTAGCACATCATTTAATAATCATGCCACAAAGTACAAACAGTTCTAGTTACTAACAAATTCAGAGTAAGAGTTTGTAGAGTCATTAGGTTTATTTCGGAAACAGGAGAGATGAAAAATATGCAACGTATTCCCCGGAAATCGAACCGCGGGCTTCTGGAACACGCGCCCAGCGTGCAGACCACTACACTACGAAGACATGCCAAGAATGTGGGAAAACTACCTTATAAGTTTAGTTCAAAATGAGCAACAAATAGGCACAAAACTCGGAGTATTAAAAGTACAAGATGGCCCAAAAGTCGCGCTGTCATTTAAAACCCGAATGTCTTTAATTTATTTGTTAAATGAAATAACTTCCTGTACATGACAGTATTATTTTGCCAAATTCTTTTGGTTTAGTTTTGGAAGATTATATCATGCAAACGGCCTGGCCACTTTGCTGGCGCGCACCTTTCCAGAGCATTATCATGGCATGGATCAGGGTGTTCGATTGCTGTGGAGATATTCCTTTTCGAATGTTTTCCTTCAGCTGATAGATAAATGTTTTTTTTTCATATTGTAAGCACGATTCGTTAATGAATTCCAAAGAAAACATTCTCAAACATTTATATCGGGTTAATTCTCGTTGGCTGGCTGAAATGCGCATTCCTCAAAAAAAAGTAATCGTTTCCTATGCCCTGTTTATTCTCTATACTGTTCTTTAGACTATCTTTTTGTTTAGAGCCTACCAGGTGTATCTCGAACTGTGGGCAATTGCTCCAGCTGACGAGCACGAAACCTCCGGTGTGTCTGCAAGAGCTGGAATTAATCTTCTCTAACCCTTCGTATTAGGCTCTATCACTGTTACTGCCCTCAAAGAATAGCCCTGTTATTCCATCACAGCTCCCTGTTGACCTGGATTTGGAAGGAGGATTCCTTCATTGATAACCAGGCATGTATTGACTGTTTCCGAAAGTAGCACAACGTTTAGGATGTTTATAAATATCCTACAGCGAAAACAAAAGTTGGGACATTTTGATTGACTTTCGCAACGGCGACAAAGTTGCTTTTACTGTTTATCTCGAAAGAGGATCCTTTACTCAAAAGATGAATCTTCTATCTTTTACTCGGAAGAAAAAGGGCAAAATGGCAATTTATTGATACTTCCTCTAGCTTCAGTTATATTTGCCCAATACCATTTAAACAGAACTGTTATTTGGCAAATTTTGAAAACGCGTTGCTAAATTTGTCATTGAGCCCAGCAGGTTTCGAAATACGGTATTTTTCCTTCTGACACTATTTATAATTTTAACAAACTAAGAATTTAAAAAACCGAAATTGCAAAATGGTTGCATATAAATGGTTGCACAAAAGAATCATACTGGGCTACCGACCCTTTGCAAACACAAAAGAATAGTTTTAAAATGCAGAATATAAATGTAGTAGTGGTCAACTCACTTTATGTGGCCATTTCTCTGTTTACATTCTTGTGTTGTTTTTAAGCTACCTTCATCCAAGACTGTTATTAAAAAACTTCGTATGAATTTCAAATGTACCCTGTTTCCATTTCCTATATATTATCTATCGTTACAGTAATCGAGATATATTTCTCATATGTATCTAGATTACTATATTGGGAAGAAATCATATGACGCGTTTTATTAAGCTATTTTCTCTAGTTCGGAAGATGGAATTGGGACTTCATTATCTCCATGCATGCTTAGAAGCAGGAAAACAATTCTATTTTTACTCATAAACGTGCATCCATAATAATTTTATACTTTCAGTATAGCAAGTGTATACTGTAATAAATAAAGTAGATAAAATATATCTGAAGTACATTTAATTTTTACTATTGCATGGAATAAAATGTCTTACATATTTATATAAGATAGAAACAGGAAAATGGCGGTATAGTGTTTATTTCTGGACAAACTTTACAAGACATTGACGTTTAAGTTCAAGTTTATCGCTGTTAAAGGTGTCCTCGTTAATAACAAGTTTGATTACTTCAGATGTTCCCTTTTAGTCATTTAAGTCTTAATCCCATATCTTCAGAAGATTACTTCAGATGTCAGTTTTGTTTCGTCTTCGTTAACATACTGAGAATTTTACCATTTGAGTCAAAGGGTATGTTACCTTCCTTTTGCAATACATAGATGATTGTTGTTTATTATCCGTCAGTATATAATTATAATAAATATTTTAATCAAGCTGGCTAATTTGGATTAAGTTAATTCTCCCTAATGCTTTTCAATTTTAGTTCGGATTGAGATTCGCAATTGTTTAATATACTGGCGCTTCATGTATTTTGACTACCCAAATGCATCTTCATTTCTTTTGATTAAAACTACATTGACATTGAAGAATGCAAAAGGAAACAATGAAACTTTTTTCTCATCAAGGAAACGTTGCAACTTCGAGAAAAAAAAATTAAAAACAATGTTCGTCTTTGAGGATTGAGAGACATGTCCATTCATATTGTCAAGTATAAACTCATTTTTATTATTACGCAGCTTATCTTTAAGCATACTGTTTTTTGCTTGAAACTTTAAACAGATTTTATAAAGTTTAACTGAGTACTTTTGTTGAGTATCAGCTCATTTTAAATGGTATTTATTCTTATATTTACTACGACTTTTTTTGTTACTTATATTTCTGATTTCGCAACATCACATGGCTTCTGATTTGTATTATTTTATCCCTGCAAGCCTTTCGAAAATTAATAGAAGAGAAACAGCTATTCATATAATTAGACCGAAATTATCAGCCACTTCTAAGGCCAAATATGGTGGTCTCTTTATTATTGAGGCACCTAATAGGTGGGTTACCTTTGCCTCCTAAGAAGAGACAGACAATTACATTCATGCCTTCACCGGGATTCGAAACCGGGCCGTTCGGTGTCGCAGTTAGTCTCCCTTAACCATTAGTGGTCCACTAGCTGTCTGGGCAGCGGAGTTGGATTAGTTCCTTCTTGGACTACAGATGACTTGTTTAAATATTAAACTGTACTTTGTACATTAGTTCATGATTGAAAGCCAATACAAATTATTAAATCTAAAAAAAATTAAAAATTAAAAATCTCAATCTTTCAGATTTTGTATTATGCCCAAAGAGGCATTTTTTTAATGGTATGCGTGTTACCTTTATTTATTAAATATAATGTTCCTCGCACTTAAAAGACACAAAATTCAATTCAACAGCAATATCGCAAAATATTTAAAAACAGTTCATCTTTAGGATTTCCGACAGACAGTCTCGTGCGCTGAGGATAAAAATGCTATTGTCCGTACAGTGATGCCATTGCTAGTTTTGAAGTCGTTGAGTTTGTTAATCAAAAATTCGTTAAACGTTTACAAAGTATAAAATAGATAATAAAAGAAATTCCAAATTAGAGCTTCCACATGCCCATATTCGGGTGGAGGATTACAGTATTCTAAATTTTGTGGCTCTAGGTACTGTTGTTTTTTTCCCGAAGCAAGAAAGATGCATGCATTCATGCAGATTCTTCATTATTTAATTCTTTAAATATCATTAACAGGGCGATAATATTTGGTGGCAACAATTTGAAAAGTGAAGTAGACATTTATAATTAAGCAACGCAAAGTGCTCTTTCGAAGCTAATAGCCCTCCTGGGCTACCGACCCTTTGGGTTAAATAGATAAAACGGACGAAGACTTGTATAATTTGACCATACGTTTAGAAAAGAGAGTAAACGGCAAAAGTGGAAAGTGTTTAAGAAGAAAAAGGAAAGCTTCTTATTGTTCGGAAGAAGAGTCTTCTGCCGTACAGCATTGAATAGCTGTCTTTTTTGTTTAATTCTCGAAATTAGTGACAAATTTTACTTAACAGTTTTGTATATATTGACAAAGAAATTGACTGGAATTATTTTCATGAAAGAAACATAAATCAATAAAGTTCTGAAACTCTATAAAATAAGACTTAATTATTTAATTTATCAAAGAATGGCAAAATTAAGAAAATATTTGCAGTCTGTGAATGAAACAAAGCTTATTAATCCAGATATCCAGTATGTATATTAAAAAAATAAAACTATTTATAAGAAAAATCGAAGAAAAGGAGATTTATTTCGTCAAATAAATCTGATTAGGACATCTGAAATTAATCAAAGAATTAGAAACATAAATATGATTTCGCTTCGATTGCAGCGATGGCACATAATAATGAAATTAGAGGCAAAAAAATATAAAAACTACAAAAAACATAATACTTTGCATTTAGATATACAATCATCATAAGAAAGAGATTCTAAAGAATTTCGGTACACAGAATATAGGAACTAAGAAATATAAGTTCTTTCTCATTTTAATTTTTACTCTTAGTATGGCGTAGCTTTCAGGACAAAACCCTTGAGTAAAGTTTATTTAGAATTAATTTCCACATATTTATTCAATTACATTTTGATCATTATTCTTCTGTCTCTCTGTCTACATTATGTATATACCGGGTGAGCCAAAAATTAGTTAAAATTTTTAAAATTCATAAAAAAGAAGAAATTACAATAAAGAAGTGTGGTTTGCTAGAAATGACTCACAAGGAAGTCAGATGCTTTTCAGCAGCAATTTTTTTTTTTTTTTGTTTCAGATGGCACCGGTAGAGGGCGATGTCCACGCGAAACACACTGAATAAATAGGACAACAATTACGCTCCATTCATTTATTCTTTTAATAACAATTGTTCAACATGACCTCCAGAACATTGCACAGCACAGCTAAGGAGCTTCATAATGCCGCTTACAGCTGAATGCAATATGTCGGAATGAATCGCGAAAACCTTACGACAGACAGAATCTTTTAGTTTGAGGGCTGTTGAAAGGAGTGAAAGGCACACAAGTGATTTCAAATAACCGCATAATCAAGAAGTCGACCAAGATGAGGTCGAGTCATAGTGGAGGCAATGCGATCTTGCCAACTCGACTGATCCCTCTGTCTTCACCAAAAGTACTCGATAAGAATCGTTTTACTTGACTGCCATACTGTGGCGGTGCGTCATCCTACATAAAACTTATTGCAGATAACATACCTCTTTGATTAATACGGGCACGATTTTGTTACGCAAAAGCGTGAGATGACGTTCAGAGGTTACTGTAAACGTTTTCCAGCCAGATATTATTCTGTTCATCCAACATTAGCTGATGGAGCATTTTAAATTATTTAATTATTATAGTTCATACGAAAATTTAGAATACCTCTTTTACACAGCGGCTTTCCTTCATATAAATAATAGCATATACATACAAATTTAAATAGCATAAATTCACTTTGCCTAATAAAGCAAAAATAATATGCACAATTTACTAATATTAAGATTCGAACTCAATAATTACAAATTTTAGAGAAATAACTCAAGTCATGTTTACTAAAATGAATAATTAATTAAGAAAAATTTTTTTATCAAGTTAACAAAGGGTAGAACGTAACTGTTGAAAGAAAAAAGAATGCAATTCAAAATGGGAGAAAAGCCCACCAGCGGACGAACGGTAAATTCGCTGAACACTGGTAGTTCGGTCCGAGGTTCGAATCCCGCGAACGGGCTGGCTGCATGGGTGTTTTCCTGGTTTTTCCCCATGTGTAACGTGTATACGAGCCAGTTTCCCTTAGAAAGTCCTCCACAAAGGCATCCCTCCCCTTAGGCAGATAGCCCTAGTGTGCTTTGCCATAATAAAATACACCACCAAAATGGGAGAAAAGGGAAGCTTAGGGTTACATGTTTGGCGCTATTGGCGATACTAATCGTCGATGAAAAGTTTTAAATGTCCGAAAAATAAGAATTTATGATAAGACGATTTTTAGAAAGTCATAATTGGAAAGTATTAAACAATGCAAGTAAGAATAGAATCAAGTTTTTACATCATGGATTTATCATGAGGGCTTAGAATAGAGTACGCCATAAGTTATTAAAAGTAAAGCGAAACTGAATTTATTTCACAAACTTGTGTTTATGCATTATTATTTCATATGAAAGGAAAACGCCTGTGTAGAGCAGCACTCGAAATTTTTGGGTGAACTATAATATATAATAAAAATCAGGTTTTTATTGCATTCATTTTCTTTTTTTATGTATTTCTGTTCTTTTCTGGATTTATTCTGGTTTAAAAATGCTGAGTTGATTTTTTTTCTTTTTTCTTCCCCCCCCTTCTTTTTTTTTGGGGGGGGAGGAGAATTTCGTCATTACACTGGTTTTAAATTTAATTTCTAATTTCTTTCATGTTTTTATGGAAATGTTTCTAAATCTATTACTTTTGGAAAGTATATATATATATATGAAAATCCCTGTATAAATATTATATAAGATATAAAAAATACGATAGTTGCATTAAAAAACATTTGGCGATCTCAAAATTAACATTCTAGATTCGGTGCTTTCCCTTAAATTCATCTATTCTACCAAATTCGAGATAACGTGAAAATATCTATATCTAATATAGCCTATGTTCTCTAACGCCACGTGAAAAGGGCAACTAAAACTAAAATTCCAATCACAAATTAGCTTTACTTATACATCAGATTTAGTATAAATACTCTTGGCACAATAACTACGTCATTAATCTTCTTCATTCCTTTCCTTAGCTTCCGCCATTGTTAACGTATCTTCAAAGCTCTGCTTGTTCGTCTAAAATGATGTCGCGCCCGTTAACCTGTATATATAAGAAATTGTTATGATTAAAATGTGTATTTATATTTTCTAGGAGTAATTATTCTAGTGTGCCTGAAATAAAGATGATAATTGGCTGAACTTGGTTTCGTATCAACTTCTTCCTCACGACTGCCAGCATTTAAAGAACCAGGCTTCCTTCTACGCATTAATAATATCATATATATATATATATATATATATATATATATATATATTACAGTTTTTGTCGATTAAAGATTTTTCTTAGCAGGTTTTTAAACAAAAAGATGAAATTATTTAAAATACTAATTTAAATTATATAAAAATCTTTTCATTGATGGTTTTAAATTTAATTTGTGTTCCTTGGAGATGGTATATGGAAAGTTTTCATACTATAAATTATTACGAATTATTGGTATATATCTATATATATATACACACACACAGTAATGTTTCTAGGAAATGGGGTTCAATTGAGTTCTTATCTACTTCCTCTCGATAACGCTGTATCAGATTTAGATTGCATTCCTTTTCCTTTCCTTTTTCATGTATTTTTATGCATTTCTGTTGTCTTCGAGATTTATTCCGGTTTAAAAACGCTGAGTTGAATGGGTGTTTTACACTTTTTATACATTTTTATTGAGATATTTCGGGATAGCACTGGTTTTAAATTTCATTTCCATATGTATTCCTTCTATATAAGCACTACATATATAGAAATGACAGTTACAACGGAAAGAGATTTAACATCTTCAGTTGCTTATACTGCTTGCTTTTATT